>NW_006408548.1:10580423-10586850 GCF_000296735.1 Chrysochloris asiatica | reverse complement strand
GGAGGGTCAGAGAAAAAGAGGAAGACCCCCAATGAGATGGATCAGCCAAGTGGCATCATTGATGGTGTCAAATGTGGCAGCAGTAATGAGGTTGGCCCAGGATCGGACATTGTTTCGTTCTGCTGTGTATGGGGTCGCTATGAGTCAGTTCCGACTTGATGGCACCTGATAACAACAACAACAATATTATTAGCCACTATTGTATTCCAAGCACTATATGTATATCCATATGTGCATATACTTAAAACTTTCTTAGCCATTGGGAGGACTTCAGATGTGATCTTAATTGTTTTCTAAATTTGCCTTCCAAAGTGCACTTTCTTTCCAACGAACACCTGCTATGGATGAGAAAATTTAACTTATACTTCTGTATATTTAATTTGGGGTTCCTGGTGTGATGCTGTAAGATAAGTACTAGACTTCTTACTGCAAAGTCTGCAGTTCAAGCTCACCAGGCCCTATACAGAGGCACTATGAGTCAGAACTGACTTATCAGTACTTAGTAACAGTAGGATATTTAATTTTTATTGTTGTTTACTTTTTTTTTTTTTACATAATTGGACTTGAGAACAAGTTATCAATACCCAGCTAAAACACTTACCAGCTTTATAAATTATCATTTAGTCTTGTTTTATCTGTGAAATGCAGCTACTGATTACGATTATCAACATGATGAATATGATTGATGAATAATTGACTGCCTTTCCAACTGAATGGAGGGCAGGAACTTACATCTCAAAGTGGGTTGTTGTTGTTGTTGTTGTTAAGTGCCATCAAGTTGATCCTGACCCATGGCAACCCTGTATAGGGTTTCTGAGGAGTGGCTGGTGAGCTTGAACCACCGACCTTGCAGTTCAAACGGCTTTGCAGTCTGGCGCATTAACCCACAGCGCAACACTAGGACTCCCAGAGTGGGTTAGGGATAAGAAAACTACAGACTGTGAGTCAGATCTTGTTCCACCTATTTATAGTTATATCCATTCATTTATGTATTGTCTATGACTGCTTTCATGTTCCACCACTCATCTGTCAGATTGCTGTACTGCAGTGGCTTGGGTGTTGCTATGATGCTGGAAGCTATGCCACTGGTATTTTAAATACCAGCAGGGCCACTGCCCATAATGGACAGGTTTCAGACGAGTTTCCAGACTAAGACAGACTAGATAGAAGGAGAGGCAGACTACTTCTGAATGGTTGTTGTTGTTATTGTTATTGTGCCATGGAGTTGGTTCTGACTCATAGCGACCCTGTACAGGGTTTCTGAGGCTGTAAATCTTTACAGGAGCAGAAAGCTTCATCTTTCTCCTGTGGAACAGCTGGTAGTTTCGAACTGCTGACCTTATTCGTAACCACTACGCTACCATAGCTCCTTGAACATATCCTATCTGAATTTTGAGACCTCTCAAGAACAGATTTGACACTAATTACTGAAGTAGAAGAGTTGTGGGATGACACCAAGAAAATCAGACAGGATTTTTTAGAAAACTAAAGGTCCTTAAAAAGACAGAAAAGACCAAAATGGATGGCAGAAGAGACTCTGCAACTTGCTCTCCTGTAGAGATGCTAAAGCAAATGGAAGATATAAGGAAGTAAAAGAACTGAATAGAAAATTTCAAAGGTTAAGGTTATTATTTGACAAAGTCAAGTACTATAATGAAATGTGCAAAGACCTGGAGTTAGAAAAGCAAAAGGGAAGAACATACTCAGCATTTCTCAAGCTGAAATAACTGAAGAAAAAAAAAAAACAACAACTTCAAGTTTGACTTGTAATAATGAAGAACTCTGTGGATAAAATATTGAATGAAGCAGAACATATCAAAAGAAGATGGAAGGACTACACATAGTAACTCAACCAAAAAGAAATTATTCTTTTGAACCATTTCAGAAGGTAGAAAATGATTAAGAACCAATGATATTGAAGGAAGAAATGCAAGCTGCACTAAAGGCATTGGCAAAAACCAAGGTCCTAGGAATTAATGAAATATACATTGAAATCTTTCAATAAATTGATGAAGCATTGAAGGCACTAACTCATTTATGCCAAGAAATTTAGAATACAGCTACCTGGAGAGATCCACATTTGTGCCCATTCCAAAGAAATGTAACCTTCTAGAATGCAGAAGTCATGGACTAATATTACTGATATCACGTGCAAATACAATTTTGCTGAAGATAATTTTAAAATGATCACAGCAGTACATTGACATGGAGTTTCCAGAAAATCAGACTGAATTCAGAAAAGGTTGTGGAATGAGGCATATTATTACTAATATAGGTGGATATTAGCTGAAAGCAGAGACTATCAGAAAGATGTATACTTGTGCTTTATTGATTATGCAAGGGCTTTTAACTGTGTTGATCACAACAAAATACAGATAACATTGAGAAGAATGGTTAGTCCTGAATGCTTAATTGTGCTCCGAGGAACCTGTATATAGGTCAAAAGGCAATGCTGAATGGTTTAACATCAGGAAAGGTATGTGCCAGGGTTGTATCATTTTATCATATTTGTTAAATTTGTATGCTGAGTAAATAATCCAAGAAACTAGATTATATGAAGAAGAACATGGTATCAGGATTGATGGAACTCATTAGCAGTCTGTTATATGCAGATAATACGACATTTTGTGCTTGAACTAAAGAGAATTTTAAATGCTTACTGATGAAGATCAAAGATCACAGTCTTCAATAAGGGTTGCACTTCAGTCTAAAGAAAAAAATTCTTACAATGACCAGTGAATAACATCATGATAAATACAGAATGACTGAAGTTGTCAAAGACTTTGTTTTGCTTGCATCCATAATTTGCACTCATGGACACAGCAAAGAAATCAAATGACAATTGCATTTGATTGCTGCTGCAAAATACTTCTTTAATTAAGATTTTCAAGGACAAAGATGTTAGTTTTGAGAACTAAGTTGTGCCTGACCCAAATTATAGGATTTTCAAACATTTCATATGCATGTTAAAGTTGAACAATGAATACGGAAGACCTTAGAGGAATCAGTGCATTTGAATTACGATGAAGAAGAATTTAAAGATCTCATGGACTGACTGTCAGAAGAACAAATATACCTGTCTTGCAAGAAGTGCAGCCATAATGCTTCTTGAAATCCAGAATGGTGAGCCTTGGTTACTTCTGACACATTATCAGAACAACTTGCATGGTAAAATGGAGGATCAGAAAAAAAGAGGAAGACCCCTACAAGATGAATTGACACAGTGACAGAAGGAATAGTCTCAGACATAACAATTGTTTGGATGGTACAAGACTGAGCAGTGTTTCGTTAGGTTGTGAAAAAGTGGTGTTATGATTTTGAGCCACGTGTGGTGCTGTGGGTTAATGCGCCACACTATGAAGTCATTTGAATCACAAGGCTGGCAGTTCAAGCTCACCAGTCGCTCCTTGGCAACCCTATACAGGGTTGCTATGGGTCGGAATTGACTTAACAACACTTAACAACAACAAGAGTCCTGGAAACCCCATAGAGGGTTGCTATGAGTCAGGCACAACATGAAGGCACTGAACAACAACAGGAGTCTTGGAGTCACACTGTAGGAAAAGTACTGGACAGTGAGATCCGTTTGAACCACAAGGGTGGTGGTTCAAACTCATCAGCTGCTCCTTGGGAATTCTATACAGAGTCACTATGAGTCTGAACCAACTTGACTGCACATAACAACAACAGATGGTACCTAACAATAACTGCTTTCATACTACAATGGCAGAGTTGAATAGTTGTGACAAAAATTGTATGTCTACACAGCCTAAAATATTTTCTATCTGTCTCCTTACAGAAAAAGTTTTCCGACTCCGGATGTTAATGGCCATCAAATATCTGTTTTGTTTAAGTACATTTTGGAGTATTGCCTTAAAGTTATATGAGGCTGCCTTTTAAAACTTTGTACTTTACACTGCAATGAGACAATCTTCCAAGAGAACCTAACCCAGCTTTCAGCAGCAGAGAGGGAGGTGTATCGTTTATCTTTTCACCCTTGAAATACTGCCTTCAGGTTTTGTTGGCAGAGGTCATTACACAAACGCAGATCCATCTTTCCATGGTGCCACATGCAGGGCATTTACAAATGTAAATTGTCTTAGGGTTTAAATATAATGTATATACTTTAGTCACTTTATGAAATTGTTCAGTCATTTGTATGTCTTTCACTGTGTTTACCAGGAAATGTGAAATAGAGAATTAGGCAATTTTCTCATCAATTTGACCAGTGTGGACCGGCAACCTCGATGCTTTTAGTTTTCTTTTTTTTAAATTACAGGCTTTTTTTTTTTTTTTTTTTAACTAAATTACCCACTTAATTACTCCAATTTCCTAATCTATTGAGGACTTGCCTGTTTGAATTTTACATGTGGTTGGTACAATTGAAGTCTGTTCCTAAAGTGTAGGCCTTTTCAGTGTAGGATTCATGTTTGTTTATCCATCTACTTGCTAGGTCCTTTTGAGCCTAAATTGCTCAGATTTTACATTTGAATTCATCAAGTACCCATTGTAAAAATCACAAAAGGAGAGAAGGAAAGAAATAGGAATGGAAAACTAAAGAACTAAAAAGTTTGGAATTGAAGAAGACAAGATGGTAGTTTACCACCTTGGACTGAAGTTTTGAGAGTAGTCTGAGCAGGCAGTGGTTAAGAAGATAACATTGGTGGGAGAGAAGTGATCATTGGACTCACAAAGAAGCATGAAGGACAGGGAATTTTTTAATGTTTTAAAATAACTTTAATGGCCGTTAAAGTTATTTAAAGAGTGGACAAGATGAGAACATAAAACTGGCTGTGAGTTGAAATCTTGTTTTGGCTTGAAGAGGGGAATCATGACCTGGTTCCTTCTAGTTCTTCTACGGTGGTTTCATGGGGAAAATTTCTCATCAAACCACCACTTCTTCCTTTAGGTAATCAAATGCTCTCTTGTCGCCAGTGGATTTATGAATGTCCTGGTCAATAACAGGAGTTGTGTATGTAAAGTATGAAAAAGGGGATAGGAGTAGGGTCTTGGGAAACAGCTATGTGTCACCCTTGAATGGACATCAACAAGCGCTATGGCATTTTGGGACCTCTGGATTGCTGTTCTTTGGTATCCATGAAAATATGACTGATGATGACATGTCCTTATAGTCTCAGCTTCTGACCATGCATGATACTTGCCTTAGGAGCTGATCCTGGTTTCTAAGTCCTATACTCTTTTCCTTTCTCCTTTTCTGCTCGTTTATGCAACTGATTTGTACATTTTGAAAAATGTCTTTGAAACCTCATAGTATTTTTGCAGTTTTTGTTTTCAATTTCATAAGGGTGACTCACACTCACATTATAGTAAAGAGCCCTTGGGATTCTGATAATGGAATTTCTTGGGGAGAAAATTATTTCAGAATACTGTAATCTGCCAAAAGTGGTTATTAGAGTTGGTGACTCAACACTTACTGGTCACTTCTGTCATGTAACATGGAGGCATCCATGTTATAGGACAAAGATTCAGGGAATATTCTGAAGGGGTTTTCTATTTGTTGGTTGGTTGCTTGATTTTTTTCAAATATAGAGTTAGATTGGATAAAGAAGCATACTAGAATGTTACAGAATGATGGAGAAAGGCTACATGTAGCTCCAGCATGAAGAGTTCAGAAGGCATCTGTCACTGTTAAACGAAGACTAAGGACTAAGAGAATAAGGAAGCAGGTCATTAACCAGTGTCCATTTGGTCAGGTCCTAAGGAGTCAAAGGGAAAGAAGGTATTGGAAGTCACAGGTCAGGAAGTAATGATCAGTTCCTACAGAGAACATTTAGCAAGTGGCTGATATCTTTCTTTTCTTTTTTTGAAACTTTTTATTGTGAATTGAGTGAAGTTACAGAGAAAATCATCAGTTTACATCCAATAAACCACACACTTAGTTTCACCTCAATGATTGCAATCCTTCCACCTAACAGTTATCTTACTGTTCCGTTTCCATTCCACTCTCCTTCCCAACCCCTCTGAACCTTGTCCCTAGATAAATGCTACCATTTTGATCTTGAATGGTTGACCATTTCATGGTGGGCATATTTCACTAGTGTTGTCCCTCTTATATCTATCTTGCTGTGTGCCGTGGAGTTGGTTCCAACTCATAGCAACCCTGTAAAGGGTTTCCGAGGCTGTAAATCTTTATGGGAGCAGAACGCCTCATCTTTCTCCCAAGGAACAGGTGGTAGTTTCGAACTGCTGACCTTGCAGTTCGCAGCCCGATTTGTAACTACTATGCTACCACAGCTCCTTATATCTATCTAGCTCTTGGTTAAAATATGGGCCACAGGGATGACTTCCATTCCAGATCTGAAGCGTGGCCAAAGGCCATTGTCTCAAGAGTTTTCAGGCACTTTCTGACCCATAAGCCTAATCTTTATATATGTTGTTGTTGTTGTTAAGTGCCGTCGAGTCGATT
>NW_006408548.1:10572047-10580258 GCF_000296735.1 Chrysochloris asiatica | reverse complement strand
ATATATATATATATAATTTTGAGTTTTATATCACATTGTGTCCCACTCTATCCAGGATCTTCTAATGTGATCCCTTTCAGAGAATCTAGTTCTGCTGGTCTCAGAATCATGGATACTGATGTTCAAGTGTTCCATTAGTCCATTGGAGTAATTAATTCCAAGCATGTTCATTTTTACCACACTTTTCATTTCCACACATAGACAGAACAATAGTTGCACCTTACAGGGTTGCTCATTAACTTTTAAGATCTTAGTTGCTACTCACCAAAGTAGGATGTAGACTATTGCCTTTGTAGACTATGTTACGCCAATTGACAATGGTGTTCCCATAAATTATTGTCCTCATACCCCAGGCCTCATAACTTGGTGCTGCAAGCTGTTTGGTAATGTCTAAGAAGTTGTCATCAGTTTATGGTTGACATCTTTCAAGAGCCCAGTCTTCCTACAAATGACCTCTTTTCAATCATAAGTGACTTTCAAAGAAGTAGTAGTTAACTTGTGACTTGAAGAAAATATAGGCTAGCTGGAAGCGTAGAGAGGGTAAGAGGTCATTCTAATTAGGAGGATTGACCTGAAAATGAGTGGAAATTATACAATCTTGAAATTAGTGCATTCTTGGAGTCATTGTGCATTCTTAGGCTCTCATGATAGCCATGATTTTGTTTCTTGTGTGCTCCCTTGAGTTTTAAGTGTATAAACTGTTTACCAAGTGAGGTTGTAAACTTGACAGCTCAGCCTAAATCTTTTCTTTCAAAATGCAGATCACAGTCGTGGAATTATAGATAGCCCTTTTGGTAGAGTTTTAACAAATATTTTAATTCCTTGTTTTCTTTTCCTGACTTAATTGTAAAGCTCTTCTTGACCTTGGTCAGTTCAAATTTCGATGTGCTCACAAATCATTTGGGGGTTGTTAGACCTCTTAATGAATAAGTCTAACTAGCAGGGGCATAAGATTTTGCATTTCCCACAAGCTTCCAAGTGATACTGATGCTGTTGGTCTCGAGACCGTAGGTTCAATAGCAATGGCTTAGATGAAGGGAGTGAGAAGTTTGATAGCACAAAGGGCTTGAGTTTTGCAACCAGAGAACCTGGGTGATTTCAATTCTGTTTCTGAATCTCATGGACTGTAGGACTTGCACAATTGTTTGAGCTCTTTGCGTCGTATTTCCTGATCTGAAAAATGGGAATAATGATACAGCCTTCAGGTCTCATTGTAATACTAGTAGATGCATTTCCCCACTGCATCTATCTTGTTCACTGTGTTACACAGTACTTCAGGTCTCATTGTAATACTAGTAGATGCATTTCCCCACTGCATCTATCTTGTTCACTGTGTTACACAGTACTGGACACATCACAACTGCTCTGTAAACACTTGTTGAATGAATGCTTGAAGGAAAGAATTCAGGAATGACAAATATGGTTGAATATGCATATTCCAATGGATGCAAAATATACTATAGAGTATCTGGCCCTTCATAATCAATGCTAGTTGCTCCCTCATCTCCTCTCATTCCCTCTGAAACTAAGAGCCGAATTTAGATTCATGTTTCAAGCTGCTGAAGCAACAACATATAAAATATGTACTCTCCTTGTGGTCCTTTAGTGAAATAACAATTACTCTTCAGATAACAGAAGCTTGATGGATGGATGAGAGTTATTTCATAACGTTGTTGCTGCACATACATGGACAAGGATAAATAAGGCAATGTCTGTCACAGATTGAGCATGTAAATATATATATGTACTTATCTGCCACTGGGACACAAAGAGGGATGTCATTTTAAGAAAATTTGAAGCTTTTTAGAGACCTTTTGGATTTATAAAAGACTGGAACCCAAAACACAGCTCTTTTGGGGCATAAGAATTTGACAAGTCTGGCTTACCTATCTGATGCCCCCCACTTCCCCAAATGAGAAAATTAACATCAATTTAACAGGCTTGATAGTTTCAGTGTGCAATAGTTCTGAAAACCTAAAGAGCTAACAGGCACATACTACAATGATTTACTTTAATCACACTTTTTTCCTCTCAGTCAATTAGTAAGAAATATTTACTAAGTATCAACTATGTAACAGGAACTGACATAGATACTGGGGAGATGGGGTAAGGAAGGCAGAGCCTTGTTTTAAAGAGGAATGAGGGAGAATGAGAAAAAAATAGGCAAACAGACCAAGGGCTGTCACCATTTTATTGATTTTCAGAATTGCATACACTGGACTGAGTTGTCATTTATTGATTAAATAGATTTAAAATCATTTTTGGTGGATACTTATAACTATGTACAAGAATCAGTGTTTTCCTATGTGTGGGAAATTTTAAAAAATGATATTAATTTTAAGCTTATGATGGCAGACCTTTTTGCTGTTCTGTTTTGCAGTGTAGTAGCAACATTTAATATTGACAGATACATGGTTGTTGTTGTGAAGTGCCGTCGAGTCGGTTCCGACCCATAGTGGCCCTGTATAGGGTTTCCAAAGTCCAGCTGGTGAACTTGAACCGCCGACCTTGCAATTCAAACGGCTTTGCAGTCTGGCACATTAACCCACAGCGCCACACCAGGATTCCTAGGTGCTCCATAAAAATACCTGTTGAATGATGGCAAACTCCACTATTAAAGAATGCACTCTTAATGAATTCTTGTTAATGATGACCCAAGGCTTTATAATCCCAGGACTATTATCATTTCTCTGTTACATCTAACCAGCTTGTAGTTTCTGAACCAAATGCCGTCAAGTTGATTCTGACACGTAGTGACCTTACAGGAGGAAGTAGGCTTGCTCCATAGGGTTTCTGAGGTTGTAAATCTTGACAAAAGCAGATTGCCTCACTTTTCTTCCATGGATCTTCTGATGGGTTCTAATCACTGACCTTTCTATTAGCAGCCCAACACTTAACCCATTGTGTTGCCAGGGCTTCCCATAATTAATGTCTTAATTAGGGTACAAAGTAGAAACACCTCAAACTTATCAAGCTTATCATGCTAAAGCATTTAAATAGGTGCTGTACAGGGTCGCTATGGGTCGGAACCGACTCGAAGGCACTTAACAACAACAACAACATAGAATAAGCACTAGACCACAGTGTCGATTTGAACCACAAGGTGTCAGTTCAAACCCACTGGTTGCTCCTTGGAAACTACAGGGTTGCTGTGAGCTAGAACCAACTCAATGATACTTAACAACAATGTCAACAAATTAGCATTACATAGCTGTATGGACAGTTCACTGTAGTGATGATTCTGTTCCTAGTGTTTTTGATTTTTGTAGTGTTGTGTTTTGTTTTTTTTTCACTAGCCCCCCCACAGCCACCTGTAGTGGCAGTTATTACATTTTCAATTATATATTGAAGTTAACAATATATTGTGCTATGCTTTCATCTTGCTCACAAAGCTGATTAGTATTGAGTCTGTTCCTTATTAGCTTTACTATTTTAAAAGGCTTGGTGGGGTTACAACTGCTTTCAATTTCTTAAGAATAGAATTGTCGACAGAGCTGTCACCTACTAATTTGCTAGTCCAGAACATTTCTTGTTTAAAGTAGTAGGAGACAGCATCGTATCAATGGCCTATAATACGTCTGATCTAAAAGGGAGAAAGAACATCAGGTCAGCATGAACTGGGAGGCATGAAGTTAAGTAATCAGTGTCACCTGCAGGTCACTGTGATAATATTTATATTCCAATAGGAAGGTAGAGGAGGCTCATTAGGTAGTGTACTAAGGAAGAGTCCATCTTTAGACAGATGTGGGATCAGGGCCGACACCTGGGGACCAGTCTTGTTAAGAGAACAGTCTCATCAAATTTTAGGAAATGTTGGGCGATAACTGAATTAACAGTGATCTGTGAATGGACTCAGGAAGTGGCTGGTTAGCCATGTAGGAAGGACTGTCATTAATTACAAAAGTAACCAGACATACTGAGCTTTGGAGCCTAAGAAAGGTAAATGGCCTCCATTTACATATTATCCCCTTGTGTCTCCTTTTTCCTAGCCGTGAGATAAACATTTTAAGGTGGTACAAGAGAAGAGGGACAAAAAACAAAAAGTGAAAAAAAAAAAACCTTCTGACAGGATAAATTTTCTTGGTGTCAATCTAGTGATTTGATCCTAGGAAACCTGTTTTTATTTTCTCAATTGTTGTTGTTGTTGTTAAGTGCCGTCGAGTCGGTTCCGACCCATAGCGACCCTGTACAGGGTTTCCGATGGTGTAAATCTTTACGGGAGTAGAAAGCCTCATCTTTCTCCCGCGGAGCTGCTGGTAGTTTCGAACCGCTGACCTTAAGGTTCGCAGCCCGATTCGTAACCACTACTCTACGGAGAAAAAATTAATGTGAGAACTAATTGCTCTTAGCATAGAATTTGGGTAGGTGCTCTTAGCTTAGAATAAATAGGTGAAAGAGTCAGAGTGAATGACTTCACAGATGTGTATGAAGTAGTAGATTGGGAAGTAATCTGTACCTGGGAAACAAAGGATAGAGACAGATGGGGCCATGTAGACCGAATCCCAAACCTACTAGTTAATTGAAAGTAGATACAAAAACAAACAAACAAACAAAAACAGCACAAGAAAGGAACCAAGGGCATGCGCCTAGTATGGTAGAAGAAATAACAAACAACTAGTCAAATGGAGCCACCTCATCATGGTATAATGTGAGGTATGAATATATGGACTGCAAAAAGGAAGAAAATGATAAAGGGCAAGAGAATGTTCAGCATCTAGCTATCTGTGTGTGTGTCATTGGGCAAGGCATTCCTGGTCCCTTTCTGTTAAATAAGAAGGTGAAGTGAATGAATTAGAAAAGTCATTTTTCGGATTGTCCTTTGTTGGTTTCAGAGTTCCTGGGAAACAGCCTTCTGTGGGAGTAAGTTTGGTCCAAAGTGGCTGAAAACCAATGTTCCTGGTGTAGTGCTGGAGGAAAAGCACTGGACTGGTAACTACAAGGTCAGCAGTTCAAACTCACCAGCTGCTCCTTGGAAGCCTACACATGGTTGCTGTGAGTTGGAACTGATTCGACAGCACTTAACAGCAATAGACATGAACTGCAGATCTAATCAATTAGGACTTTGTGGCATTTTTCATACTGCTATGGGGATAGATTGATGGTGAAAAACAAAATAACACTCCTACAATACATTCGGAAGAAGCTCTGGTTAGCATAATGGTTACGTGTCAACGTCAGCAGTTGGAAACTACCAGCGGTTTTGTAGGAGAAAGATGAGGGTTTCTGCTCCCTTAAAGATTTACAACCTCGGAAACCCTATACAGGATCACTAAGACTCCAAACCAACTGCACTGCATTTTACCACCACCACCACATTACATTCCAATAAACTAAGTACTTCACTTTCTTAGTAGTATGTATTTAGTATGATTTAATGATTCACAATTAACACATTTCTAAAGTTTTGTCAGTCTCTGTTTGTATTGTCTGGAATTTTGTTGTTGTTAAGTGCTATCGTGTCAGTTCCAACTCAAAGCGGACCCTGTTTAGGGTTTCCAAGGAGCAGCTGGTGGATTTGAACTCTGACCTTGTGGTTCATAGTCCAGTGCTGACCACACCAGAAGTCCATTGTCTGGAATAAGAGTCCCTAAATTCAGTGTGACTCATTTGTTTATCAAGCTTCTACAATGGTTTTCTGGACAAAACAGAAATTGGGTTAAGGTTTTGGAAGGAATCGCTCACACAAGATGTCCCTAATAAGTGATCTGTTACATGGATGATCTTAATTGGGACAGATTCGAATGCAGTACTGGCTTTAGACTTTACATGATTTGGTGACATGGGGACTTGCTCTCTTTCCTTTAACAGTATGAGATGGTTTAACAGTGCAGCACCCAGTATGAGTTGAATTTGGACAGTAGTAAATTATAGGGAGGATTGATAAAGCAGAAGATAGTTGTTGTTGTTAAGTGCTGTCAAGCTAGTTCCAACTCACAGCAACCCTGTATAGGGTTCTCGAGGAGCAACTGGTGAGTTTGAACTAGCAACCTTACATTTCAAACTGACCTTGTGGTCGAGTGCTTATCCTACAGCACCACACGAGGACTCCAAGCAAAATGTTGTTGTTGTTGTTGTTGTTGTTAAGTGTCACTGAGTCAGTTCCAACCCAAAATGACCTTGTTTCGGGTTTCCAAGGAGCAGCGGCTCATGAGCTTGAACAGCATACGGTGCATTTCAAATCGACTTTGCAGTCTAGCTTGTTGAAGCCTAAAAAAGAGGGAGAGAGAAAAGGATAGGGTGATTTCAAAAGTGCTAATTAATTCCTCTGGACTAGGAAGGATGCAGAGAAAGAAGTCTGTAATGCAAGTAGAAATCAGACACGGATCAGAAACCCTTGTCTGTATACTCAGAATACTGGCCCCACAGTTTGGATCACAGATTTTAAGACTGGTGGATTAGCTTTCAAGGTTCAATGAAGGATACAGCATATAACGCACCCCAACTCTTTCATTACAAGGAGTAGCTTTTTTGAAAAAGCATTAAGACAGGAAAACTTGAAATGACTGGAATAGGTTACTAGTGGTGGCGGTGGTGGTGGTTATGTGCTGTGGACTCCGTTCCAACTCATAGCGCCCCTGTAGAGGGTTTCCAAGGCTGTAAATCTTTACGGGAACAGAAAGCCTCATCTTTCTCCCATGGAATAGCTGGTAGTTTCGAACTGCCGACCTTCGGGTTAGCAACCAGACTAGTATCTCTATTATTTTAGAAAAAATGTGTGTCTTTATAAATTCTGAACTGTATTAGCAGTAACAGTATTTAGATAGTTTGGCAACAGACATTATGAGGTCTTTTCCTCATCAAAGAACTGATGATATTGAGGACTGGATTTTAAAAACAAGTGGCATGTGCAGGGCCTTTATAAAGTGTATTCTCATGACTGGTCGCCACCAGACTGTAAAACCCACTTTAAAGGCTTCCTGTACTCTCCTAGCCATTTGGTACCTTCTATATGTAATTGCTGCTGCTCAGTTGTCTGGTAGTATCAGGGTAGGTTTGTACATTTTGATATTATTTGTCTCAAATGATGTTGTGTTTCATCCTTCACATCAAAGATTTCAAAAACAGGTATTGAATTGTGATTCAGTGGAAGTTAATATAGATTGGTTTTTGACCTGTTGTTAAACTCAGAAATAGTTAATCTCGTTATTGCAAAGAAAACAAAGCTATTGGCTTTAATTCTAGAAGGTTGTTTAAAAAGAGTGAACAGTGGGGGGCTGAAGAACACATTCTGGGGCTTTAAATACAATTAGGAGAACTAAGGAAGCTAGAATGGAAATGGTCTCTTCTAAATGCAAGCTTGAGCTATTGTATATCATTATTTATACTGGAATAGTTACAAGATCAATATGTTTTGAAGTCAAAGGATTTTCCCTAGTTGTATGCCTTTTCTAACCCATCCAGCAAAGAATTATGAGGCCCCTCCCCAGTAATATTCTAGACTCATTTGTCAGCCTTATATAATAATTTTAGAGTATATGCTGTGTAATTATCACCTGGGATGATTCCTTCAGTTGCTGAAGGAAATACACAGGTATAGTTGTGATTTACATGGTCACCATTTTATTATTTTCTTCTCTCCCATATTTATTTACTATTATCAAAATGCTCTGCTTCTGTGACTAGCTTGGTCTTTCAGCCATTTAAAAGAGTCTTAAAATCATTTTTGACATTTTAGGACTTGCTTCACATGACTAATGACGTCCTTCATAAAGCAGGAATTGTTTTTCAGCTTGAAAGTTCTAATGTATTTAAAGTTGATGGAAGGCACTAATCTACTTGGGGTGACAAGTCAGAGTGTTAGCGAATTAATTGCATACTCAAATTATCTTTTCAAGACAAGCAAGGATTTGATTTTCTAACACAGAATTGGGAATTAATGATTTGGTCCCCTAGGAAACGGGAGCCCAGCTGTTGGCATGTATGTACAATACTTTGTGTTTGTATACATTTTCATAGAATAACTTTTCTGTTGTTCTGAAAATTAGGTCATTTCCATTGAAAGACTGTGGTAACACTGACCCTTGCCAACAGCATTCTTATCAATGGAGAAGAGATTGAAGTTGTCAAGGACTTCATTCTTCTTGGATCAACTATCAACACTCGCGGAAGCATCAGTCAAGAGATCAGACGACGTATGCATTGGGCAAATCTGCTGCACAGGAACTTTTTAAAGTATTGAAGAGCAGAGATGTCAGCTTGAGGACTAAGGTG
>NW_006408548.1:10561631-10562557 GCF_000296735.1 Chrysochloris asiatica | reverse complement strand
TCCACATGGATGTTAGACTTTCTTCAGATTTTTAAATCTTTTTTTCTGCTTGCTCTTCTATCTTAGCAGTATTAATAGATTCGTCTTCCTGCTCACTGATTCTGAATTCCATCTCTTCAGTTCTACTCCTTTTCCCTTTCAGGGTTTTGTCCATTTCTGATATTTTATTTTTAATCGTTTGGACCTATTTTTCAGGTTTTGAATTTTTTCCCGTGCTGTATCTATCTTATTTAATTGTTCCTGTAGTGCATTCTTGACTTTTTCCTTATTCTTCTCAACCCCTCTGTGGAGCATTTGGATGCATCTCATTATCGTGCTCCTGAATTCCTTCTCAGGCGGTTCCAAGGGTTGCTCTCCATCTTATGGAAAGTCTAAGTCTACCAGAAGCTCTTTTCTTTCAGTTACTTCATCCTGTTTCTGGACATATGCCAAAATCTTTGATTGTCTCTTGGGAATCTTCAATAATTAGATGTGTTTTCAATAATTAGATGAATGTATGTTGAGGTATTATTAAGCTTTCTGATTGCCTCCAGGTAGATGTGATCAGGAGATGGTTTCCCTTTTCACTTTTCTTATTATTGAACTCAGAGTAACTGTAGCAGGTGTTGACTGTGTATAGCAACTGATATTGGCTTTTGCTAGGGTGGTGGGATTTTATAGGGTGTGATTGTAGCTTAGCTATATAGCCAGAATTGCTCTCTCTTTTTGGGTAATATAGGGAAATAAAGAGCACCCCCCAAGGTAAAAGGGGAACCCAAGAAACAAACAAACAAAAATAAAACCACAAGAGCAAAAAATACAACAACCAGATTGGATACTACAGTCTATAATCTAAAAGCAAAATATAAGTATGACTCTAATGCCACTCACTCAGCCAGCTAGAGCCTTTCTAGGACACTGTTCCGTTTTAAGCAGTTCCTGTTGAC
>NW_006408548.1:10560609-10561311 GCF_000296735.1 Chrysochloris asiatica | reverse complement strand
ATATGTTCTTTTTGACAATGAATGCAACACCATTCCTTTTCAAAGTTTCATTCCCTGAATAGTAAACCATGTGGTTGTCAGATTCAAATGGCCAAATCCAGTCCATTTCAGCTCACTAATGCCTGAGATATTGATGTTGATGCATTCCATTTCATTTTTGACAACTTAAAATTTTCCCAGATTCATACTTTGTACATTCCATATTCAGATTTTCAATGGATGTTTATAGCTGTTTCTCTTCATTTTGAGTTGTGCGCATCAGCAAATGAAGGTTCTGTGCGCTTTTCTCCCCCTAGCTTAACTCTATTCACGTTATCATGGTCAACTCTACTTTGAGGAGGTATTTTTCCCCAGTCGCATTCTGAGTGCCTTCCCACCTGAGGAGCTTATTTTCCGGTCCTGTATCTGACAGTGTTTCTCTGTTATTCATAGAGTTTTCTGTGACTAGCGATTCAGAAGTAGTTCGTCACTCTTTCTTCCTAGTCTTTCTTTGTCTGGAAGCTCATCTGAAACCTGTCTATCATGGGTGACCCTGCTGGTTAGTTAAAATAACAGTGGCAGAGCCCTCAGAATCACAGCAACTCAATCCACCAAACATCAACTTTCGTTATTGAAAGATTCTTTGGGCAAATTATTGAATAATGCAGAATGCATCAAGAAAAGATGGAAGGAATACACAGAGTCATTGTACCAAAAGGAAAT
>NW_006408548.1:10557201-10560509 GCF_000296735.1 Chrysochloris asiatica | reverse complement strand
AGGTGAAGCAGAGTTTCAGATTTTATTAAGCTGGCTGACTCAGAGGAGCTAATTTCTCCAGATTCTGAGCCCCAAATGGAGGGCAACACAGGCCTATATGGGGTCAGAGTCAGGGAGGGGCCAGGCTGCATACCTGTTTGAGGGCAGAGGGAAAACCAGGGGGATTGGTCCCATTTGGTAACCTGATTAGCATTTTAGCTTGCCTCCTGGGTGGAAGAGGGCAGTGAATGATTTTTACCTTTTCCGTTCAACTCAAGTCTTTTGTCCTATTAGCTGAGCCATAGTGTCTTTCTCATTGTCCTTCCTACCCTACTTTAGTCTCTAGAAAACTATGTTTTCCTACTGATTTGACCTCTTAGAATGCTACTTTCTCTGTCTTTTGAATTTAATACATTGTTAAGTCCTACGTTTTCTCTGAACCCTATCCTGACTAGTGTGGAGCTCACCATAGTTGTATCAGTAGTAGAATTAAAAGATGTGTTTTCAGTATCCTTCAATAGTTAGAAGATCTTAGAACACTATCTTGTTGCTGTCTCTATGTGTTCTTATCTCCCCATAGTATAGAATCTCAATTTTGAGCGTTTTGAGGGATAGTTCACTACTAGCTTGGGCAAATGTTTAACAATTAAAGAATCCACATCCATTGTACTGCATTTATACTATTCAAATACCCTAAACTGAAAGATTGTAAGCTTATTGAGGACAGGGACCATCGTTTACTCAACTTTCAATCCCCAGCACCCATAGCTTATCACATGGTAGGTACTCACTGTTGACTGTTGAACTGAATTGTCTTCAGCGATTGATTATAGCATGCCTGTTTCAAAGATGTTTAAAGAACATTATAACATAGCATACCTCTGTCTTAGTTATCTAGTTATAGCTGAAATACCACAAATGGATGACTTTAAAAAACAGACATTTATTCTCTCATAGTTTAGGAGGCTGGTGGTGGTGGGGGTTATGTACCGTGGAGTCAGTTCTGACTCATAGTGACCCTGTACAGGGTTTCTGAGGCTGTAAATCTTTATGGGAGCAGAAAGCCTCATCTTTCTCCCATTGAACAGCTGGTAGTTTCAAACTGCTGACATTGTGGTTTGCAGCCCGATTCGTAACCACTAAGTTACTGGAGCTCCTTTAGTTTAGGAGGCTAGAAGCCCAAATTTAGAGTGCTGGTTCTAGGGATTGCTTTCTTTCATGGTCACCTCTGGGAAAATACCCTTGTCTTCTTTCAGCATCTATAGGCCCAGCATTCCTTGGCAATCTCCATGCATCTTGGTACCAATCTTCTCTTGGATCTAGGAGCTTCACATGCTAGGCACCCCAGGTGCAAAAGGACACACACTTTGCTCTTGGCTCTACTTTTTTGGTGGTAATAAGTCCCTTTGTCTCTACTTACTTATCTCTACTTTGAAAGATAAAGGGTGTTTTGTCACACCCCTGAGAAACTTCCTTACCTTGGATCTGGCTGTGATGGGATTAAGGATTTTACAGCCCACCCTTAATCCTCTCATTGGTTGATCTCATCTCCTGCTACACTGTTTCACTTTGTGAGTGCCAAACCTCTGAGAATCATGACCTCATTGATGTATATTTTGTTGTTGTTATGTGCCGTGGTGGAGTAGGTTCCAATTCATAGCCACCCTGTATAGGGTTTCTGAGGTTGTAAATCTTTACAGGAGCAGAAAGCCTCACCTTTCTCCCACGGAACAGCTGGTAGTTTCGAACTGCTGACCTTGCAGCCCGATTTGTAACCACTATACTACCATAGTATATTTTGGGGGTATGCAATTAGGGTTCAGGGTCGCTATGGGTCGGAACCAACTCTACGGCACTTAACAACAACAACAATTCAGTCTATGTAATCCTGGTGTGGCACTGTGGGTTAATGCACTGGAATGCAAGGTCACTTTGAACCAAGTTCTGCAGTTCAAGCTTAGGAACCATATACAGGGTTGCTGTGAGTCAGAACCGACTTGATGGCACTTAACAGCAACAACAACAACAATTCAATCTATGACAGTGTCATAGATTGGCTTTTGAACTTTTTTGTTTAACTTAAGTTATTCTAGCTGAGACTGACATTGAATTTACTTCTGTTTTGAGGTATCACTGATTACTGATGACTGACTAACCATTACCTCTTGTAAGAATTCTTATTTATTGACATAAAATATACCAAACCAAACCCATGTCATCCAGTTGATTCCAACTCATAGGTCAGAGTAGAACTGCTCCAGGGGTCTTCTGAGGCTGTAAACTTTTATGGAAGAAGACTACCTTATAGTTCTGCTGCCGCCAGTGGTGGTGAGTTCCAACCCCGGACCTTTCTTTTGATTAGCAGGCAATTGCTTAATCCACTGTACCACCATGGGTCCTATTTAGGCACACAGCCCCCAAATTTTATTGAACACTTATTAATTATTCTAATTATCTATCCCAGAATGGAGTCCTGGTGTGTGGCACTGTGGGTTAATGCTCCAGACTGCAAAGCCATTTGAACGACAAGGTTGGCAGTTAAAGCGCACTAGCTACTCCTTGGAAACCCTATACAGGGTTGCTATGGGTCGAAACCAACTTGACGGCACTTAACAACAACAACAACATCCCAGAACAGTTTTAATTACATGAATAAAACCCATACTTCCTGAGAGCTGTAAGCGTGGCTAGTAGTACAAAAGCTATCACTAATGGCTTTACATATGTAGCTACATTTCTGAATTTCTGTTCTCAAACTTCTCCATCTAAACATCAGCCCTTCCTAAAGAATACTGGACTCATTGGTTAAAAATGAATGAAAATGAAGTCATTGCCCTTTGACAAATCAGCCTGAAAATATGTTCTCTTTATTGATTAGTTGATACCTAGCCTCAGTCAGCCCCCTCTGGTGGCAATACCACGTCCATTGCCTAAATCCTTTTTTATTATATGCTATTATTCTTGGTAGCCTATAAGCAAGCTATTTAGACATGGCATAAAATACCATATTCATTTCTCCTATTATTGACAGGGACACTTGAAGCATCTATGTGAATAAATCCAAAACGAGAATACCAACTGTGGATTTTTCCAGGGAGCTAGAAGTTCATTTCCACTATTCTTTAAATGTTGTTGTAGTGGACTCATGGCATCCCTGTATAGGGTTTTAAAGGAGTGACTGGTGAGTTGGTACCACCAACCTTGTTCAAATCAACCTTGGGGTTCAATGCTTTACCACACCAAGACTCCATAGGTAATTATGTTGTTAGGTGCCATCCAGTACGTACCAACTCATAGCAACCTTATGCACAGCAGAACGAAACACTGCC
>NW_006408548.1:10541555-10549471 GCF_000296735.1 Chrysochloris asiatica | reverse complement strand
ACATGAAAAAGCGTTCACAGCTTTATCTTTTGATTATCGGGCAGACTTCTGCAGTGGGAGTGCCTCTCTGATCCTGATCCTCTTCTGTCACTACCAAGATGGCCTCTCCAGCACCTGCTGGCAGCCTCAGATCAGAAGACACCACCTTTCTTGCTTATGCTACAAATTCCACTAGCAGTAAACCTTCAGTCCTTCTAAATATTCCTTTATATGTTGTTCAGAGTTCTGGGACTGTCTCCTGAACCTGCTTCATCTGGTATTTTGTTATTACTGTCGGAGGTCTGCACTGTGTTTCTCCATCATCAAGCCATGACGTCACAATTTGCAAATATCTCTTTTAAACAGTACGTGTGGATATCACCACATGGAATACACAGGAATCAAATTATATATATATCAGAAGAAATGATGGAGAAGCTCAATATCATCAGCTAAAACAAGGCCAGGGGCTGACTGTGGAATAGTGGACCATCAAGTGCTCATGTGCAAATTCAGGCAGAAGCTGAGGAAAATGAAAACAAGTCCATGAGAGACAAAATTTGGCCCTTAGTAAGTACCACATGAATTATAGACCATTTCAAAGACCAGATGCATTAGATATGAATTACAAAGACCAGATGAGTCATGAGGTAACATCAACAACATCATACAATAAGAACGCAGAAGTTCATTAAACAGACAGAAAAGAAAGAAAAGACCAAAATGGATGTCAGAAGAGACTTGGAAATTGTTTTTAAGCATGGAGAAGCTAAAGCAACTGGAAGAAATAAGAAAGGAAGAGCTTAACAGAACATTTCAAAGGGCAGCTCTACACAACAAAGTCAAGTAATATAATGAAATGTGTGAAGACCTGGAGTTAGAAAACCAAAACGGAATGACATGTTCAGCATTTTTAAATCTGAATAACTAAAGAAAAAATTCAACCCTCAACTTGAAATTATTGAAACATTACATGGGCAAATATGGAAAGATTCAGGAAGAATCAAAAGAAGATGAAAGGAAAACAGAGTCACTGTACAAAAAAAAAGGTCTATACTCAACCATTTCAAGAGGTAGAATACGATCAAGAACATGATATTGAAGAAGTAGTCCAAGCTGCACTGAAGTTTCCAGGAATTGATGGAATGAATACAAATTGAAAACTTTCAACAAACTTATTCAGCACTGGAGGTACTCACTCATCCATGCCAAGAAATTTGGAAGACAGCTACCTGACTGGCTGATTAGAAGAGATCCACAATAAAAAGAATGGGCATGCTCATGAGGAACCTATAAATAGACCACTAGGCAGTTGTCCAAATATAACAAGGGTCTATTGAATTATTTTAAATCAGGAAAGTTGTGCATAATGATTGTATCCTTTCACCATACTTATTAAATCTATGCTGAGAAATAATCCTGAGTAGGTGGATTTATGGAGAAGAACATGGTATTAGGATTGGAGGAAGACTCTTTAACCACCTGTAATATGCAGATGGCACAACCTTGCTTGCTGAAAGTGAAGAGGACATAAAATACTTGAAGATGAAGATCAATGAGTATAGCCTTCACTATTGATTGTACCACATTGTAAAGAAAACTGAAGTCCTCACAACTGGACCAATAAATAACCTCAAGATAAACAGAGAAAAAAATCGAAGCTATCAAAGACTTCATTTTGCTTCGATCCATAATCAGTCCTCATGGAAATAGCACTCAAAAAAGAAAATGACATATTGCATTAAGCCCATATGATGCAAAAGACCTCTTAAATTGCTTAAGAGTAGAGATGTCACTTTGAGGACTCAAGTGTGCCTGACCAAACTATTTTTAATCACTTCATGTGCATGTGAAAGTTGGGCAATGAATAAGGAGACCACAGAAGAAGCAATACATTTGAATTATTGTGTTGGAGGAGAATATTGAAAGTACCATGGACTGCCAGAAGAACAAACCAATCTATCTTGGTATAAGTACAGACAGAATGTTAACCATACTGTAATGTCACCATACTTTGGACATGTTATTAGGAGGAACCATTCTCTGCAAATAACATAATGACTGGTAAAGTTACAGGGTCAATGAAAAAAGTGGAAGGACCTCAGTGAGATGGTCTGACACAGTGGCAGCAACGATGGAGTCAAACATAACAACAATTGTGTGGATGGTGCTGGCTGGACTGGGCAGTATTTCATTCTGCTGTACATAGGGACTGAATAGATTGTCCCTAACAACAGCAGCCTTGATATTAATATTTAAAGATAAAAGAATATACATGTGTAGGGAATTATTAGATAGTTCAGGCTCCAGTTCTCACAGCTGATAATACAAATAAATATGTGGTTTCTGTTTTCCAGTTTTATTCTGTGTACTAGTTGAAATAATCATGGTTGTCTGCATCTTTCTCTCCCTCACTAGACTATGAGCTGCTATTGGAAAATATTTATTATTTATATGTGTATTTCTTATAAGTGCTTTTATGTACATAACCAAACGTTGTGGTTGTTAAGTGCTTTCAAGTTGGTTCTGACTCATAGCCACTCTCTATAGTGTTTCCAAAGGAGTGGTTGGTGAGTTTGAACCACTGACCTTTCAGTTCAAACCAACCTTGCAGTCCAGTGCTTAACCTACAACGTCGTGCCAGGACTCTATGTATGCTATGAATTTGCAAAGCTGCTTGAACTGCAAGTTCAGCATTTTAAGCTCCCCAGCTGCTCCTTGGAAACCCCATACAGGGTTGCTATGGGTCAGAATTGACTTACCAGTACTTAATAACAATTCTTGTCACAGTTCTGCTCATTTAACCTTTGCTTAATGGAGACTCTTTAATAAAATTCTTGACCAGTAAAACTATCCACTTATAAGGAGCATGCTATTTCCAAAAGTGAGCCACTCCATTTTGATTTTCCATATTTATGGGGATAATGATCCCTTAACTTAAATGAAAACATGTCTTGTTGTAACTTAGCATTGCCAGACAATGAATAAACAAATATGTTTTGGAACAAGTACAGTAAGAATGCTCCTTAGATTTGAGGATGGTGAGGTTTCTCACATATTCTGGTCACATTGAGGGTTTTCCTCATATCCCCTCATCCTCCTACTTTACCAATCTTGAAGATGGATTACATGCTTGGCTCTGGTAGCGTAGTGGTTACGAATCACGCTGCGAACCTCAAGGTCAGCAGTTCGAAACTACCAGTTGTTTCATGGGAGAAAGATGAGGCTTTCTGCTCCCATAAAGACTTATAGCCTTGGAAACCCTGTACAGGGTCGCTATGAGTTGGAACCAACTCCACAACACATAACCACCACCAAAGTAGAGGATATGAGGAAAACCCTCAATGAGATGGATTGGCAAAATGGCTTCAACAATTGGCTAAAACATACCCTACTATTGTGAGGATGCCACAGGACTGGGCAACATTTAACTCTATTTTATGTTGGGACTCCATTAAGTCAAGTTGACTTGATGGCACATAACAACAGAACTTTGATTTGATTTGACATATTTTTTTTTTTTAATGTCTTATTATGAATTATGTGATAGTTTACAAGGGAGAACATTAGTTTACATTCATCCTATTGTATATCGTTTCATTGTCATGGTTACAGTCCCCTCCATGCATCATCAACCAACCAAAATGTATATACTACAAGCCTGCACCCTGGACATCAGCACACAGCCCCTCTCCCTCTGTGTGTCTAAAGTCCCCAGCTGCTCCATCTCTCTACATGATTTGACATATTTCTTAAGCCCTCACCTTGTACCAGAGCATTGTGAGCCCATCACTAGTCCTCATTTGATCTTCTGAATCTACCCAGAATAAATCTAAATTCCTATCCCTTCAAATATTTGAAGTCAGCTATCATGGGCTCCCGAGCTTTCTCTATGAAGGCATGGATGTTCCAGCTTCTTTAATCCTTTCACATCTGTCTTGCTTTCTAGATTATTTGCCTTTAAAAGTAGCCAGTGTGAAAGTCTCTTTTAATAAGGAATATCCAATTCTGAGCAAAATCTTTCAGGTGATGTTTGAACAAGACAGAATAGAGGAATTTAGTGCCTAGGCTGTCATATACAGCTATGCACATTGTGTATGGTGTAAGAGTGCCTGGAAGAGTGGCAGGGGAGGCTAAAATCCACCTTCTACTCCACCCACTCAGCCCCATGTTAGTCCTTACAGAAGACGGGCCGCTATAATTTATTAGCACAAAAGAATCATATGGTCTTGCCAATTCTAAGTGTACTGCTCTTCTCCCTTGACCCACCTCATGTTGCTTCAAGACTCTCTACATCTTTATTATAATGTTGTTAAGTGCCATTGAATCAAAGCAACCCTGTATAGGGCTTCTGAGGAGTGGCTGATAAATTTGAACCACTGACCTTGTGCTTCAAACTGACCTTGTAATGCAGTGCTTATCCTACATCGCTCCACCAGGACTACAGCCCTAAGGTTTCCTGAACCACTTTAACAAGCATATTACTTGTGCATTATTTTGACCTTGAGGTTAACTCAAGTCCTTAGGCCCTATTTATATGAACTTCTGTTAAACTAGATTTCACCTTATATCTGTCATTGGTATTGGTATGTCATTGAGAAGTATAGAAACTCTGCAACTTAGACAGATTCTCTTCCACATAGACTTTAAGTTATTGATCAACGTTCTGTGGATTTTTTTTTTTTTTTTCAGCTAGCTGTTAATCTATTTCACAATTTCTTCTCACCTTCTTCCAAAAGATATCTTGAAATAAAATTGTTTGCTGAACTTGTTACCTTATGTTCATGCCATATCTCAGATTGGCCAGGTGTGTCAAATTTATGTAGGTAAACTGATGTTAACTCTTGGTAATCACTTCTTTTGACATTGCTGCAATGTGTCTAATCTTGTCCATAAGAGTTTTATTGAAGCTTGACAACAATGGTTGTTTTGGCTGAGAGAAAAGAGTACTGGGAAGCATGTAAAGCTTTGGCACTGAAGTTAAACAGAACACTGCTCCCACAAATACTGGCAAACACAAAAGCAAACTGCATCCACACTCTGTACCCGAAAAGAAAACTGAAATACATACGTGTGAGAAATTTGAGTACCTTATTCTGTTGATCTAAAAGAAATGGAATGAACAGATCCAAGTTTTTCATAAAAGGGAACAATACCACCACAACAAAAAACCCCATTGCCTTTGAGTTATTGCCAACTCATGGGAACTTCTATATAACAGAGTGAATTACTGCCTGACCCTATGTCTTCATAATGGTATTAATGATATTGTCCAGTGATTGCCACATTCTATTGGGTCACCTCTTTTTGGGATACAGATATAGATCTCTTCTACTTGGTGGGCCAGGTAGCTGTCTTCCAAATTTCTTGGCATAGATGAGTGAGTACCTCCAGTTCTTCATAAGTTTATTGAAAGATTTCAGTTTGTATTTCCTCAATTCCTGAAGCCATTGCTCTTGAATTTGTCATTCCTGGCATTAAACAATTTGATTATCAAACTCAAAATGGCCAGTACCAGTCCATTTCACCTCACTAACGCCTAATAGATTGATATTTATACATTCCATTTCATTTTTGAAAACTTCTAATTTTCCTAGATTCATATTTCATACATTCCATGTTCCAGTTATTAATGGATGTTTATAACATTTTCTCCTTATTTTGACCTGTGCCCCATGAGCAGTGAAGGTCCCAAAAACTTTACTCCATTTGTGTCATCACGGCTAACTCTACTTTGAGGCGACAGTCTTCCCTAGTCTTATTTTGAGTGCCTTCCAACCTTAGGGGTTCATCTTCCAGCACTATATCTAATAATATTCTGATGCTATTAATAATGTTTAATATCTAACAATATTCCACTGCTATTCATAAGATTTCTATTGGCTAAACAATCAGAAATACTCTGCCTCTCCTTTTTTCCTACTCTGCTGTAGTCTGGAAGTTCATCTGATACCTGTCCACCCTTGGTGACCCTGCTGGTGGTTAAAATATTCGTGGCACAACTTCAAGCATCACAGCAACATACAAGCCACCACAGGACAACCAACTGAGAGATGAATAATGGTACATTCTGAGTAGCACAAATCAAAACAACATTGCAATACATTTTTTAAACCAATTATAATAGCTTCAAGGTTTCCAGAGTGGCACAAATCACTAACCTAAAGATTGGTGGTTCAAACTCATGCAGAGCATTTCTGAAAACAGGCCTGGAGATCTTCTACTAAAAGCTCATAGCTTTGTGACTGGCTTACAAGCTTTCAAGAGGAAAGCTAGATTCATAAGACCTGGAGAAATGTAGACTCTCCACTGAGTAGTATACCATCTGTCTAGGTGGGGCTGATGAAATGAAATCCGGATGGATCTCTTGTGATACAATAGTGAATAATTGTTGTCTGGACTGCTTGTGAGGGTTGGAATTGTAAAGGTAGCTGGTTTTTAGCAAGGAGGGGAGTGATTAACTTTTCAGTCTAGGAGCAGAGGTCCCTGCGACCATCAAGGGAGAAGAGCGGAGAGCAGGACCCTACCCAGAGAAGCAGTGATGCCTGAGATGGAAGCAGAGACCATGACCTGGAGAGATGGAGCTGTTGGGGACTTTAGACACAGAAAGGGAGAGGGGCTGTGTGCTGACAACCAGGGAGCAGACTTGCAGGGTATACCGTTTGGATGATGCATGGAGGAGATTGTAACCATAGCAATGAAATGATATACTATAGGATGAATGTAAAACTAATGTTCTCCTATGTAAACTATCACATAATTCACAATAAAACATTTTTTTAAAAAAAGCTCATAGCTTTGAAAAATCTATGGTGCACAGGCCTCTGCACTAATGGGATTGCCATTTGTTGAAATGGAATTGATGGGAACTGGTTTGGTTTAGGTGATACTGTCTAAAATGAAAAGCATGTACAGCGTTCAATGGTGAGGACTCAGTTAACTGAGGAGTTTCTTATCCTTTGCTTCAGAGTAAATTTCTACCGGTGGTGTAGAAAAATAATCTGGTGGCATATTTTAAAATTAAATATGTACACACTCAGCAAACTCAGTTGGGAAACACAATACTGCAGAAGTCTGAGCACATTATACCATGACAACAGTAAATGTTTAAGCATTGGCTATTGGGAAGGGCGTGATCCCTTGCCACTTTTCATGACATGTATCCTTCCATTCCAACCATGTTTGAATTATTAATGAGCCATCACTCAAGGTGTAGTTGGGAAGAGATGAACGCAATTGTCTGAGACCATGGAAGAATTGATCCTTTTAAGATATGGTGTTGGAGGAGAATGTTGAAAGTGTCATGGGCAACCAAAAGAACAAATAGATCTATGTCGGAGGAAATGCAGCCAGAGTGTTCTTCGGAGACCAGAATGGCCAGACTTTGTCTCTCATACTTAAGACATTTGGTCAAGAGGGACCAGTCGCTGGAGAAGGATGTCATGTTTGGTAAGGTGGAGGGTCAGAGAAAAAGAGGAAGACCCCCCAGCAAGATGGATTGGCAAAGTGGCAGCATCAGTGGACTCAAGCATGGCAACAATGGTGAGGTTGGCCCAGGATTGGGTAGTGTTTTTGTTCTTTTGTGCATAGAGTCGCTATGAGTCTGTACTGACTCGATGGCACCTAACAATAACAACAGCAAGTACAGGCTAGAGCACATCCCTGCAGTCAGACATGCATAAGGACCTTGAGGGCAATGATATTTACCCCATATATTTGTCTTTGTGTTGTTAGACTTATTCAAAAAGCATTTATTACTTTTGTGTCTTTTCAGATTCCTACATAATGGTTTATCTTCTCGAGCTGATATTTGAAATTTTCTGTTCAGCTCTTGGACCTCTTCAGTTCTTCCATTTGCTTTAGCATCTCTACACTGGATAGTAAGTTTCATAATCTCTTCTGACATCCATTTTGACCTTTTCCTTCTTTCTTGTCTT
>NW_006408548.1:10538463-10541455 GCF_000296735.1 Chrysochloris asiatica | reverse complement strand
AGCATAATTAAGTGTTCCAGAATACTCATACTTCACAATGTTGTCCATAGCTTGTCATGATCCACACAATCGAAAGCCTTTGCGTAGTCAATAAAACACAGGTAAACATCTTTCTGATACAGGTATTGTGAAAAACCCTGCTGCTCTTTAAATCAATTTGACTCATAGTGACTTTGTAGGATAGAGCAGAATTGCTTGTGGGGATTCCAAGGCTGTAATCTTTACAAAAGAAGACTATCACATTCTCTTTCTATGGATAGGCTGATGGGATCGAATCACTGAGTTTTTGGTTAATAATTGAGGGCTTTAACCACTGCATCATCAGAACTCGTGGGATATAATTTATTGGTATTAAAATTCACTCAAAAGTGTAGGGAATGGGGAAATTAGAGACTCTTTTCTCCCTCCCATCTCCCTGTTAGTCTCAGTAGTCCCCAGAAGCTAGAAGACCCTTCTTCTGAACTGCAGACCTGAGAAATTTGTTGGGCATAATATATTGCCTGGATTTTACACTCAAGTAAATACTCTCTGTGTTTTCCCAAAAAGACCAATATTTATATATCAAGCTCACCAAGTTAAATTTACTTTCCCACATTAAGCCTGCATGATAAATGGCTTTATCTTGCCTATTACAGCCTGTTAAATCATAAATCCGTAGGCAGGAGAAAGAGAGGGAAAAAAAATTAACTTGAATGAAGAAAACCACTGAGGACAAACCATTACTATTTAAGATAGTTAAACTGCATCACATTTGCAAACAATAATATGTAAAATACCTTGGAAACTCCATTTACTTCTATTTTCATTCCATTTCAATTTCTGTTGCTAACAACAACAGAAAAGCAATGTTGATATAGGAATATTTGACTACCCCAATATTTCTATTTCCCTATTTTATTACCTACATATTATAGTGTTTCTTGAATCAATTTTACTTATATCTTATTTGTTACATGAATACAGAAATGAATGAATAAACATGAGTGTAGAAATATTTCCATAGTCTAGTTGAAATGCCTTTGCTGCTTACTGAAATTTTAACCAACTCATTACTTTTAAGGAAGTTACCTATTTCTCAAAGGTGTTTTCTCTTGTCTTCAATTAGAGTTCTTCTCTTCTTCCGTATTTCCATAGACCTTTATATTTTTTAGACTAGTATTTAAATCTTTACATTATTAGTATTAAAGTAATGTGGTGGTTGTGTGCTGTCAAGCTGATTTCTACTCATAGTGAACCTACGTGATGCAGTGGAATTGCCTGAGAGGGTTTCCTAGACAGTCATCTTTACAGGAGCAGAGAGCCAGGTCTTTCTTGCTGTGGAGTGGCTGGTGGGCTTGAATCGCTGCCCTTTCCATTGTCAGTGTGTCTTGTTCAATTCATAACTACTCAAGTGCTTTTTTTGATGCTTCCATTTATTCTTCACATCAGTATAAAGTAGGGTAGAGCAGATGATCGTATAATCTATTGTCCAATTTGGAAACATTTGAGAGTGAAAGCGGTACTGTTAGTAATTATGCCAGGATGACAGGAATAAGCCAGGACCCTTTGGGGCAAACCATATGCATTGAAATCCCTGGAAAGCCCTAATGACACTTCTGACTATGATGATAGTGAAACATGAATGACAGCTGCCCCGAGGGCATTGTTTCCAGATATGCTTTCTAATACCTTACATTTGTAAAAGGAACTTTAGTGGGATTGCTGCGTAAATGTGTACTGCTGTTGACATGAAACCAACATTCATCTGTCAGTTGGTCACACTGTGGTAGCTTGTCTGTTGCTATTGTGCTAGAAGCTTTGCCGTCAGCATTTTAAATACCAGCAGGGTCACCCATGGTGGACAGGTTTTAGTGTAGCTTCCAGACTCTAAGATATACTAGGAAGAAGGAGAGATCGGCCATTTTGGAATGGATGGCCACTGGAAACCTTCTGAATAGCAGCTAAACAGTGTCTGATATAGTGCAGGAAGATGAGCCTGTTAGGTTGGATGGAACTCAAAATACAACTGGGAAGAGCTGCCTCCTCAAAATAGAGTTGACTTTAATGATGTGAGTGGAGCAAAACTTTTTTTTTTTGCTGATGGCACACAGCTCAAAGTGAGAAGAAACACCATCAAATGTATATTAATAATGCGAATGTGGAATGTACAAAGTGTGAATCTTGGGAAATTGGAAGTCAGAAAGGAAAAAGAATCCATAAAGATTAAAATCTTAGGCATTAGTCACTGAAACAGGCTGGTTTTAGCCATTTAAAATGGAACAATAATGTGGTTGCTATGCTAGGAACAACAAATTAAAGAGGAATGATGTTACATTCATTGTCAAAAAGAGGATTTCAAGATCTATCTTGAAGTACAATGTGATATGGTAATATCCATGCACCTACAAGAAAGACTAGTTAATACCACAGTTATTCAAATTTACACACCTAAAACTAAAGCCAGTAATGAATAAATTGAATAATTCTACTAACTTTTTCAGTATGAAATTGATCAAATGTGTAATCATGATATATCAATAATTTCTGGTGATTGGAATGCAAACGTTTGGAAACAGAGGAGGATCAACATTTGGAAAATATGGCCTTGATAGAAATGATGCTAGAGATCCCATGTTAGAATTTTGTAAGACATATTAGTCATTCCAAATATGTTTATTATTTTATTATTATTATGTACACAAAAACACTCAGGAATGCATAATCATTTAAACAACCAAAGGGCACATTCTGCAAGCGTGCCTCCTGGCCATCAGCACACAGCCTTACTTTTTCCGTGAGTCTAGAGTCCTCAGCTGCTCTATTTCTTGATATCATCATCTTTGTCTGCATCTCTGGTGTCCCCGTTTTTTTGGATAGGGCCCCACATTCTGCTCATGCTCTTCTTCCTTGATGGCCTAGGGTGCTCTGTTCCTGAAATGTAAGATTAACTACTTTATGTTATAAAACTTCTACCTTTGTGTTACAAAACTTCTAACTTTACAGCTGTGACAAC
>NW_006408548.1:10518175-10522903 GCF_000296735.1 Chrysochloris asiatica | reverse complement strand
TCATGCTGGGTAAGGTGGAGGGTCAGAGAAAAAGAGGAAGACCCCCAACGAGATGGATCAGCCAAGTGGCATCATTGATGGCATCAAGTGTGGCAGCGGTAGTGACGTTGGCCCAGGATCGGACATTGTTTCATTCTGCTTTTCATGTGGTCGCTATGAGTCGGTTCCAACTTGATGGCACCTGACAACAACAACAACATAATGTTTTAAGGGCTGAGATTCTTAAAGCATAAAATCCTTCAGTATTTTATGATCTGTTATATTGGTTCGCGAGTCTCAAAAATCACTCTGTCATATGCTCTATTACTGTTTCTTCATCATCTCCTAGACATTGTAAAGAAATTTGAAAGTTCCATTAATAAAATGAGTCTTCAGCGTACCAAAAGGGAGACTCCAGTAAATAACATCATTGCTAAGCTTGGAGGATCTGTGTCTGATGGTATTGTAAGGACTGTCAGGTTTGTCTTCATTTTAATTTTACTAGAAGGCAAGTTCCATGAGGGAAGAAACCATGTTTGTCTTATGTACCCAAGTTTCCAGAGACTTAACACAATCGTTTGCACTTATGAGTTATTTCATAAATAATTTGTTGTTGTTGTGAAGTGCCATTGAGTTGGCTCCGATCCATAGTGATCATGTATAGGGTTTCCAAGGAGCAGCTGGTGAGCTTGAACTGCCAACCTTGCAGTTCAAACGGCTTTGCAGTCTGGCACATTAACACACAGCGGCACACCAGGACACCTCATAAATAATTAGCTGTCAAATAAATAAGTGAAGATATTTGTCTCTAGCATGCTTACCCTGGTTTGTCTGAAAACCCTTTTGGCAGAGAATGTAAAAGCAAAATAGGTGTTCTTGGCGCTTCATTTCTGTGAGCATTTAAAGTAGTAAAATTAGCTAAAGGATCCATAAAAGAAAAAGACACTTATGCATCTCAATTTTTTTCCAAAAACAATTCAGTGACTCATTCTGTTCATTTGCCTTCTGACACTTCTCATGCTTCCTTCACATTGGAATTGTTTTGGTGTTGGTACACACTCTTGGAAAACACAAGTTCAAAGAAGAGCTTCCTCTGCAGCTACTTGGTTAATATTGTTTTTAAGAAATGTTTTCCTCTTCATTTGGAGTTTTAAGATAATGTTATCTGAATTTCCCTTCCTCAGAGTATTCTTTTCCCTTTGAGCCACCTTCCTTTTTAATTTCTCAAGTCATGATGTCGTGATTCTATTTGTTTTAGTTTTATAAACAAAGGACCTAAGGTTCCCTAGCATTCCTAGTCTACTGGGCATGGGTATCCCTAGATATTGGTCTCTTGTCCCTAGTTTTTTACTAACTTTTTTCCTCACCACAAAGCCCTTGGGCTGTAGTATCAGGGACTGATCTTCCACTGGCTCTTGACACTTGAAGGATTTAGGTTGTATTTGCTGAGTGCCCACTCCATGTCTGTCTGAGTCAGGTGTTGTCTCTCTTATTATAAGCTCTTAGGAAAAACAAATGTCAAAATATCTAACAAATGTAGTTTCCTTTTGGGCACATAAATATGTTGGTGTGTGTGTGTATAAAGGAAACATGTTGACATTTTATTTGTGTATTTTTAGAGGGATAAAATCTGAAATAGGTTGGGATTTAAGAAGTTCCTTGTTCTTTTAGACTAGTGTAGTATCTATGAAAGGAGTTCTGGTAGCATAGTGGTTATGAATCGGGCTGAGAACCGCAAGGTCAGCAGTTTGAAACTACCAACTCTTCTGCGGGAGAAAGATGAGGCTTTCTGCTCCCATAAAGATTTACAGCCTCAGAAACCCTGTTACAGGGTCACTATGAGTCAGAACCAACAGCACATAACAACAACAACAAGTATCTATGAGCTGTGCAACAGTGAGCTAGCTAAACTAATCAGGTCAGAAGCTCTGAGGGCTGTAGAATAAACAGAGTAACATTTTACCATTGCTTCAGAGCGCCTTCCTATCAGAAACTCACCATTAGAGACTTCACAAAATGTATCATATCTCTAGGTTACTTGTTGTATGTTTTCACCTTTTTTGCAAGACCATCAAGGATAGAAATTCAGGGAAACGTAGAAATGGAAAAAAGGATTTTCTGTGCTAAGTAATATACCTGACAGGAAAGATTTTCTCCTCCTAGTGTGAATGTTAGGGAAATTAAAAATATAACTGAATGGCTGTGTGGACTGTTGACACTTAAAATAAGGAATGGAAGCTTTAATGCAAAAATTCCCACCCAACACTTACACATATATGCACACCAAGGAAGACAGTTTAGTACAACTTGAAGTCTAATCATGTTTGCATTTATGGTCATGCTGAGATTGAATTGTGACTAAAGTTTGTAAAAATGGCACCCAGTTGTGCCTAGATGTTTGCATTTCTTTCAATATTGTTCTGTTTATTATTTGACTAATATATAGTAATTGTGTTAGCAAACTGTTTTATTTTATGAGAAAAACCTTAACTTAATGGAACAATTGTGTTATTTGTCTGTTTTAGCCCATCAAGACATTGTTAAGCCTTCACTGTTCAGCTTGCAACTGAATATCTGATTTGTAACCATAGTATTTAGGAAGAAATAAATAGCCTCATTCTGTAAGCCAATGCCTATAAAATGACAGTAAACTTTGTTGTAATTAGCTCTTACTTTCTGATTAGGAACATATAAACCTGCCAGAGAATCTTTATTCTGAAATCTGTGGCCTAAATATTTTACTGTTTGAGCAGAGGGAATGGATGGCAGAATCTGTGATTGATCCCTGAGTTACTCTTTACTTCACCTGTAAAAATGGACATAATATTTACCCTTTGCTAGATTCCCAACGGAATATGAAGAATGAAGTAATTAAAGCTCTTCAGAACATATATAAATAATCATTTTAATTGAACACTCTCCTTGGGTAAACAAATAGGCCTTGTAATTTGACAGGCTCCTTTTCATCTCCATTACCTCTGATGGAAATGCCTAAGTCCCACTCTAACCAGCCCATATGTTAATATCTTCAACAGGATCCCTGATACGTCTGCCAGCCTAAATGAACGTGATTTCTAATCAGCTCCATATTCCAAATGTGTAACAAACTAAAAGGGCAAGGTAAATCCAATTTGGGTTTTTCACTTTACCAAGCATAGTAATGAACCTGCTTTCTCCTGTTACGGCACTGAGAAGAATGGTAAAAGATTGAAGTGCTTTAAAATGATGACCAGGCATACATTTGTGCCATAATTCTAATCAACAAGTATTTACTAGGACGTCTCCCAAGTACTGGACATTCTACTATGTTTTTTGTACGGAAATACTCCCAAATTCTAACAATACTTGGTCCCTTCTCTCTGGGAGCTTAAAATGTAGTCAAGAAGGTGAAGGAGTACATTTTTAATTAAAAGAAAAACAAATGATAGTGAGGCAGAGCACAATGCCAAGGCGAGATGAAGTACATAGAAAAGATTGTTTGAGGTACCTCCACTCATCTATCCATTTGTCGTATGGTGGTGACTTGTGTGTTGCTGTGATTCTGGAAGATATTCCTCTGGTAATTTAAATACCAGCAGGGTCACCCCTGGTGGGCAAGGGTGAGCTTCCAGGCTAGGAAGAAAAAGAGATGGACTTCTTCTGAATATTTAGTCACTGAAAAACTTATTAATAGCAGTGGAAAATGTCAATAGTAGAATACTAAATGTTGATATATGATGAAAAGCACCAGAATATTGTCAGATATAATGCCAGAAATTGAACTCCCCATGTTGGAATGCACTCGAACTATGACTGGAGAAGAGGTGCCTCCTCAAAATTAATACAACTATTAACAGTGCTCTGGTAGCATAGTGCTTACGAATTGGGCTGCTAACCACAGGGTCATCAGTTCGAAACTACCAGCTGTTCCACGGGAGAAAGATGATGCTTTCTGCTCCCGTAAAGATTTACAGCTTTGGAAACCCTGTACAGGGTCGCTGTGAGTTGGAACCGACTCCACGGCACATACCAACAACAACAACAATACTAACAATGCTGGTAGAAAAAGAGATACTTATATTTTATTAGGTATCAAAAAGAAATGGTCGATGTTCAACCATTTCAAGAGTTAGCTTGTGATCAAGAGCTAATGATAATGAAGGAAGAAGCCCAAGGTACACTGAAGGCATTGGCAAAGAACAAGGCTCCGGGAATTGATGGAATACAACTGGAAATCTTTTAGCATATTAATGTAGCACTGGAGGCACTCACTCATCTATATCAAGAAATTTGGAAGACAGCTACCTGGCCAACTAATTGGAAGAGATCCATATCTGTGCCCATTACAAATAGAGATTACCCAGTGGAATGCTGAAGTCATTGGATAATATCATTAATAACATATGCAAGTAAAATTTTGCTAAAGATAACTTAAAACAGCTGCAGTAGTGCAGTGGCAAGAAGCTGCCAAAGATTCAGACTGGATTCAGAGAGGGATATGGAATGAGGGTTATCATTGCTGACATCAGAACGATCTTGGCTGAAAGCAGAGAATACCAGAAAGATATTCACCTATGCTTTATTGACTATGCAAAGGTTTTTGACTGTGTACATCATGATAATCTATAGAAAACATTGTTGTTATATGCCATGGAGTCGGTTCCGACTCATAGCGACCCTGTGCAGGGTTTCCAAGGCTGTAAATCTTTACAGGAGCAGAAAGCCTCATCTTTCTCTCGTGGAGTGGCTGGTAGTTTTGAACTGCTGACC
>NW_006408548.1:10517331-10517858 GCF_000296735.1 Chrysochloris asiatica | reverse complement strand
TCGTGGGCAAGGAAGACCAATATTCATAAGACAGTCAAGCATCTTAACATTATTTCCCTGCTTTTACCCATTCAGACTATGCTTTGATCCCTGCATAATAGAGCCCTGTTGTTCCAAGGTTGAGCATACCTCACTATTTACCTCTGTCCCAAACCTGCCTAAGTGTTCCCCTGTCTACCTTGTTTGTCCATCCCCATCCCCCTGATTGTGTATTGCTCTCCCCAACACCTGCATTATGATGTGTCTATCCCCTAACCTGGGTCTACCATCCCCTCCCTCCCAAATCTGGTAGCCAACAAAGAAATTTTTTTCTTTCTTTTAGTATGGGTATCTTTTCTTAAGCTTCATATTTTTAATGTTTCCATGTTCTTTGTGGATTTTAATTTTCTTGGTATGTTGTGAAGTGTTAATTTTCTTTGAGGTTACCTTATTTTCTATTAGCTTTTGCTTCCCTTTAAAACAGTCTATTTTATCCTGTAGTCTACCTGATCTCCTCATCACCTGGATCTCTGTTCCTATATTTTTAA
>NW_006408548.1:10515228-10517231 GCF_000296735.1 Chrysochloris asiatica | reverse complement strand
CAACCCGATTCGTAACCACTACGCTACCAGAGCTCCATTGCAGGGAATGCATATTCCAGAACACTTAATTGTGCTCATGAAGAACCTGTGCATAGACAAAGAAGCAGTCATTTGAATAGAACCAAGGGACACTGTATGTTTTAAAATCAGGAAAGGTTATGCCATGGTAGTATTTTTTCACCATACTTATTAGGTCTGTATGCTAAGCAAATAATCTGAGAAACTGGATTATAAGAAGAAGAACAAGGAACAGGATCGGAGGAAGACTCCTTATGCTTGCTGAAATGAAGAGGACTTAAAATACTTAACTGATATAGATCAAAGACCACAAAAATCCTCACAACTAGAGCAATAAATACTATCAATCAAGATAAATGGAGAAAAGATTGAAGTTGTCAAAGACTTCATTTTGCTTGGATCAACCATCAACACTCATGGAAGGAGCATTTGAGAAATTAAAGGACATACTAGATTAGTCAAATCTGCTTCACAGGACCTCTTTACAGTGTTCAAGAACAAAGATGACAGTTTGAGGACTAAGGTGCGCCTGACCCAAACCATGGTGTTTTCAGTAGCCTCATATGTATGTTATTGTTGGACAATGAATAAGGAAGACCGGAGGAAAAATGATGCATTTGAGTTATGGTGTTGGAAGAGAATATTAAAAGTACCATGGACTGCCAAAAGAATAATTAAATCTGTGTTGGAAGAAGTACAGCCAGAATGCGCCTAGAAGCCAGTATGGCCAGACTTCATCTATCATACTTCAGATGTATTATCAGGAGGGACCAGTTCCTGGAGAAGGACATCATGCTTTGTAAAGTGGAGGGTCAGCTAAAAAGAGGAAGATCCCCTATGAGATAGATTGGCACAGTGGCAGCAGCAATGGGTTCAAGCTTAACAACGATTGTGAGATTGACACAGGACCAGGCAGTGGTTTGATTTGTTATTTATAGGGTCACTGTGAGTTGGTGCCAGCTCTATGGTACCTAACAACAGCAACATGTGAGATTGACACAGGACCAGGCAGTGTATACTAAGATTTATAGCCTTGGAAACCCAATGTAGGGTTGCTATGTTTCTGTGGCACTTAATAGTAAGCAGCAATGTATGACAGAGTAGTACTGGGCTCCATAGGATTTTCAGTGGTTGAGCTTACAGTAGCTTATCAGGCCCTTTCTGTGGTACCTCTGGGTGGATTTGAACCTGCAACCTTTGGGTTATTAACTGAGCATGCTAACTCTTTATACCACCCCAGGAGATGGTGATAAAAATGACCACCTGAGATTGCCATTTATGTTGAATGAATGGACCTAAATGGATCAGGTCAGTGTTTGATTCCTAGTATATATTAAATCTTTCGACAAATAGAAAAGTTTGGAAAACAGAGGGAAGCAGAGGAGGAAATTCTGAGATAGGAATTCTCTACTAACCTTCCAAGAGCCTATTCTGTTGTTGTTGTTGTTGTTGTTGTTGTTGTTAAGTGCAGTGGAGTCAGTTCCTCGTCATAGTAACTGCATATAGGGTGTCTAAGGAGCAGCTGATGGGTTTGAACCACCTATCTTGCTATTAGCAGTCCAGTGCTTATCCTATAGCACTACTCTAGGATTCCAAGAGCCTATTCTAAGTTGTTATTAAGTGCCATTGAGTCGATTCCGACCCCTAGTGATCCTGTATAGGGTTTCCAAGGAGCTGCTGGTGAGCTTGAACCACCAACCTTACAGTTCAAACGTCTTTGAAGTATGATGCATTAGCCCACAGCACCATAGACGCTGGTTAAATAGTGATGTTCTACATGTTTAATATAGAATTTTTTAATAGACTGATTTCAACATGGTGGTCTTGGTCATGGCAGGAGCGTGATGGAGAAGACTAGATTTTAGAGCAGTAGGGTCTACTAGGAGACAAGATGGGAGAATGAAAAAAAAACAAAGGTTATGGGTTGCCGATGAATGAGAAATAATGTCAAGGAACAAATATTAACAAAAATGCTTTTATTTTTA
>NW_006408548.1:10506787-10513882 GCF_000296735.1 Chrysochloris asiatica | reverse complement strand
TTCTGTTCAAACAACTGCTTTTTGGTCCAGGTACAGATTCCTTCCTTCTCTGGATAGGGCCCCACATTCCACTTATGCCCTTCTCCCTGATGGTCCTAGGGTCCTTTGTTCCTGGACTGTAAGATCCTAGTTTCTATTTAAAGGAAAGGATCTGTTTTAGAAAGGAGCTCATGTAGTGTACGTAGTGGTTACGAATTGGGCTGCTAATCTCAAGGTCAGCAGTTCGAAACTACCAGTGGTTCCGAGGGAGAAAGATGAGGCTTTCTGATGCCGTAGATTTATAGCTTCAGAAACCCTATTCAGAGTCTATATGATTCAGAACCAACTCCGTGGCACATAACCACCACCACTTCCATCTGTTTTAGAAATTTTTAGTTCTGTTGTTTTTTGTAATATTGTCTTTTCAATTCCAAGCATTTTATGAGTGAGTGTTGCTTTCTAGAATATCTATTGAAGTGTTATTCCAAGATAGTGTAGCTATAAGGGGCCTTCAAACAGTCTGTAGAAAAATTCCTTTATTTTTTAATTCCATTTTCCACAAACTTATTGAAGTCATATTGTATGTAAGTCCTGCTTGCCTGAAGAGTGGCTTTAGATAATTCTGCTTATGTACTTAAGTAGAATAACATTCTTTCTCTACATTTCACTTTTGAACATATGGAGATTGGTTTCAGGATATTACTGCCATAGGAAAATAACACAATTCTGATTTTACATAGTAGATCAGAATACAGTTCACTTCATGCAGTAGGTTTGTTTTATATTTGTAATTCTTTGGATGTTATTGAAACGTTTATACTTTCTGTGATAGAAATAAATCTTGTATGGTTTTCCTTCCTCGGCCCTCCCCTTGAATTTATCAATAAATTAAAACACTGAAGCGTCAACGTCATCAATCCTTAGCAATAACAGGAAAAATGAAACCAACTTACTGGTTACTATTGGCTAATATTGTTGATACCAATACAGAAAGCGAATACTTTGTGAGCTAAGAATTTAGTAGAAACTAGAGCTTCAAGGAATAGTTTACTGGAACTCTATTTCTTGATTCTGACTTGGCTTTGAGCCAAACTATCATTTTGTCTGGGTCTTAGTGTCTATGTTTGTAAACATTAAGATTTAAAAATCTTGCTTCTTGATTATAAATAATAATGATAAAAGAGTTAAAACCACTTACTGAACACTTTTTCTATGTCAGGTATTATGCTAAGACCCAGTCTTGTTGTTGTTGTTATGTGCTGTGGAGTCGGTTCCGACTCATAGCGACCCTGTACAGGAGCAGAATCTTTCGGGAGCAGAAAGCCTCATCTTTCTCCCACAGAACAGCTGGTAGTTTTGAACTGCTGACCTGAAGGTTTGCAGCCTGATTCGTAATCGCTATGCTGCCAGAGCTCCTTCAGGCTTGTATTTTGCCCCCTTAATTCAAACAGTGTTTCTTTTGAGGTAAAAATATTATTATCCCAAATTTTCTGTTGCAGCACGGAGATACACACTATACAATGATATAATGTGCCAAGCAGTTGTGTTTATCATATCCTTTAGTCCATTTTAATGTAATTCTAACAACAGCTTTGCAGTCTTGCTCCATTTTAAATAGGAGAGAATGGCAACTCCAGTAACCTACATGATTTGCTGCCTTCTCTCAATAAGATCATGGCAGATCTATGACGCATATCCGGGTTTCCTGATTCCAAAGTGAATATACTCTGAGTGTATACTGCCTTCATTCAGAACATTCCTGTATCTACAGAAGAAACCCAGGAACTCAAAAAATCTGTCAATAGATGTGTCTTGTTTGGCCTACACAGTAATTTAAGAAAAAGTTTATAGTTGCCAACATTGGGAGGTTTCTCATAAGTGACCTTGACTTCTGACTTCGCTTGAAAAGTGAATGGTTCCAGAGTCCCTAGGCCCTTATCACTCATGTCAAGTGACAGCTGGAACTGACTCACTGGCTCTTAATTTTTCCATGTGCTCACACAGTTCTCTTTACTTGTCTGTTATCTCTGGGGTATTTGTGTTCTTATGAGTTTGTAACTCCAAGATTGAACAAAAGGTTTCTCAGCCTACAAAATCAAAGAATTTGAAACTTTGCTTCATAGCTGAGAAACTTGGTTATTCTATTTGGCTTCTTCCTTATGCTGTTCACAGTGGTGTGGTTTCTCTTTTGCTGGACTTTTAAAACAGAGCCTTTCTCTAGAGTAAGTGACATTTCAAATTCAGAAAGGCGAGCCGAGTCACAATTGGCCCTGTCACCATTTGTGTTTGATGCTGGCACCTCATGTGTTTGCCCTGGTTGAGTAATCTGTTTGCGTCTGGGTAGGCCACACACGGCACATGTGAATTCTGTTTATATTCATTTCCTGCTTGAGAATGTGGTTCCCTTGGGTCACAACTTTGGAAAGATTGATAGATTGGAAATTTACAGGTATAAATTTGGATACAAAAATTCACTTGAACTTGTATTGGGAGCTGACTTTAATAGCCTACAGGAAAGGGTATTAAAAGGGTTTCCCAGAGACCACTCCAATAGAATAGAGGAAATTGCATGGTCATCATTTCTGAATTATAAGATGCTATGGTGCTGTATGATAAGCACGCAGCCTCAAGGTTGGTTTGAGTTGCAAGGTTGGTGGTTCAAACTCATTATTAGCTCCTCGGAAACCCTACATAGGGTCTCTGTGAGTCCGAACCAACTTGACGGCACTTAACAACAACAAAAATAATTTAATCAAGATATTTAATATTCTCATTTTATAGATGAGGAACTCAAAATCCAGAATTGTCTAAAGTTATGTTAGCTGGATAAGCACTCATTACATATCACAGATACCTCTCAATAATTAACAGAATTCTCCACACACACCCTTCCTTAATGTGGCCTTCAATTACCTTTCTTTCCCAGTCAAATCACAAGCATTTATGAAGAAAGACAAAGAGGTCTTCCATTTCCTGTGAGACGTCTGCAAAAAGCAAGAGGGAAAGGGAAAGGGATGTGGTTCAGGAGACCTAAAGCTTCTAGATCGTCTCTGTATCTGTTTCTATGGAACAAGCCCATAGCCTTGCTAGGACCTGTTTCATCATTGTGATCACCTACTGAAATCCTTTAGTATTACCATCAGTGAGCATATGTAGTTTACTTGTGTTCAGAGCCCTAGAATTTGGAAACTAGAGGAGGAGAGGAATGCTAGAAATCATTTAAAAATAAATGTCTGCTTTTTACTATCCCTCCTTTGTCTCCTTCTCAACTCAAGCAAAGGTTAAAGATTGGCATGGAAGAGGGTGTGAATGGGAGGGAAAATGGCAAATGCTCTCTAGGAGGAAGCTCATTGACACTGTATGCATCAGAAACACTTACTTGTAACCTACTCCTGGAATCCTGGGGTTGCCTAATACAAATTTAGAAGCATTGCAAGATACCTCCTCTTCTCGCTTCAGATCTTTTATTCAGAAATTTCAGTCATCATAATTTAGTTTCCAGCATTTTATTAGGCATTCTGTAGGGCTTCTAATTGGTTCATTCTGGTTTGAGAATTTACATTTTCACCCTGTTGTTGTGTGCTGTGGAGTCGGTTCCGACTCATAGCGACTCTGTACAGGGTTTCCGAGGCTGTAAATCTTTACAGGAGCAGAAAGCCCCATCTTTCTCCCGCGGAAGAGCTGGTAATTTTCAACTGCTGACCTTGCAATTTGCAGCCCGATTCGTAACCACTACAATACCAGAGTTCCTCTAGGTACACTGAAAAAAAATCTATACTTTAACAAGATTCCCATGTGATTCTTATAGAGCCCCAAGTCATTATTATGTACACATTAGAATCCCAGAATCACCTCCAAGAGTGGAGACTGGTCAGAATAGTATTAACTTCAAATAAGCCAACTTTTAATATTCACGTATTTTAGACATTAATAGGACTACCAAGTGACCATATTCAATAGTATAACTTGTTACACATTAAATAGCCAATTATAAAATTCAAACTTAAACATAGTTGGAGATGTTAAGTGCTGTCAAGTCGGTTCCGACTCATAGCGACCCTGTATAGGGTTTCCAAGGAGCGGCTGGTGATTTTAAACTGCCAGCTTTGTAGTCAAGTGCTTTATCCTACAGTGCCACACACCAAGACTCCATAGTTTGAGATAGTAAGGATGAACTATTTTAAACAAGTTTTAGATGAAGTCTTCCTTATGTGTGGTTAAAAAGATGGCTGCATGTGATACCATTTTCAGGCTGCAATGGCATTCATGCATGCAAATGAAGCCAGAGTATGAATAAGTGTGAGCAGAATTTGTTTCTCTTTTCCCCTTTTTCATAGGTTCTCTTTTAGTGAACATATAATTAAATATTCCACTAGTATTGAGTGTCTTAGTGTATTAGAGAAAATTTAGCAGCACATTTCTGCCATCCATAATGAGCAAAAACCCTTTTGACTTGACCAGATTATCTAGACCTTCACTTTGAGATCTGATTGCTCCTCACTGCTGTGTTTATTTTAGATGCATCTTATGTGAATGATTGATTATCTGTTTCCTTAATGGATTCATTTGGCTATCAGTGAAGTATTTATATGTAGATGTGGGCGGAAGTTAGAGGGAGATCATGAGAGTATGTTGTGTGTGCCTACATATTTAGTACTTAGAGGTCTGTGATTGTCATTGTACTTCCTTCTTCTCCATGCCCTTCTTCATTCTGGCTTCTTTCCTGACTGTTGTGACAGCTGCTTGCAATTCTGTAGTGGTTTCATTTCTGGATGAATTACCCATTGCTCTGTCTACTTGTCATTGTTGTGGCCTCTTCAAGTTCCCATACGGCAGAGAGGAAAGGGGGGCGGGGGGGATCAGCCTGTAAAGGACTGGACTGTCTATTCAGATTAGACTTATTTTTAGAGTATTTCTATAGAATCTAAATTTTCCTCAATCAGCAGGATTTTTTGTAAAGCCATATGTTGGTGTGATTTCCTCAGACAAAGCCTTAGAAATATTCTTTTAGAATTCCCTGACTTGTGGAAGGCGACATTCTGTGGACAGACCTGCCCTGCACCCCTGGAACTGTGGCAAGGTCCTCGTGAGGCCTCTGGTGGCCATTTGTTCTTGAAGAAAGGCCGAAACAATATTTCACTAAACTGTTAGCTGCCACGTTGGGGATACCAAGTGATCTGTTAAATCAATATCTTATCTGGATTGTCAGTTGTCAAAGGCTTAGAAAATAATGCAACAAAATAAGTCAGCTCTGAAATAACACTGTCATTTCACCTTTCTTTGATTCAGAAGGTCCTTTAGCATCTTTGTGCCTTAGGAGAGCCAGATAATAAGCATTCTAGGTCTAGAATGTCTGATAAACCAGCCTTTATTCTTGTTAGGAAGGGAAATAAGTAAGTAGAAAGGCCACAGAGGCCTCCTGGCTCAGGAAGGGGAAGTGAGCCTAAGCAAACATTAGGATATTTATAGTTAGAGGTAATAATATTCACTATTTTCTGTCTCTCCTTAACATCCATATACTGTCATTTCTAGAGAATTAGATCAGTCAAGATAGAGCCTCCTCTTTACCTGGCCTCTCACTGCCATCCATGTCTGTGATATATGTTGAGGTGCTCAGTAACTATTATACTGATGCTGTTGGTAGGTGCCATCGAGTCATTTTCTGACTCAACAACCCTATGTACAACAACACCAAACACTTCCTGGTCCTGTACCATCCTCACAATTGATGTTATGCTTGAGCCCATTGCTATTGCCACTGTGTCAACCCATCTCATTGGAGGTCTTCCTCTTTTTAGCTGACCCTCCACTGTACCAAGAATGATATCCTTCTTCAGAGAGTGTTCCTTCCTGATAACACATCTGAAGTATGAGAGATGAAGTCTGGCCAGCCTGGCTTTTATGGAGCATTCTGGCTTCTCTTCTTCCAACACCGATTTGTTTGTTCTTCTGACAGTCCATGGTACTTGTCAATATTCTTTTCCAAGACTGTAACGCCAATGCATCAGTTCTTCTATGGTCTTCCTTATTCATTTTTTTTTAATGTTATATTGTGAACTATGTGATTATCGACATGGGAGAACATAAGCTTTACATTCTTTACATTCATCCTATCATATATCATTTCATTGTCATGGTTGCAGTCCCCTCCATGCATCATCAACCAATCAAAGGGTATACCCTGCAAGCCTGCTCCCCCTCCCCCCAGTACACAGCTCCTCTCCCTCTCTAGGTCTGAAGTCCCTAGCTGCTCCATCTCTCTACCTCATTGTCTCTGCCTCCATTTCTGGTGTCACTGCTTTTCTAGGTAGGGTCCCACTCACTGCTCATCCCCCTTGATGGTCCCAGGGACCTCTGCTACTAGACTGCAAAGTCAATCACTCCCCTCCTTTTGCTACAAAATGTCTACCATTACATTTCTAACCCTCACAGTCAGTCCTGATAACAGTTATTCATTATTGTACCACAAGAGTCTTATTACCATCCCCTTCCATCAGCCCCGCCCAGACAGATTGGACACTACTCAGTGGAGAGTCTACCTTCCTCCACACCCTGGTCTTCCTTATTCATTGTCCAACTTTCACATGCACATGAGGCTATTGATAGTTATATGGCTAACATTCATTTTCAGCAAAGGCATAGGGATAGGTCCCACTGATGCGTCTATCTCATATAGCTCAGTTTCTCTCTGACTGTACTCACATGCTGAAATAGGTAAGAGAAACTATTGGATTAGGTAGCATCATGCATCCTATTGGCCTGAGGGCTTAGTACATGCCAGATGACTCTGGTGCTCTGACTTAGTGCCCTGTCTCAGTGCCAGCATCCATTCAGAGGTTCCAGGCTCATCCTTCAAAGAGTTGAAAGCAACATTATTATTCCCTTCCTTTAGGAGCTTTCTCACCCTTGACAAGCCCATGGGACAAAGGGACCTGACCTCGATGATCTCCTGTCTATCAGCCCTGTTTGAATATTCACTCTGCAGAACATCATGCCAGGCATCACAGAGAATTACCGAAGAAGGGGAAGATGCACTCCTAGCCTTTGAGCATCTTATCAGCTTACAGGATAGACAGAACCAGCACAAATCAAAATTTATAAAAAAAAAAAAAAAAA
>NW_006408548.1:10480123-10506687 GCF_000296735.1 Chrysochloris asiatica | reverse complement strand
AAAAAAAAAAAAAAAAAACCACAGTTGTCAGCTGGACATATATTGTTATTTATAAATTTGATTAAGTAGCTTGAGAATGTAAGTTTATGTATACATATATCTATATGTACATAAATTCAAAGTATTTGCTGTCGTTACTGGAGCTAGAAAGAAGTAGCTGTCAACTGTCTTAAGATTTAGTCTCCCAGAAGTGTAGACCCTGAGACAAGGATTCGAGAGCAGTAGTTTCTTTGTTAAGTAGAGGAAACACTAGTAAGAGTGGCAAAGGAAGACAGGGACAGGAAGGCAGTCAATAAAAGTTGTGTTCATTGTTGGTCCATCAATAAAGTAGAGGTGGTTCCATGGCAGAATGCTTGCCTTACATGCAGGAGACCCAGGTTTGATTCCTGGCCAGTGGGCAGCTCATGCCCAGCCACCACCCATCTGCCAGTGGAGGCTTGCATGTTTCTGTGAAACTGAATAGTAGATTTGAGTGATGCTTCCAGACTATGATGGACTAGAAAGAAATTTACTTTTGAAAATCAGCCCGTAAAATCCCTATGAATGGGCCCATCCTATTATGGGAATGGCACAAGACTGGACATTTTAAAATTTCACTGTGTATGGGGTTGCTATGAGTCAAAGGTGCCTCACCAGCAGCCAACAACACCAGTGAGCTGGCTATGACTGTAGGCAACTAGAGCTTGAGTCCATGGAGAAGTTCTGGGGAAAACTTTAGAATTTATGCCTCAGAGTTATCCCAAGTCCTGTAAGTCACTGGTTGAAAACCCCGCTAGACTGAGTTAATTACCAGATATTTTAGAACTGCCAGAAGGTTTTTGGAGAAGGCACTCAGACGCACCGTGACTTCACACAAGTTCCCCTAAAGGAGTATGGCTACAGTAACAGGGTGGAAATCTGATGATGGAAGACACCTTGGAGTTTGAGAATGCAGGCTATGATGGCTGGCCCATGCTACCATGTTACAATGCCCAGTGCTCCACTAGACATCTTTCAGCTACAAATCATGTTGGGGATAACATTGGGTCAGCCGTACCATAGATTGTGGGATACTCATTGTATCTGCTATAGGAAGTCTCTTCATATTCATTGGAATGATTGCAAAGTATGTGAGCCGAAAATGATTGGTAATATTGTAGGTCAGCATGTCTTCCTTCAAGGCACTTCAGCAGAAGAGGCCAGTGGTAACCAAGAAACAGAGTTGGTTTTTCCCAAATCTCCTCCTGTGTTTATACAGGACAGGATTATCTGCATTGGTGGAGTAAAGGTGCGGGTGGTCCTTGACGTTGCTATCTTTAAGGTGGATCTGATATAATATAGTCTCCTCTTGCACTGTGTTTACCATCTGTTGGCAGATGGTTAAGACTGTCAAAGGGTACTGCACTACAGAGAGCTCTTGTTCATCTAACACTGAGTAGTTGTTGTATATTGTTAAAGAAATCCTGCACATGTGTCCCCCTAGTAAGGACTCCCTGTGTGTTGATATATGTTGATGGGAACATATCAGTGTGTTTTATTCAGATTTTAGCTGCCCTGGCAGATGTGCCCAGGAATGAGCTCCCAGAGAATGTGTCTTAGGAATTAATTACTTTCTAATTTATTAAATCATATGATCTGATGTGCTCTGTTTCCTTTTCCTGTACTGCATTTAAATGCTATGCAGAGAAACTCTGTAACAGAAATGTCAGGGTATGTTGATCACTTGTAGAGAGATTTCATCTGGGGAAAAAGGAAAAGAAAAAAGTAACATAGTTCTGTGACACCCTTAGATATTCTTATGTAACCAATAATACAGTTATGTCTCAGCTGCTCTTTGGAGACCCTGTGCAGGGTTGCTATGAGTTGGAACTGACTCGATGGCACTTAACAACAACAACAACAATGGAAGTGGAGGGGAGAGAGTGGTCAGGCTGGGTCCAGGCAGAAGATGGAAACTACTCCAGTTCCTTAGCAGAAGGAATTTATAAAAGAATTGTTAACTAAGTACTAGACAGTGAAGAAGCACTAAGGGGATACTGAGGTATCTGAGAAGTAGTCAGTGCAGAAAACAGCGGCCACTCCTAGGGCTGGGAGAATCAAAGCGAAGAGGTTGGGGTAATTAAAACTTAGACGTTTGGAAGAGAGGCCTGACCAGTGGGGAACCCAGACCTCTGAGAAGGTGGCTCAGATGGTTGGTTTTGCTGAAGGGGACACCATGACACTGATTCTGGGAACAGAGAAATTGCAAAGTGGAATCACTTGCTATTACTGGAACCAATTGGTGCTGCCAAGGTGCAGAGTTATTGCTGGGATGTTGTTGTTGTTGTTAGGTGCCATCGAGTCGGTTCCGACCCATAGCGACCCTGTATAGGGTTTCCGAGGGTGTAAGTCTTTACGGGAGTAGAAAGCCTCATCTTTCTCCCGCGGTGCAACTGGTAGTTTCGAACCGCTGACCTTAAGGTTCGCAGCACGATTCGTAACCACTACGCTACAAATAAGAAGCAGCAAAGTTGCCGGTTTCTTCTTTTCCTCTGCCCTGCAGTCACACTCTGGCACCCCCTACTGGCAGAGCCTAATGGAGTGGGCTGGCTAAGGAGAAATGTGATTTGCAAAGTCTCCAATGGCAACACCACAAAGCAAAATGGGTTTGGAGCTGGATCACTGTCTAAAAGCCAACAGTGAAGACAGAGTGCAGAGAGAAGAAAGAATAAGAGAATATGCAAGTGTGCTAGCAGGAATAAGAATATATATTATATACTATTTTATAGGTGTGGAGTCCTGATGAGGCACTGTGAGTTAATGTGCTGGACTGCAAAGTTGGTTTCAACTGCATGGTCAGTGGTTCAAGCTAACCAGCCGCTCCTTGGAAACCCTATCCAGGGTGTCAGAACCAACTTGATGGCACTTAACAACAACAATAATATTATAGGTGTGGCATCCTGGTGTGGCACTGTAGGATAAGCACTAGACCGCAAGATCAATTGAACCTCAAGGTTGGTGGTTCAAATTTACCAGCCGCTCCTTGGAAATCCTATACAGAATTGTTATGAGTCAAAACCAAGTCAACAGCACCTAATAACAGTAGCGTACTATAGGTGTGGTGCTGTAGGATAAGCACTGGACTGGTTACCACAAGGTTGGCTGGCAATTCTGGTAGCATAGTGGGTTGCTTATGAGTTGGGCTGCTGAATGCAAGGTTAGCAGTTCGAATCTACCAGTCGTTCCACTGGACAAAGATGAGGCTTTTTGCTCGGTTAAAGATTTTACAGCCTCAGAGACCCAATACAGGGTTGCTGTGAGTTGGAACCAACTTGACAGCATACAATAATGAAAACAAAGTATGTGTGTGTGTGTGTGTGTGTATGTAGAGAGAGAGAGAGTCCTGCAGGTTAATGCGTTGGACTGCAAGATTGGTTCGAACTGCAAGGTCAGCAGTCCAAACTCACCAGCTGCTCTTATCCTATGGCAACACACCAGGATTTCATATATAGAGCCCTGATATGGCTCTGTAGGATAAGCACTAGACTGCTAACTGCAAGGTCAGTTACTCTCACCTACAAGTCTCTGCTCAGAAAACCATACAGGGTGGCCATGAGTCAGAAATGACTAGATAGCACTTAACAACAACAACATATAATCTATAAATATATAACTTAATTTAATGTAATAAGTGTTGTTATTTAGCTATAAAAATATTCACAACAGTGACCTAAACATCAGAAACATTGTTTTAGAAGGGATGATGGTAACCATTGACCCCACTGCCATTGAGTTGTTTCTGACTCATAGTAACCTATATTTGAGGCTGGGGTGGGGAAGGAGTAGATTCTGAAGTCAGGTTATTAGGATAAAAATCACACTTAAACACTAGATAAGAAGAACGGGTCTGTGTCTGTCGTCCCATGCTCACAGGGTGACACACACATACTGAGTGGAATGCAGGTAGAAGATCATCTTCCCCACTATGAATATTTTTTTCCTTCTTCCTCTCATCTCCTGTGCTCTCACCAAGCAGGGAGAGAGGAAATCATGCAAGATATGTGTATGTGTGGTACAACTTTAGTATTCTGCACCCTTTGTAGCAGGCCTTGTGCTAAACCCCTATCTCACATGATGCATTATGGCATAATCACACTGACCCTAGAAAAGTAAAGCACTGGACCACAAAGTCAGTTTTAACTGCAAGGTCAGTGGTTCAAACCCACTAGCTGCTCCTTGGAAACCCTAGACAGGGTCCCTATAAGTCGGAACTGACTCAACAGCACTTAATAACAACAAAAGAGATCAGGTGCACAGAGAGGTTAAATAATGAGCTGTGGGCACAGTCAGTGAACGATGGCACCTGAATTTTAAACTCAACTTTATCTTGCTTCAAAGTGTGTGCTCTATTCTTAGCACCTTCTGGCTCCTTGCACTGAAGGTTCTGCCCCTGATTTTGTGTCTAGGACAAATTATGTCACCTATGATAGCAAAACTAGGCCCTCCCACAGAGTGGTCTGTAAGATATAGTAAGACCTGTACTGTCCAATATGGCAGCCACTGGACATGTACAACTGGTTAAATTTACATTAGTTAAAAATAAAAGTTGTACTAGGCACATTTAAGAGCTTAGTAGCTACATGTAGCTACTGGCCTCCATTATTAGATAATACAGAACATGTTCATCCTCACAAAAGTTCTGTGGTAGTTACGTAGTGAGTGAGAACAGAACCTAGTTGCCAAACGTAACTCTGCCCCTTACTAGTGGTATCAGCACGGTAACTCTCTCCATCCCAGTTACAACATTTGTAAAATGGGTATGATTGAAGTGGCTACTCATAAGGTTGAAGTGAGGATTAAATGAAATATTATTGTGAATGGGGGCTTCAGAAACTCATGGAGAAGTTCTGTTTTCTTTTAATTTAATTTTTCCATGAACTTTTTATAGCCCCCTCATACTTAACATTGCACCTAGCACAATGAATTCTTATTACAGGTCACCTAAAGTCATGGTGTAGGAGCTCCGGTAACGAAGTAGTTATAAGTCAGGCTTGTAAACTACCAGCAGTTTGGCGGAGAACGATGAGACTTTCTGCTTCTGTTAAGATTTACAGCCTTGGAAACCGTGTGCAGGGTCACTATGAGTTAGCACCATAGGGTTACTATGAGTTAGAACCAACTGCATGGCACACCACCACAAAAGTCCTGGTGTGACACTCTTGGAGAAGCACTGGACTGCTAACCTCAAGGTTGGTGGTTCAAATCCACCATCCACTCCTGGGAAATGCTTTTGTTGTTAAGTGGCTTTGAGTCAGTACTGACCCATAGCGGCCCTGTATAGGGATTTCAAGGAGCAGCTGGTGACCTTGAACTGCAGACCTTGTGGTTTAAACCGACTTCACAGTCCAGTGCGTTAACCCACAGAGCCACACCAGAACTTCAGGGAAACACTGTATGGGGTTGCTGTCAGTCAGAACAGACTCAATGGTATAAAACAACAACAAAGGGAGCAGAAAGTCCCTGGGTGGTGCAGATGGTTAACATACTCAGCTAGATTCAGACTCCTAGGCTCCATTGGAAGGTAGGAAGTTCAAGTCTACCCAGAGTATCTCAGGAGAAAAACCTGGAGATCTACTTCCAAAAACTCACCATTGAAAACATTTTGGAGTACAGGTCTACTCTGAGACACATGGGGACACTGTGAATCCCAACCAATGCCATGGCAACTGATTTTAAAAGCAGGTGGGTGGGGTTAAAGGTGTCTGTTGTTACCATTATGGTTTTATACCACTTTGTCAGCTCCATTTTCTTCCTGATATTTTTATCTGGACTTCTGGGTGGTGCTATAGGTTAATGCACTGGACTGCAAAGTCAATTTGAACCACAAGGTTGTTCAAAGTCACTCCTCAAAAACCCTGTACAGGATCGCTCTGGGTTGGAACTGACTGAACCACACTTAACAGCAATAGCAACATTTTTATTTGGGGAAGATGGGAAGGCACTTGAAACAGAGGGCACTTGGTTACTTACATTTGGAGTGTTTTCATGGAGACAAGGAATCCTACGTTACTTCATTTAACAAACATTTTTACACTGTATGCCAGCTGCTGCTCTAAGCAATAAATACATAGTCCATCAATGAATCCTCCCAACAGCCCTGTGTGGTAGATATTCTAGACCCTCATTTTCAGTACCCTCCACATTTTATGACTTATTTGGATAAATCCTGTGACAGTGAAGAGGGGAGGGTAAAGATGAAAGCGGAAGATTCTACATTTGAGGAAGGAACAGAGAAATAAATAGCTTTTGTGAGTATATTGCTTCAGGCTAGATTTGCTATGGAATACTGGTGTGGTGCTGTAGGTTAATTTGCTGGACTGCATAGTCAGTTTGAACTGCAAGATCAGTGGTTCAGGCTTACCAGCTGCTCCTTGGAAACCCTATACATTCTGTATGAGTTGTATGCGACTTGACAGCATGAAAATTTACAAACAAAATACTGTGTGTACATTATCTAATTTAATACAACCTTCCTGGGAGATGTGTGATAATCTCCCCATTTTATAGCTGTGTAAATAAGCAAAAGAGTGTTAACAGCTAGCCCACTCACACAGTTATTTTCAAATCCCACACACTTTTCAATTGCACTTTGATGCCTATTAATAAGAAAACAACACATTTGTATGGGAAGGTATGTTAAATCCAAACCCACTGCCTTCTAGTCTTTTCCAACTTGTAGCCACCCAATATAGGGTTTCCAGGACTGTCTATCTTTACTGGAACAGACAGCTTCATCTTTCTCCTGAGGGGCAGCTGGTGGGTGTGAACCACCAATATTTTTGTTAGCAGCCCAACACTTAACTCACAATACCACCAGGTCTCCTTAGCTATAATACAAGGTAGAAATAAGAGAATATAGATAAATTCTTCAAGGGGTGAAAGGAGAAGAGGATGACTTCCAGCCAAGAGGGTCCAGAGCCTCTTCATTGAAGAGGTAGCAGTGGAAATGGAGCTCTGAAAGTGGTAGGCCATAGACTTGTGAGATTGGGGGAAGAAGATGCCAGGAATGTCAGCGAAGGCTCCAGCTGGCGAGTATGTAAGGGTACCATGGGGAGTTAGCAGTAGTGGATCAAAGGAGCAAGGAGTATTTTATACTAGCATTGCTTAGAATTGCAGTATAGGGGGATACTAAAAAGCAGACCATCTCTTAGCTTTTTAAATTGCTTTTAAATTCTCTGCAAACAATGCTTATTACGTGTCCCCAGGAGAGACCACTTGCACCTCTTGGCATTCTACTAATAGTTAAGATTGTTTGGATACATTTCTTTTCAATCTTCAGTGCCTTTCCAAGTAGCACTCCAAGGACTTCCGATTCCTAGCCCTGTGTTCTTTACTGCTGGCGTGTTACCTTCACTGTGTTCTGGGGAGACAGGTTCTATGAAGGACCAAAAGGTAGCCTTGGGATTCTCATGAATTTTGAGTCAGAATGGAGCCTGGTGTCATTCATGCTCCTGGTCTAGAGTTGTTCTGCTACAAGCAGGAAACCTGGATAGGAGAAAGATTTCCCCCAGGATTTGAATGATGCTTTAGAGTTAACTATCAATTAAACCAAGGGGCATGGACCACATAATTAGAGGCATCTTCTTGGAGCTTTCGTTACAAGGTGGGCAGTTGATAGTGGGCTGATTTGAATATTGAAACAACTATGGAGAATACCAGGTGGTTGATAATCTGCCCAATCCCCATTTCCATACCCTGCCCCCTATCTCCCCAGAGTAAAGGACCGGAGGGCCTCCCGTCAATTTTCAACTGAGTTTTGCTCTTTGTTATGTAGTATTTCAGTGACAGGATCCACTGAGGAGAGTTTGGGCGAGACTGGCTGAGGTTCTCAAGGAGCTGAGTTTTGAGTTCAGGTGCCCGAATGGCAGTGGAATGATGCGTCCTGACTTTTCAGACCTTTGAGACCTCTGGGTGGTCTTAGAAATCGCTTCAAGCCTCCTGTCCAGGATACGACTGCCTAGGGAATTCCAGGGAAAGGTGGCAGGTAGAGTATCCTTTCTAAGCTTTATTCTCTCTCATCCTCCCTTCCCTCCTTTCCATGTGTCTGTGTTGCTCCGTCTTGTTACCCTCTCCTCAAGATTCCACAGACCTTTGATATACAGGCATTTATTTTATGTTCTTTTCAACAGCGATACCATGTTTTGCAAGAAGATGGATGCTGCAGTGAGCAAGTTCCTCAAGATTCTAAGCCATTGGCTGTTCTTCAAAAAATAAAGCCACCCTTCTAGAGAAGCTGCAGGGACCAAGCAGTAAGGAGGTGAGGACCCATCTACTCTTACCTCTTCCCTTGTCTCCATCAACTTTTAACTGTTGGACTGCTTGTGCACACACCTGATGAGTTTTTTCCTGTGTGTCCCTCCACAGGCCCCGCTTTTTGGCCAGAGGATGGGCCACCTTCTTAGGTGTCCTGGGAAACTGGTAAAGGGTAGTGAGGAAGATGCTATGGTTCCCTAGGACAGAAACAGCAGCTGGAACCAAGAAACATCTAGAGTGGATTCAAGTCCTGCTTCCCTTCAGAATGAGACTGTCTGAGCTACTCTTCTGCATTAGACTGGTTTTGTCATGCCATCACCTGTGTACGTGTGGTTCAGGGTGCTTTTGATGGGTTGACCTTTTTGCTGTCCTTTTTCAGTCCTGGAAATTGTAAGAAAAGAATTTCTTTACAAAGCATAATTCTGTAATGAAATTAGCCTTGTTTATGAGCAAATTCTGTCTCTAGATTTTCTGAATTACAATCCCATGATACCTAGTAAATGGAGCCATGTAGTATGATTTGTGTAGTACTGATGCTTAGATAAAAAATGCATTTTTTAATCTCCCTTTTTTTTTTAATGTTTGGAACCAGGTAATGACCTGAGTCACATTTGCTTAGCTATTGAAGCAATCTCAATGTGAGAGTTGAAATATAATCAAGCATACATTATACCTGGGGCTCTTGTACACTATTTAATATATATGTTACACAACAAAGAATCACAAACCTTATAGGTTGAAATTTAATTCCTGTCTGATCCTGCAACTAGAGTAGTGGAGAAATTATAAATATCAAAAGTGACTTCAAATGCCCTGACTAAAAGCTAGTAAACAGAAAGTGGACAGTTTTGAAATGCCATTTTCTAAGACAGTTCATGCAGTGGAGATCAGCTGATCTCCTCAGCAGTGTGTTGTTCAGGTCTGTCTGTGGACTGGCCCTTTTGGGATGAATTAGCGAACAAGGCGTGCTTCTATGATGGATTGGATTTATGGAAATTGTGTCTCTGACTCATGTTCTGTAACTGTGCTTACCTTCTAATAAAACTCCTTCAATTGACTTAGCAACAAGGTCTCTGTCAATTTCCTGAAAATCTGTGTCCTTGGTGGTTTCGTCAGAAAGTCCACATGAATGGTTGACCTGCCAGAGATCTCGGCTGGATACAGTATCATTGCTCTTTCTACAACATTGCTGGAGCTAGTCATTGTCTGCATGTGGAATCACAGAGTACAGTCAGCTCTCTATTCTTCTTATTATAGTTAGCTATAGAAATCTGAGGTCGGGGTATAACCTGTCAGGCAGGTGTGCTGCCATTAGCCATCCTTCTCAAATCCTGGGCCCCCATTTATTTCTTTGACCCCTGAACAAGCCACAAACTGTCTGAATCTCAATTTCTTCACATAAAAATGGGAAAAATGACACTTTCTATAGTTATGGTGGTAAGTGCATCCCAAAGGACACCACATAGATCCTGCATTGCATATTGTCAATAGACACGGTGGTAGCAGCAGTGCATAAATGATAGTTGTTTTGTTTGTTACTGAAGAGCTGAATAACCTTTTGAAATTCCTTTTAGTTGGCCTTTGAGAACAATGAGTAGCCTCTGAGTAGCTTATTAGGGCATCGTTCTTAAAACTCTTGAGAAGAAATATTACAAATCATTAGGACAGAAATCAGAAGAAGGGACCTGCCAATCATTCTCTTGACTACATAGCCAAGTACTTGAGCAAGTCCTCTGTGAAGTGGGCAGATGTTCTACCTCTCTCACAGAGATGGTACTACTACTTTCATGTAGATAAATATTACCATGCACGTAAATATTCTAGACACCGTCTCTCATTTCATCTGCTTGCAACATTCGTTTCCTACTGTCCAAGGACTGGTGAATCTTCTTAAGACTGATAAGGAGGTCTCATTCACCACTGGGAGGAATCTGACTGAAAACCTCATCAGACTATAACTGTCATTTTTGAGAAAACCCAGCACTCTTCCACCATATTCCTGAGATTTTGGGGTGCCCATAATATGAAGCAAAGATAAGAGTTAAGACAGTTTAAGTTAATCTGGGTGATTAATGAAATAGTTGTTCTCTGGTCACCACCATGGTGCTTATAATTCCACAGATAATTCAAGTCATGTGTCTAGTAGAAAAAACGCTTTCTACTGTCTACTTTGAAGTCAGTAATGTGGCAATGATAATTACAATAGCAAGTACTAATTATTGAATTTATATGTCAGGCACGAAATAAAGCTCTTTATAAACTTTGGCTTGTTTAATCCTTACAATGATCACATGAGGTAAGTACTCTATTCAACACCATTACTTGCATAAGAAACTAAGGCTTGAGGCAGTTTAGTGACTTGGCCAGTCCACCAATTCTGAGAGGTATAGCTAGGATTAACGAGATCTGCCTGATGTTGAAGCTCGGATACTTTACCCACCTGCCTGGCTGCCTCTGCACATGAGTACCTCTACCTGTCTTTACCCTTGCTTGGCTTTGTGACTTTGAACCTCATCTTTGGGAGTTTATTGTAATTATTTCTAATATAGGCCTATTTACTATCATCCTTTTGTGCCTACTGCCCACAGTTATCATGTAGGAACTTTGCACATGTATGACTGACTGTAAATCAGTGTGAAACTTAAGATTAAAAAAAAAATTTTTTTTTTTTCAAATTACGAAAAAAACAACCTTTTATATGTGGATGCTACTTTGTGCTTACTTGCACTTTATATATACCAGTCTGAGATTCCAGTGTGTATGTGTGTGTGTGTGTGTGTGTATATATATATATATATGTTGTTGTTAAGGAGCTCTGGTAGCGTAGTGGCTACGAATTGGGCTGTGAGCCGCAAGGTCAGCAGTTCGAAACAACCAGCGGTTCCGTGGGAGAAAGATGAGGTGGTCTGTTCCCATAAAGATTTACAGCCTTGGAAACCCTGTGTAGGGTCTCTATGAGTCGGAACCGACTCCACGGCACATAACAACAATAACAATGTTGTTTTTAAGTGCCATCGAGTCAGTCATGAATCATAGCGACCCTATGTAGGGTTTCCAAGGAACAGCTGGTGGGTTTGAGCTGCTTACCTTGTGGTTTACAGTCCAGTGCTGATCCTACAGTGCCACATATGTGTGTGTGTATAAGGAGCTCTGGTAGCGTAGTGGTTACAACTTGGGCTGCCAACTGCAAGGTCAGCAGCTCGAAACTATCAGCAGTTCTGCAGGAGAAAGATATGGCGTTCTGTTCATATAAAGATTTACAGCCTCGGAAGCCCTGTACAGGGTCACTATGAGTCGGAACTGACTCCACAGTACTTAACAATAACAACAACAATATATATCTATATAGCTGTATCTATATAGATATATACATATATATAAAGTATTCAAAGTATGTGAATATTGAATCCAAGAACTGTAATTGTATTAAGGATAAATGAAAAAGGACAAAAAAGCACCAAACTAAAGAAGAAACAATATTTCTAGCAAAGTGATACTGACACACCTTAGTTCTTAAAGTCTGATTCATGTTAAACGGAATAACCTTCATATAGCTTATCCAGAGGGTGGTAGTTTTGTGGATGAGTTAGAAAGACCACTGGAGTTAAAGACAGCTTAAATATTTGCAGTCAGGTTTTAGCTGATGTAGTTGGTGCCTGAGCCATAGTTTTTAGGACTTTAGTTGGGGCACCTCTGTGCATCACAGACCAGAAACTCAAAGGCATTGATTCCTCTCACTAACTGAGATTAGTCTTCAACCAGTAACTGGAGGTGTTGGTACCTAAATGTTCCAGCTCCCTCACTCCTCAGGTGGAACAACTGAGGCACGTTCTGTGCCAGCCTTCAGTTTCCCAAAGCGATAATACTCTTGTTGTCCTTGCTAGCAACTAACTGGTAACTACTTTTGTTGACCACCTTCCTGCCCTGTTTCACACCCTCAATTTCACTTAGTGCCTACCCAGATCATCTCCATGAGTAATTATGTATTTCAGGTTCTGTTTCAGGAAGAACCCAAGCTTATATCAAACTGTTGTTTTTGTTGTTGTTAAGTGCCATTGAGTCGGTTCAGACTTATAGTGACCCTGTTTAGGGTTTCCAAGGAGCAACTGGTGAGTTTGAACAGCCAATCTTTTGGTTCAAATTGACCTTGTGGTCCAGTGCTTTATCCCACAGTGCCACACCAGGACTCCATATCAAATTGTGGTGCTGGTTTATTATAAAAATAATAATGCACCAGAGAAAATACAGCAGCGTAAGTCAAGAGTAAATTGTTTCTCCTTATATCCTTCTGGTGTGGTGCTGTGGGCTAATGTGTCAGACTGCAAAGTCATTTGAACTGCAAGATCAGTGGTTCAAGCTCACCAGCTGCTCCTTGGAAACCCTATACAGGCTTGCTATGGGTCGGAATCGACTTGACGGCACTTAACAACAACAAATATCCTTCTACCTTTGGCTGTTTTAGAAACACTGAAGGAGACCCAGTTGCCAGAGAACCATTTCCTTCCACAAAACAGGCACCTCCACAGGTGATGAGATATTTTTCCTTTAAATGAAAGACTCAACTAACATATGAGACCAGGCAAGAGGCACCTGGTGACAAATCAAATTACAATTCACGGGCTAGAACAAGTAATTAAATATAAGGGGTAATGGGAAAAGGAGAGAGTCACAATCCCCAAGCTCCCCTCTCACCTCTCAAGGACTTCTATTTGCCTTTGAATCACTTCTGCTTCAATTAACATTGATTGAGCCTGCCTAAAGTGCTGGGCTCTTGTCAAATCCCATTACATGAGACTCCAAGATACTATCTGTCCAGGAGCCTCTGCTGTATCTGGACATTTTTGTGGGCATATTGAATATTCTGTAGAGTAGTTAGCACATTGATCAAGGCTGTTTTATTACAAGAGCTTTGCTCTCTCTGGCATGGTCGTTTTATAAATGGGGTTTCATCTATGCCATTATCATTATCAACTTAAACCAATTGTCCAAGTTCAAGTTATGATGCTCTAAAAAATAGCATGTCAGACTGACCCACCATTGCTTTCAAAGATAAATACTAAAACTGTCAATCCCATCAAGTAAGAAAATGTGAATCTGTTTAACAGATACCACACCCCCAAATCACTAGTGTGTGTGTGTGTGTGTGTGTGTGTGTGTAAAAGGAAAAACATGTCTGCTCTACGGTGCCCTGTCAACAATTCAATGCTGATTTTATCAGAGATGTAAATAGAATTAGAGTATGTTCCTGCAGAGCATGCTAACTGGGTATATATATCAGAGTCTGCCTTGTTTATCTTTTTTTTCTTGTTGCTAAGGTCTAAAGGGTGGGGTATACATTTGTTGTTAGGTGCCATCGAGTCGGTACTGACTCATTACGACCTTATGCACAACAGAACGAAACACTGCCCGGTCCTGGGCCAACCTCACTATTGTTGCCATGCTTGAGCCTACTGATGCTGCCACTTTGCCAGTCCATCTTGTTGAGGGTGTGGAATTAAAAAGTTCATAGGAAAATCCCATTATATTTCAATTTCATTTTTCCATGAACCTTTTGAATGCATGTATTTTACACATCTTTATTTACAATACTTATCTGAGATATCTGCTGTACCTCTACTAAAAATAATAGTAGAAAACATTTGTTTCATACATTTCCTAATGAATTTTAATTGAAACAACAAGATTGTACACCCAGCTGTAGGGAACTGGGAAAAGAAAGCAAAAATCAGATACCACTCCTTGGAGACATGCTTCGATGTTGAGGAACAATATTCCTACTTGGAAAAATCAGGGACTAGCATAGTTCCTAGGATGGATTGACACAGTGGTAACAGCATAAGGCTCAAGTGTAGCAATAATTGTGAGGATGGTACAACACCAGGCAGTGTTTCGTTCTGTTGTGCATCGGGTCGCTATGAGTTGAAACTGACTTGATGGCACCCAACAAGAAGAAGAAGAAGGATATTCTATGACTAAGATATGATTTGTACCTTTTAAAAGCTTACATTTTCAATTATTAACACTTTTTTCTCAACATTCAAATGCTACTTCTGCCACTAATAAAACATTTTATAAATCAAATAATTTTAAATATTAAGTATGGAGTACAAATTTAAGTAGACAAATGCTCTTAAATATTTTAATAAAATCTCTACCAGTTCCAATTTAAAGTTTAATAAACTTTAAAAGGACATTATATATACACACACACACATTTGCAATGAGATCCAAAATGTACAAATGCCTACACTTAAACTATTAAGGAGGATTTTCTATGCTGGGTTTGATTTTATTGTCTTCATTATTTATAATCTAGTTTGTACCTTTCCTGCTTTTCACGGTTCTCATTTTTTATACATCCTTAGACTTCTCAAGTGATGCTGTTGGATTAGCACTGGACTGCGAACCGCAAGGTCGGCAGTTCAAACCCACCAGCTGCTCCTTGGAAACCCTCTATAGGGTTGCTGTGTGTTGGAACTGACTCAACAACTCTTAACAACAGGGTGACAATAGTCCTGATAAACTCTAAAGAAAAGCAATGCAATTTCGGACCCACAGAGTTTACAGATTCTGGATTAACAATTACTTGATTTTTGATTGGCACATGGGACCTTACTGAGTCTCTTCAAAGTTATCTGAATCTTGAGCTGTTGTTTCTGGTCTGAGATGTCTCTAGTAATCGAGGTTGAGTTGCTATGTCAATGTACTGTAGGAAGCCCTGGCCTTACATTTGCAATGGGGAGCTTCCCCTGTGTGTTTCCATGTCCATCTAATCTTAGTTCTGGGCAATGACTCTTTTCTTCGAGATGCTGTATTGCTTTCAGAATTTTTAATGAAGCATGTGGAATTATCATCCAAGAGATGAGGGAATGACTTTGATCAGTGAATTCTTTTCTTGGCATTCTGACACATGCATCAGCTTCTAATATACTATTAGACGTAGACACTTTCTGTTGGTTAATGTGTGAAAATAGAAGCCGATCGCTCTTCTGATGCATGAAAGAAATTGCATGAATTTTCTCAAGTTCTTTGACTTCTAATTCACTGCAGCCATTAACTCTACAACCTATTATTAAGGAGATATATTTTTTAAGATTAATAAAACCTTCCTTTTGTTTTACAGTGATCTTTTTGTGTATCTTATGATTTTTCATCACTGGGTACCATTAAAGATTCAAGACTTTTCACAGCTATGTTACTTCAATTAACTAGAATGATTGATTAATTTGGTGGCATAGACTATTGCAGTGGGAATCACAGGCAGGCACCTCTTTAAGCTCTCACCCATATCTTTTCAGCATTATTCCTGAGATATTGCTAAAGACTCTTTCTGAAAGACAACAAGATGTTCCATACCCACATTGAAAGACCAAGAATGACAGTAAGGGTCACATACCAGGCTCAGCCCCATGAACATGGTGATTAGTTCAAAAATACTACTTTGGGTCTCTTTAAGGCAAATTCCAGGGGAAAAAAAAAACAAAAAAACTATTTTGAGGTCGTAGCTTTTTATTGACATTTTCTAATATTGTTGTTATTGTTAAGTGCCTTTGAGTTGATTCTGACTCATCACAACCCTGTACAGGATTTCTGAGGCTGTAAATCATTGAGGGAGCAAAAAGCCTCATCTTTCTCCAGAGGAGCTGCTGGTAGGCTCAAACCTCCAACTTTATGGTTTGTAGTCCAGTATTTATCCTATCAAGCTACTGTGGTACCCTTTTCTAACATTAGATTGCTAATATAAAATTGAAACCATAGTGGCACAATGGTTAAGTACTCAGCTACTAACCAAAGGATTGGCAGTTTAAACCCACCAGTCAGGCTGAGGAAGAAAAGACCTGGCTATGTGCTCTTATAGAGTCCTGGTGTGATGCTGTAGGATAAGCGCTCAAGCTCAAGGTCAGTTTGAACTGCAAGGCTGGCAGTTCAGACTCACCAGCTGCTTCTCAGAAACCCTATACAGGGTCACTGTGAGTCAGAATTAACTCAGTAGCACATAACAATAACGACAATTGGCTCCTGTAAAGATTGTACCCTAGGAGAACCTATGAAACAGTTCTACTCTGCCATATCTTGTACGGTTGCTGTGAGTCAGGACCAAGTCAACACATCTAGCAACTGTGGTAATAAAGACATTATTACCTGTTCTACATTTTATCTAATATTAAATATTTTAATTTTTTTCTCTATACCATAACCTCTTGGATCATTAACTCAAAGTATAATCACCCATTTTTTCTCATTTATTAGACAACATGAATTGATCAGTTTGTTGTGGAATAGAGTAGAAAGATCTTCAGTTTTCTAATCTGTAAAAGGTATCGCTCTGATGAGGTTTGGGATTTACATTTTACCCTAGGGACAATGGAATGCCCCCTGGAATTTTGACCAGTGGTCTTAAAAGAAAGTCAGTGGGAGGAGCCCTGGTGGTGTTGTGGGTTACGAGTTGGACTACTAATATTTCCAGGTCAGCAGTTCAAAGTCACCAGCCATTCCATGAGTGACAGATGAGGCTTTCTGCTCCCATAAAGATTTATAGCCCTGGAAACCCTATACAGGGTCCCTATGAGTTGAAACTGACTTGACAGCACGTAACCACCACCACCACCACCGTACCCTAAAACATCAGAATCAGCTGGAGGTCTTGTTACAACACAGAATGCTGGGCTCCAGGCTGTGTCTTCTCAATAGGTCTGTGTTGGGGTTGGAAATTTTATTTCTAATAAATTCCTAGGAGTTTTCTAGGGGATGCAAAAGATTAAGAACTCAACACAATCTGAAAAAGTTAGTGGTTTAAACCCAGCCAGTTATCTTGGAAGACAGGCCTAGTGTTCTGCTTCTAAAAGAGCACAGTCTTGAAAATCCTATGAAGCATTTCTATTTGGCATACATGAGGTCGCCTTGAGTCAGAGTTGACTGGATTCCTTGGCAACTAGTAACATAAACAATCTTAACATCTCAGGTATGACTGATGCTGTTGATGGTGACAAAACACTGAATGGGTCACTGGTCTAAGAAGTATAAAATAAGGCTTATTTGTCTAAGTAGAAGACTTTGATGCCTTTGACTTTGGAGCCATTAAGTGAGCTGAGAAGTAAGAAAAAGTTGTTGTTGTCGTTAGGTGCCATCATGTCAGCTCCAATACATATCCGCTTCTATGCACAACAGAATGAAACACTGATTGTTGCACCGTCCCTACAATTGTTGTTATACTTAAGTCTATTGCTTCTGCCATTGTGCCAGTCCATCTCATTGGGGTTCTTCCTTTTTTTTTTCACTGAACCTCCACTTTACCAAGCATAGTGCCCTTCTCCAGGAACTGGTTCCTTCTGTCATAACATAGGTTATGACAGATGATGTCTCATCATCCTGGCTTCTAAGGAGCATTCTGGCTATATTTTCTCCAACACAGATTTGTTTGTTCTTCTGGCAGGCTATGGTACTTTCAATTTTCTTCTCCAACACCATAACTCAAATGCATCAGTTCTTCTATCTTTGTCCTTATTCTTTGTCCAACTTTTACATACATATGAAGCTATTGAAAATACCATTACTTGGGTCAAGCATACCTCAGTCTTCAAACTAATATCTTTTCTCTTTAATATTTCAAAGAGGTCTTGTGCAGCAGATTTACCAAATGCAATACATCATTTGATTTCTTGACTGCTGCCTCCATGAGTGTTGATTTTAGAAAATGAAATTAAATCTGTGGCAACTTCAATCTTCTTTTCATTTATCATGATATTATCAATTAGCCTCATTGTTATTAATTAGCCCAGTTTCTTTACATTGAGACATAATCTATATTGAAGACTCTGGTCTTTGATCTTCATCAATAAGTATTTTGTCCACATAGCTTTTCAGCAAACAAGCTTGTATCATCTGCATGTTGCAGGTTGTTATTGAGTCTTCCTCCATTCCTGATGCCATGCTCTTCTTAATATAATCCATCTTCTTAGATTATTTGTTCATTGTACAGATTGAATAAGTAAGGTGATAGAATACAACTCTAGCACATACCTGTCCTGATAAACCAGTCCATATTTCCTTGTTCTGTTTGCAAATGACTGTCACTTGGGTCTATGTACAAGTTCCTCATGAACACAATCCAGTGTTCTGAAATACCCAGTCTTCTCAATGTTACCCATAGCTTGCTATGACCCACATAGTCTAAAGCTTTTGCATAGTCAATAAAGCACTGGTAAATGTCTTTCTGGTATTCTCTGCTTTCAGCCAAGATCAATCTGATGTCAGCAATGATATCCATAATTCTACGTTCTCTTGAATCCCTCTTGAGTTTCTGGCAATTCCCTGTCAATGTCATGTTGCAGCCATGAGGAAATGTAGAAGTCACAATTTATAGAATGACTGGCTCTTGAGTTAAAAGATTTGGAACCATCCCTCTTAATGTTCAGTTAGGTCCAACTTTCTTCACTCATCGATTCTATGCCTTTCTGGTAACCCTCATTTCATATCAACTGTAAATCTCATACAGAGATTAAAGTACAGTCAGTATTAAAAGTTCAATAAAAAAAATTCAACGAAGTTTCATAATTCATGTAAAAAATTATTTTCACTATTGATGAATACCAATGAAAATTTCTTCCAGATTATTCTTTGGAGGAGAAAGCACAAAGCAATTCCATACCTTTAAACCTAGATCCTAAATCTTTATTTTTCTTTTCTGTTGAAATGTACTCTCAACCCCATATCCCCCCACCTTTACCTGCTATCTGTTACAGAGAAAGTCTTCCTGAATGTTTAACCAAGCATCAGGTATGCTGTCATTACAGGATGAATAATAAACATCCATAATGAATGGATGTTGTAGGTGACATTAATAAGACATTTACAATCCTGCAGGAAGAATCATACTGAAAGATAAATAGATGCATTTATTTATACTATTGTTAGGGACTTGAACTTCTGACACATGGAGCAGGTGTTCAGTCTATTTCAGAGCCGCCTGACAAAACTCAATTGTTTGCTTGTTCTTCTGTCTGTCCCCAAAATATAGATATATCTCAAGGTTTGCCTTCTCTCGTTGTTCCATGATCTATTTTTCTTTCTGTGAACTCTTCCCCATACTTTTAAATTATTACCTCTTGAGAGAACGATACCACAGTCCAACCTCTCTGTAAATTGAATCTTCATTTCCAGCTGCCTGTGGGACATCTCTTTTAGGATGTCCTCCTCTGGCAACTCAAACCACCTGCTTATAGCAAAACTCAGGACTTCCCATTTCTAACCCAGCATTTCCTTCTTTGCTGTTCTCTCTGATTATCAGCCACGTGATTTGCTTCGTTGAAGTTTCTTTTTTCTCATCCCAAACATAACACAAAATTCAGTCTCGAATATGTCTCTCTGACATTGATACCTTCATTTCATCTTCTGACAAAATTGTATAAGGCCCCCAACTGCTGTCATTTAGATTATAGCCTTTTAACTGATTTTCTTATTTTCAGTCTCTCCCTACAGCAATCTGTATTAAATGTCATTGTACCACAAACTTCCCCAAAGATCATGTCACTGATCGTGCCATGGTCCTGGTCTAAAATCTTTCATGGCTCTCAAGTACTTAATGAGATGTCCCCAGACTCTTTATCCTGCCAGTCTATATTTTAAAATTTATAATCCCAACTTTCTCGTTTTTATCTCTCATTAGTCACTTATGAACCTTATCACTCTATTGGTGTACTATTAATCACTAAACACGACTTAAGTATACTCTTTAATATGCTATTCCTTTTCCTTCATGTCATCTTCTTTCATGTCATCTTCTTAAACCTATTAAAACCTAATACACTTGTCAAAGATGCTTAAAAAAGACTTTTTTCCTGTCACTTGATTTGCTTCAACCACATTACTGTTTTAACCTTTGAACTCTACATTGCTCTGTGGACACTTCACTTTCTGACTTAAACTTATATCTGGTGGTTATGATCTGGAACAATATTTATTGGAATCCTCAACTTCAAAGTTCTGTTATATATCTGTTTGGAACATACGTAGATGGATGATCCTGGTAAATAAATGTTGTTTACAGCAGGGCTTCTAATTTGGTCATTGCAAATTGATTTCCTGATGAGAATTAGCATTTCCATTTCAGATATAATGATTCCTAGATGATATGTATACATAAGAATCACCTAAGATCATGTTTAAATGTAGATTCTGATTCAGTATAGCTGGGGTGCAAATGCAAATTCTCAGTAGGGGGATCAAGCTGGAATGAACTTTTTTGAAGCCCTGGTTTATAATCCTTCAAATATTTGAACACCATCTATTGTCTAGGCACTGTGCCAGGCATTGAGGCCACATCAGATACAAAATTCTGGCAGATTTTATATACTGGAGGAAAAACTAAAACAAGAAATAAAGCAATGTAGATTGTGATTTATGCTAATAAAGAAAACAAGGAAATGTTAAAGATATTTGTGGGTGGAATTTAAACTGATACATAAAGAATGAGGGTGAAAACACCAATAAACTAAACATCAAAAACCAAAAACACTAGTTACAGAGAGATCTGGGGTGGGGGAATGCTTCAAAGTGAAGGACAGCACATGGAAGACATGAAGTCAGAATGAGTTTTTCATGTTTAAGGAAGAGATGAAAAACTGGAACTGGTGGGGCTGGAAAACAGCTGCTAAAGGACAGTAGTATGAAACGCAGTTGGAGAAAGGGGTAGGCAATCAGACCACTCAGGGCCTAGTAGCCTATGGGAAAGTGTTGGATTTTATTCTAAGCATGACAGAAGTGGACAAGTTTAAAGCAGGATAATACTCTGTGAACAATGTTGCAGTAGCACAAGAGAACAAACAGACTAAGCCTTGACTTCAAGTCTTAGTTGGAGACGATGTTGGTGAGCATGACTGGGCCATACTCAGTGTTTCCTTTTACTCTGTGGTCTAGGTTAAAAACAAGTCCGGTTACTTCCTTGGTCTCTTTCCTTCCTAGGCCACTACATTACCAATACTCTGGATATGAATCCTATGACAAGAAAAGAATAAGTTCAAAGAGAAGGACCTCCAGGGAGATCCTGAATTATCTTACTTTCCCAGTGAAACTGGGATTCATTTAAAAAGAGAGAAGTTCTTAAAAGATAAGAAATCCAAAGAGTTTGGGCTATGTGGGCCATGTTGTTGTTGTTGTTAGGTGCCATCAAGTCATTACCGACCCATAGCAACCTTATGCACAGCAGAACGAAACACTGCCCGATCCTGGGCCAACCTCACTACTGTTGCCACGCTTGAGTCCATCAATGCTGCAACTTGGCCAATCCATCTCATTGAAGGTCTTCCTCTTTTTCTCTGACCCTCCACCTTACCAAACATGATATCCTTCTCTAGCAATTGGTCCCTCCTGACAATATGTCCAAAGTATGAGAGACAAAGTTTGGCTATCTTGGCCTCTAAGGAGCACTCTGGCTGCACTTCTTCCAAAACAGATCTATTGGTTCTTTTGGCAGCCCATGGAACTTTCAATATTCTCCTCCAACACCATAACTCAAAGGCATCAATTCTGTGGGCCATATAGTCTTAATTTCTTTGCTTATAACACTGTAGTTTCCATGATTATACAGAGCTCCACATTCTAGCAACAGGACAAGATGGTGATTTTGGCCTTTGTCCTAGGACACCATCTCCTCTCAAGAAAGTATTCACTTTCTTCCTTTTTAGGAGTCATGGTGTGACATTGTGCACTAATGCATTGGTCTGCAAAGTGGGTTTGAACCACAAGGTCAGTGGTTAAAGTTCACCAGCTGGTCCTTAGAAACCCTATACAGAGTCACTCTGGATCGAAACTGACTTGACAGTGCTAACAACAACATAAAAATGTATATAATAAGCACACAATGTATATTTTCCATTTTCCATACAACTTACAAGTATTTTGTAAGCTGCTGCCTTGAATCAGAGACACAGAGATAATGAACACAATAGTGTTTGTACTATTAGTAGAATTAACTGCTTTTCTTTCACTGAGCCCAGGACAGATTGTACCTTTTTCCAACAACTGACTGATCCTACCCTGTAACTTACTGGGACAAACCCTTTGCAAAATTGTGAAAGACACATTATTTGGGACTTTTCCAATCCTTTTAAGTTCATTTTATTTTTTAAAAACCAGACTACTTGTTCTGAGGTTCATGTCTTCTGGATCTCCCTATTTGATAAGATTGTTGGTTTGTTGATGAATGACAATAACTTGATATATCATCTTTCCCAGTTTTTAAAAAAATGTGTTTTAGCTATAGTAGTTTCAGAATAAGCAATAGTTAACGATGTATTTTATTATCCTACATAACCCCATTACTGTTGAGTTATTTCTGATTCATAATATATTTTTATTTTCCTTCACATATATTCTAGTTTCTGTGCAAAATACAAAGATGGATGTGAAATAATAAATGATTTTAAACAAAAATTTGTTTAAACTCTAGTAGAATCTAAAGGGAAAAACAATTAAGGATCATCATCTGTATTCACTACCCAGGTTTCACATGCATGTAAGGTTATTGAAAATACCATGACTTAGGGCATGTATTAGTTCTCTCTGTAGAGGTGTTATCAAGTGGTATCTAGTTTCCTTGACACTCCTCAAGACAGTGAACTCATTTCTCCCAAGGCAACTCATTTCTCCCAACTCCACCTGGGTGGAGTTCAGCCTTTTTACCAGGTGAAATTCTGTGTCCCTGTGACTTTATCCACAGAGCAGAGTTCTATCTCAAGAGATGTAAATGCAAAGAGGCTTGGCAGATAACACACATGAATTAAGCAATGCAGATATTCAAGTGGAAACAAGGCCACATATTATAATAAATGGCATCTAGCTTGTGTCTGCCATGTAGTGAAGACATGCTTCAAGAAGAATTTCTAGTGAAGTTAAAGGGGCAAAATTCAATGGGTAATAAATTTCATCTAGCTGTGTCTATGTTGTGCTTCAGAAAAATGGAAGTGATAGGCACTGTGGTACACTAGACAGCATGTCCCTTTACAGCTCTTATTCATTGTTTCTTTGAGGAAATATGGGGCCAGATAGACCATATATTTTGATTTTTCTTTCAAGTAAACCAGAGTTTGGAATGTTTATATGGCATCTCCTGAATTTTAAGTTTTAAAACACTCTGTGGACCAACACTCTGAATGTCAAATAACACATCTAAAGCTTGATTTGGCTTGTTGTTATTGTTAGATGCCATCGAGTCTGTTCCTACCATAGTGACCTTATGTACAACAGAATGAAACACTGCTTGGCCCTGCACCATCCTCACAATTGCTACTATGCTTGAGCCCATTGCTGCTGCCACTGTGCCAATCTATCTCATAGGGGATCGCTCTCTTTTTCAATGATTTTACTAAAAATGTTCTCCAGGGACTGGTCCTTCCTGATAATATATCCAAAGTGTGAGACACTAAGTCTTCCCATTTGGCGTCTAAGGTGCATTCTGACTACTTCTTCTAACACAGATTTGTTTGTTCTTCTGCTCAGTCCATGGTACCTTTAATATTCCTCTCTAAAACCATAACCCAAATGCATCAATTCTTCTACTGTCTTCCTTATTCATTGTACAACTTTCACATGCATACGAGGCTACTGAGAATGGTTAGGCACACTTTAGTCCTTAAACTGATATCATTGCTCTTGAACACTTTAAAGAGGTCTTGTGCTGCTGATTTGCCTAATGAAAGACATCATTTGCTGTCTTAACTGCTGCTTTCATGAGTGTTGATTGTGAATCCAAGCAATATGAAGGCTTTGCCAACTTCAATCTTTTCTCCATCTATTATGATGTTAATTATTGGTCCAACGGTGAGGTATTTTGCTTTTTTACATTGAGATGCAACACATACCCAAGGCTATGGTCTTTGATCTTCATTTCATTTGATCTTCAAGATTTGACATGTTGTTGTTTTGTTGTTAGGTGACATTGAGTTGGCATCAACTCATAGAGACCCTATGCACATCGCCACGAAACACTGCCCAGTCCTGGGCCAACCTCACAACACCATTACTATGCCTGAGCCCCTTTGCTGCCACCACTGTGCCAATCCATCTCATTGGGGTCTTTCACATTTTTTCTGACCCTCCACTTTACCAAACATGATACACTTCTCCAGGGATTGGTCCATCCTGATAATATGTCCCAAGTATGAGAGATGAAGTCTGGCCATCCTGGCTTCCAAGGAGTACTCTGGCTATAATTCTTCTAACATAGATCTGTTTGTTCATTTGGCAGTCCATGGTACTTTCAATATTTTCCTCCAATACCATAACTCAAATGTATCAATTCAACAGTCAAATGTATTCACTGCCCATATTTCACATGCATATGAGGTTATTGAAAATACCATGACTTAGGGCAGGCATTCCTTAGTCTACAAACTGATGTCTGCTTTTCAACACTTTAAAGAGAACCTGTGCAGCAGATTTGCCCAGTGCAATACACCATTTGATTTCTTGACTGCTACTTCTGTGAGTGTTGACGGTTAATCCAAGCAAAATGAAGTCTTTGACAACTTTAATCTTTTATCCTTTTATATGGACGTTATTTATTTGTCCATTGGTGAGTAATTTTGTTTATGTTGGAATGCAACTCATATCAAAGGCTTTGGTCTTTAATCTTCATCAGTAAGTATTTGAAACACTTGCGGCAAGCATGTTTGTTTTATCTGCATACCGCAGATTGATAAATAGTCCTCCTTCAGTCTTGATGCCATGTCAGATAATGCAGCTTTTCGAATTATTTGCTCGACATACAGATTTAGCAAGTATGATGAAAGAATACAACCCTGGTACACAACTTGCCTGATTTTATACCATTTGGTGTTTCCTTGTTCTGTTCAAACAACTGCTTCTTGGTCTGTGTACAAATTCTTCATGAGCACAATTAAGTGTTCTGGAATATTCATCCTTAGACGTGTTGTCCATAACTTGTAATTATCAACACAACTGAAAGACTTTGTGTAGTCAGTAAAGCACAGACAAACATCTTTCTGGTATTCTCTACTTTTAGCCAAGATCCATCTGATGTTACACATAATATCCCTCATTCTATATCCTCTTCTGAATCGAGCTTGAAGCTCTGGAAGTTCTCTTGTCAGTGTATGGTTGCAGTCGTTTTTGTATTATCTTTAGTAAAACTTTACTTGCATGGGATATCAATGATATTGTCCAATGATTTCTGCATTCCACTGGGTCATCTTGCTTTGGAATGGGCACAAATATAGATCACTTCAATCAGTTGGCCATATAGTTGTCTTCTAGATTTCTTGGCATAGATGAGTGAGTGCCTCCAGTACCACATTAGTTTAGTGAAAGATTTCAATTTTTATTCCATCAGTTCCTGGTGCCTTGTTCTTTACCCAACTCCTTCAATGCACCTTGGACTTCCTTCTTCAGTATCACTGGCTTTTGATTATATTCTACCTCTTGAAATGGTTGACCATTGACTATTTATTTTTGGTTCAGTAACTCTGTGTATTCCTTCCATCATCTTTTGATGCTGTCTGCATCATTCAATATTTTACCCATAGAGTCCTTCAACACTGATTTTTTTTCTTCAGTTCTGAGGAATGCTGAGAGTGTTCTTCCGTTTTGGCTTTCTAACTCCAGATCTTTGCACATTTCATTATAATATTTGAGTTTGTCTTCTCAAGCTGCCTTTTGAAATTTTTTGTTCAGCTCTTGTACCTTCTCACTTCTTACATTTACTTTAGCATCTCTATGCTGGAGAGCAAGTTTCAGACTGTCTTTTGACATCTATTTTGATCTTTTCCTTCTTTCTTGTCTTCTTAATGACTTTTTGCTTTCATCATATATGATGTTCTTGATGTCATTCCCATAACTCTTCTGGTCTGCTGTTTTTAGTGTCTAATACATCAAATCTGTTCTTCAGATGATCTCTCTATTCAGGCGGGGTTTGGCTTGGGGGACATTAATTTACAACCTTTGTTGTAGGTCCCATAGCTTTATGGAAGATATCCAAATTATCTGTCACTTGACTATTCACCAAGTGTTGGAAAACAGCAGTCAGTATTCACCCACCACCACATCCTCCTCATAATCTCTTTCTTGTTTTAAATAACTAACAGGACATTTCTGATGTACTCAACAAAAAGTTGGCATTAAATAGCTTTAATCGAGTAACATCCATAAAAGGATTATGAAAGAAATTCAGCAGTACTGCTTGGAGTACATATGTTAATATGTGTTGTATACCTATATAGAGTTCTTTATAAGGAGCTCTGATAACGTAGTGGTTACGAATTGGGCTGCAAACCTTAAGG
>NW_006408548.1:10478250-10479388 GCF_000296735.1 Chrysochloris asiatica | reverse complement strand
CCGAGGGTGTAAATCTTTACAGGAGTAGAAAGCCTCATCTTTCTCCCGCGGAGCGGCTGGTAGTTTCGAACCGCTGACCTTAAGGTTCGCAGCCCGATGTCCATTATTCCTCTCATGCTCTTTTCTCTTGATGGTTGTAGGGTCCTCTGTTCCTGTACTGTAAGATTAACTACTTCCCCCTTTTTGTTACAAAACTTATACCTTTATAGTTGTGACAGTCACAATTAGTCATCATAACAATTGCTCACTATTGAATCATAAGAATTTTATCCCCATCTCCTTTCATCAGATCTGTTTAGACAAGATGAAAACTAGTCAATTGAAATTCTACCTTTCTCTGCATACTCTGAAACTAAACTCCCTCTTGAAAACTTGTAAGCCAGCCACTTGTGCCTTTATGTTGTTGTTGTCAGGTGCCATCAAGTCGGAACTGACTCATAATGACCCCATTCACAGCAGAACGAAACAATGTCCGATCCTGGGCCAACCTCACTACCGCTGTCACACTTGAGTCCATCAATGATGCCACCTGGCCAATCCATCTTGTTGGGGGTCTTCCTCTTTTTCTCTGACCCTCCACCTTACCCAGCATGATGTACCTTTATAGCACCCTCATTTTAGGTAGTCAGTGTCTAAGTTGCCCATTTCTATCACCCCTGTATATAGAGGTTCCTGATACTTGATGTGATGACTCCTTCCCTCTCAGTTGGTATTTTAAGCTACAACATCCTTAAATATAGATCAAGTTCATCAAATTGTAGCAATTTACACTTGTTTCCTTTATCTAATTTCTAAAAAATTGTTTATCTTCCTCTAGTCCAGTTCAGATCAAGCCATTGAAGCTAGGTTGAATAGGTACTGTCTACAAGTTTGGGCATTCTTGTGCATCTTGTCTCACTTCATATCAGCTGAATGCTTTGCTCTCAGCTGTGACTCTGTCCTTGTCCATGGTCTCAGGAGTCGCCAGGTCTCACCACACTTCATACCAACCAGGCTTTCCTCTTCTCTCTTTCATCTCCAGGTCAATAGGAGTGTATGAAACATGGTTGAACTCAGCCCATATGTTCATTGCTGCTGTACTACTCTTTTCACTTAACAGTTGACCAACATGGTTGCCTGCAAGCTTACATGTCTGCTC
>NW_006408548.1:10472226-10477970 GCF_000296735.1 Chrysochloris asiatica | reverse complement strand
ATTTGCCTCCCTACCCAGGTCTATTCTCTGACCTTTTCATCCCTGATTTGTAACATGGAAGTCTGATTCCTATGGACTACTACACCCAGACTCCTTTTCCAGTTGGCTTCTGGTAAAGTTTGTCCAATGGGAGGTAATAGCAAGAGGTCATAGAAGAGGAAAGAGAGGTCAGAGTATTATTCCATATCCCTTTGTCCTATGAAACTCTGGCAGTAGCTGTCTCTATATGATGTCAGCGTCTACTAGAGAGCACTACTGACATGACTCCAGTCCTGTAGTACCAATTTTATCCACTTTCATCTTTGGCCATGTGGATGTGAATGGATTCCCAGGGTTGCTAACGTTAGTTCCTCAGTGTCCATTGTTTCTTTCCTTAAACCTACTAACTCTTGATTAAAACATTCGTTGTAAACTCTTCATTCTGCAGCATCTTTGACAGACTCAGTCTTCTCTTTTTCTTTTTTAGCTCTTATTATGTCAACTCTCCATTTCTGTTTTTATCTATAATAGGAATTTTTAAAGCAATGTATTTATAAATCTAGTTAGGAACATTCACTATTACTTGTTTTTCTGTTTCACTGTCATGGCAAGTGTTAAAATCTGCTGGACAAATGACTCTTTACACATTAAAGTTAAAACAGTTAAAGTTAAAGTTAAAACAGTTAAAGTTAAAGTTAAAACATTAAAGTTAAAACAGCCATGTTTTAACTTACTCAGATCCACCCATTCATCATGGAGCACAGAAACACCTTAATGATTGCCATCTCTAGCTTGTCCAAGTGCAGCTTCTGAACATGTTCATCTAGAAGCCTTTACTAGTTTCTAAACCAGATCTGACCTTCTGGGATACACTGGAAGCTTCATTATCCCCAGCAGGGATAGGTTCAGGATTTGCCTTGCTTTGCTGTATTGGAGAGCTTGATGAGAGTTTTGTACTCCAAAGGTACCCAATAAACCCAACTTTTACTGTAATTCTTGGAATGTTGATTTGGGACCTTTTTATGGAAGGTCTATCCCTGAGGACACTGTTTAAGTCATAAAACTTCCCATAACCAAAATATTGTCATCCTATCGCAAATATGTACTTCAAGTGTGGCGCTGTGGATCAGCACTGGACTGTAAACCACAAGGTCGGCAGTTCAAACCCACCAGCTGCTCCTTGGAAGCCCTATACAGGGTTGCTATGAGTCAGAACTGACTTGATGGCACTTACCACCAACAACAACATCTCAAGTATAGAGGGCTGGTGAATATTGGATTGTAGCCTCTTGCTATTAAAGCTCTGGAATTTGGTCCTTTGGCCACCCACCATCTTACTCCCCCTAGTTTTGTCCATATCATGACTTGGAAAAGTACCTGAACCAGTTATGACAGTGTGATATAACAAGGCAGCTTCTGCAAACAGAAATTTTATAAGCATTAAATGTTAAGGACCAATAAATGTACTAGAGCCAGCCTTGCATCTGTAAAATCCACTAACAAGTAATTAGGGTGAGAATGAGTAGGCATTTTATGTTTAGAAATTCAGAACATCCTCAGCAAAAGCCATTTTCAAAACAATATAAGTTGTAAAATCTGCCACTAATAATTTTAATATGGTATTATCTTTAAAGCACTTTCTGAGTACTAATTCTCCCAGCATGATTCTGAAGTATGTATCATTAGCAAAGGTGTGTGCCAGACTGGGTTATTTTTAAAACAAATTAGTATCGTGAATAAGCATTCTGTTTTTGCCTTAATATTTAAATAGGACTTTTGGGGTGTCATTTAAAACTACAGAATCAAGGCAATTAAATTTTTGCTCAATGGGCTAGAATGGAAGATATATAATGTAGACATTTTGTACTGCTGCAGTCAGTGGCCATATCTTTTATATTGTACAATCCCCTAGAGAAGTGAGTGGTTTTGCTCCTGAGAGGACATTTGGCAATATCTAGAGACATTTTTGGATGCCATGAATAGGGAAATACTACTGGTAGTGGTAACGAATGCTGCCAAAAATCCTATAATGAACAGAACAGCATCCACAATAAAGGAATATTCTGTTCAAAATGTCAGTAATACCAAGGTGCAGAAATCCTGTCCACAAGAGATGGACTTCTTATTTGCCAATTCTGCAGCCTGGCTCTTCTTACCTTTCTCTCACCTGAGACTAGGCTAACATCTTCTCAACCTCAGGTCAGTTCTAAATAAGGAAAAATTTCTCCAGAATTTTCTTCAATCTTTTTGTTGTTGTTGATAAATCCTGTCTAGTCAGTTCCAACTAATAGTGACTATATATATGGTTTCCAAGGAGCAGCTGGTGAGTTTGAACTTCCGACCTTGTGGTTCACAGTCCAGTGCTGATCCTACAGAGCCATACCAGTAATCTTCAGTCTTACCAAGTTTTGATTATGTATACAGCGCTGTCTTCATAATAGAATTAGGATGCTTGTCAGCATCATTCAAAGTGTGAGGAAATTGTTATTTGAAGCCCAAATAATTGTAGCTGCTTTTCCTTCTAAAAGAAGTGAAGGAGTATGTGATGATGATATTATAAATGGTAATGTAAGTCCCTATACTGCTTTCTTCAATTTATAGAGACACTGGGGAGACAGGTAGGTGAGTCTGTAATTTAAAAACCTTTGCCTTTTTTTTTTTTTCTGTTGCTCAAGGTGAATATCTGAGCAGATAGTACTTTGGTCTAACTGAGGACCTCAATGAATGTTGGGATTTGCACAAGGAATTCTGCAGCGAGATTATTGTGTTTATTACAATGGAATGGGTGGTGGTGGTCATGGTTATGGTCTCCTTTCTGGGCTGGGAAGCCCAAGGAACAGATATCAGGAAAATAAGAAACTCGAAAAATTGTTGAAAGTCTAGAGGAAGAGGATAAGCATCACATCATAAAGGAGGGTTACTAGGGAAATTTGAGAAAGACGACCAAGGAGAAATTCCTCCTGAAAGTAAGGACTCTAAATGATTTTTATTTTTTTTTAATGTTTTATTGTGAATTATGTGATAGTTTACATGGGAGAACATTAGTTTTACATTCATCCTATAGTATATCATTTCATTGTTATGGTTACAATCCCCTCCATGCATCATCAACCAACCAAAGGGTATACACTACAAGCCTGCCTCCCAGTCATCAGTACACAGCCCCTCTCTCTCTCAGTGTCTAAAGTCCCCAACAGCTCCATCTCTCCACGTCATCGTCTTAAATGATTTTTGAAGGCTAGACATATTCATATGCATTCAGTTCAAGTTATTTGTTTTCTTCTAATGTAAAAGACAGTCTGTAATGTCCTAATTTCAGTGAAACCATCTATACATACATATGCCTCTACACATGCTTTGGGAATCGTTTCTAGTGAAATTAAAGAATAGTTTTTTAATTCAATGGGAAAGCCAGTGTAGCACAAGAGAGAATTATGATCTATCAGATTGAAACAAAAAAACTTTTGAGTGCAAGTAAGAACCAAGAGACAAATACAGCACCAAACCCAAACCCAAACCCAAACCTACAGACACTGCATTAATTGTGACTCATTTTTTGATGTTTTATTGTGAATTATGTGGTAGTTTACATGGGAAAACATTAGTTTTACATTCATCCTAATGTAGATCATGTCATTGCCATGGTTACAATCCCCTCCATGCATCATCAGCCAACCAAAGGCTATACATTTTTACAGGAGCAGACTGCCACATCTTTTTCCCATGTAGCTGCTGATACGTTGTGAACCAAATGTGCCAGCAGAGCTGTTCCAGTGCAAGAAGGAAACTGTATATCCCTGCGAACTTGTTAAGAATCTTGCTATACACAAATGGATTCCTATAGAATACAGGGGTCAGGGTTGAGTGAATTTCATCTGAATATGGGTAACAAGGAGTCCTGTAGTGGCGCTGTAGGGTAATCACTGGACTGTTAACCACAAGGTTGGTATTGTCTTTGTTAGGTACTGTCAAGTTGGTTCCAACCCACAGTGACCCTATGTACAATAAGACAAAATAACTACCCGGCCCTGCACCATTTTCACAATTGCTGCTACACTTTAGCCCACTGTTGCTGCCACTGTTCTAGTCCATCTCTTTGGGGTCTCCCTCCTTTTTGCTGTCCTTCCACTTTACCAAACATGATGTCCTCCAGGGAATGATCCCTCCTGATAATATGTCCGAAGTATGAGAGACAAAGTCTGGTTATAAGGAGTATTCTCTTTGTACTTCGTCCAACACAGATTTATTTGTTCTTCTGGCAGTCCATGGTAGTTGTAATATTGTTCTCCAACATGGTAACTCAAATGTATCAATTCTTCTAGGGTCTTCCTTATTCATTGTCCAACTTTCACATGCAGATGAGGCTATTGAAAATACCATTGCTTGCATCAGGTGCACTTTAGTCCTCAAATTGATGTATTTACTTTACAATACTTTAAAGAAGTCTTGTACAGTAGATATGCCTAATGCAGTATGTCATTTGATTTCTTTTCTGTTGGTGCCATAATTGTTGATGGTGGATCCAAGCAAAATTAAGTCTTTGACAACTGCAGTCTTTTCTCCATTTATCATAATGTTGCTTATTGGTCCAGTTGTGAGGATTGTTGAGGTGCAACACACACCCAAGGCTGTTGTCTTTGATCCTCATCAGTAAGTATTTTAAGTCCGCCACAGACTGCAAAGCCGCTTGAACTACAAGTTTGGTGGCTCAAGCTCACCAGCTGCTCCTTGGAAACCCTATACAGGGTCACTATGGGTCGGAATCGACTCGATATCACTTAACAACAACAACAACCACCACCAAGTAGGAGTCCTGGTGTGGCCCTGTGGGTTAATGGTGCTGGACTGCAAAATTTGTTTGAACCACAAGGTCGGCAGTTCAGGCTCACCAGCCACTCCTTAGAAACCCTATACAGGGTGACTGTGGGTCAGTACCGACTTGATAACACATAATAACAACAACAACAACAGAAGGTAGGCAGTTCAAACCTACCAGCTGCTCCTCAGAAACCCTATATAGGATTGCTATGAGTCAGAACTGACTCAACAGCACTTAACAACAACAAATTTTCTGTTGGAACAAGCTATAGTTGAGATATAGATGACAATAGAAGGGAGAACAGGTTAATGTTGGGTAGAGTGTGAAGGCCAACTTTGAGTTAGAGCCAGGGCACTCACTGCTGAGGAAACAGATCTGGGATTGGTGGCACCTTTCAGGAGAAGGGTCCCTAGGATAGCCACGTAGCCTTTAAAATGTGTTTATACCCAGGGTTCTTCTAATAAGCTTCATATCTCTGTCACAGTTCTTAAAACATCACTTCTGCCTTGACATCCTCTCTCCAAGTCCCTGTTTTGATAACTTGTTAGATACAACTACTCGGCTACATTGATGTCAAACTGGGACTTGCCAGTTATTCTGCAAGTGCTGATAACAGATACTGAGTAATTAACAAATGAATAGTAAATGTGTTTTATTTTATTTAAGTTCATTGGGGAAATGTTGTTGTTGTTGTTGTTTAAATACACAACTGTTATTATCACAGTTAGATACTCTGGAAGTAGATGCTGAGATGGAATTCCTAAGGGGTGTTTATTAGAGACCAGGATTGGAGGTTTGTGTTGACCAGATCCTCCCAGCAGTTCTTCCCTAAATAAGGGAGGGTGATAGTAGGTCTCTGCATCTGCCTCAGTTCACTGTACACCATTGTTACTATCTGTTGCCTAACTAGCAATCACAAAATCTCAGTGGTACACAGTAAACGAAT
>NW_006408548.1:10469285-10470501 GCF_000296735.1 Chrysochloris asiatica | reverse complement strand
GGTCTGTGTATGGGTGCCTCATGAAAACAATTAGGTGTTCTAAAATACCCATTCTTCACAATATTATCCATAGTTTGTCGTGATATACTCAGTTTAAGGAGTCCTGGTATGGTGCTGTAGGATAAGCACTAGATAATAAGATCAATTTGAACTCTAAGGTCAGTGGTTCAAACTTTCCAGTCACTCCTTGAAAACCCTATACAGTGTTGCTATGAATCAGAACTTACTCGATGGCACAACAAAACCACAGTCAAAATCCTTTGTATGAATCATAAAATATAAGTAAACATCTTTCTGGCATTCTCTGCTTTAGTCAACATCCATCTGATGCCTATAATGTCATGTCCTCTTCTGAATTTGGCTTGAATTTACGGCAGTTCTGTCAGTGTACCGTGGCAAGCATTTCTGAATTATCTTCAGCACAATTTTACTTGCCTGTGATATTCTTGATTTAATGTCCAATTTCCACTGAGTTGTGTAAGTGAAGTCATACAATATTTGTCCTCTTGTGATTGACTTACTTCATTTGGCATAATGACTTCCATCTCCTTCCATAACTGTAGCATGTATCAAGACTTCATTTCTCCAACTGGCTGAGTAGTATTCCATTGTATCTATGCATCACACTGTGTGGATTCATTCATCTGTTGATAAGCATTCAGGTTGTTTCCATCTTTGCATCATTGTGAACAGTGCTGCAATGAACACAAGTGTACAAGTCTCTTGTTGGAGTCTGTCCTTTCGAGTCTTTTTGGTATATACCTAGAAGTAGAATTGCTGAGTCATATGGAAGTTCTATTTTTAGATTTTTGAGGAGCAACTATACTGTTTTCTATAACAGCTGTACCATTTTGCATTCCTACCAACAATGGATTGTTGTTGTTGTTAAGTGCCATCAAGTTGGTACCGAGTCATAGTGAGTGACCCTGTGCACAACAGAACGAAGCACTGCATGGTCCTGGGCCAACCTCACAATGTTGCTATGCCTGAGCCCATTGCTATCACCACTGTGCCAATCCACCTCATTGGGCGTCTTCCTCTTTTTTCTCTGACCCTCCACCTTACCAAACATGATACCCTTCTCCAATGACTGGTCCTTCCTGATAATACATGTTAAGTATAGAGATGAAGTCTGGCCATCCTGGCTTCCAAGGAGCAGCCCTCTGGCTGTACTTCTTCTAACACAAATCTGTTAGTTCTTCTGGCAGTCCATAGT
>NW_006408548.1:10466960-10468338 GCF_000296735.1 Chrysochloris asiatica | reverse complement strand
CATCTGGGTTCACAGGAGTCTATTGAATGTGGTAGGACTTAGCTCACTGTTTTTCCTTCACTTCCCCTTATTGGTGACCAGCATGGTCACCAATCTGACTTTGTTTTGACTCATGATATTGAGTTTTTCTACCCTCTCTTCCCACAGATATTCTCCATTTAATTCCTGTGTATTCCATGTGGTGAGGTTCATGATGTTGTATAAAAAAGATATTTGCTTTGAATAAGTCATTGATCTTGCAAAACTTCTGTCATGCGACATGCAGCATCATTTCTACCACCAAGGCCACATTTTCCAACTACCGATTCTTACTCTTTGTTTCCAACTTTCACTTTACAATCACATAATGACCAATGCATCTTGGTTTCATGTTTCATACATTTCAGACTGAAGACGTTTGTCAAATTTCAAGTTCATCATCACTGACTTCAGTAGTTGTTGAATAATTTTGAATAATAGTGGTATTAACTCGTCTTCCTTGTAGGCATATGGATATTATTCTATCACAGACAGCACTGTGCTTCAATATAGATCTTGATATGTTCTTTTTGAGGATGAATGCTATATCATTTTTCTTCAATTTGTCATTCCCAGCATAGTAAACATGTGATTGTTTGATTCAAATTGCCTAAGATCAGTTCATTTCAGCTCCCTCATGCTTAGGTTATCAATCTTTATTTATTTAATTTTTGGCAATTTCCTATTTTCCTAGATTCATGCTTCATACATTCCAAGTTTTTACTATTAATGATTTTTTTCATCTCTTTCTCCTCATTTTAAATTGTGCCTCTATAGCAAATAAAGGTCCTGAAAGCTTTACTCCATTCATGTTATTACAGTCAACGCTACTCTGAGGAGGCAGTTCTTCCCTAGTCATATTTTGAGTATTTTCCAACCTGAGGAGCTCATCATCTGGCAGTATATCTGATAATGTTCTACTGCTATTCATAAGGTTTTCGTCTTGTAGTATGTATCTGACAATGTTCCACTGCTATTTATAAGGTTTTAAGTGGCTAAACATTCAGAAGTATTCCACCTCTCCATCTTCTCATAGTTCCAAAGCTCCACTGAAACCTGTTTTATGAGTTCAACTGACCCGGCATATATATTTAAAATATTGTTGGCATAGCTTCTAGCATCACAGCAACACATAAGCCACTACGGTACAACAAACTGACAGACAAGTGGTGGTAAATATAGTTATCATTAGGTGCTGTCAATCCTATGCACAACAGAACGAAACACTGCCTGGTCCTGTGCCAATCTCACAATTGTTGCTATTCCTGAGCCCACTGTTGCTGTCACTGTGCCAGTTCATCTTGTTGGGGGTCTTCTTCTTTTTCACTGACCTTCTGCTTTACCAGACATGATGTCCTTC
>NW_006408548.1:10455222-10465858 GCF_000296735.1 Chrysochloris asiatica | reverse complement strand
CCTCCAACACCATGAGCACTGTTGTTGTTAAGTGCCATCAAGTCCATTCCCACTCATGACTCAGAGCAACTCTGTATAGGGTTTCTGAGAAGTGACTGATGGGTTTGAACTGTCAACCTGTGGTTAGCAGTCCATTACTTACCTTACAGCAATACACCAGGACTCTCTCTACATATATATATTTCATGCATCTGCAGACTAGATGGAGACTGGTTAGTAGAAGGATCATTTGGATAACTCTGCTGATTGTGGTTGGGGTCACTCATGTATCTCTAGTTAGTCTGATCATCAGTTCATTTACTCTGGTAGAGTAGGGTGGTACTACTGGGTGGCTTGCTGATCTTGGCTGGACTAATAGATTTGTGGATTAACTGTGTATCACTGGATTTAGGCTGGGTTCAGCAGGAAAGCTTTGCTCATCATCCTTCTCTCATCCTTATACAGAATAACCAGCTGAGTATGGGCCTGTTACTTAGGACAATGGTGAGTAACAAAAAAGAAATGTGGGGGTCCAAACTTTAAATGGCACAATAATTTTGACTCATTCTGTTGGTCAAAACAAAATCACAAGGATGGATTTAAAGTTATGCTGTGGGAGACTACACAAAAGGGTTTCAATAGTTTTTGGAAAATTCCATTTTCAGGTAACTCCATTTGCCACAAATTTTTTGAAGACACTCATATTGTGACCATTTAGTGGGAGGAACTGCAAAGCAAATGACAAAAGGCATCTGTATAGAAAGGTGTAAAAAACTGAGACAAATAAAGTATTCTTTCACACATATTAATTACCTATTCTGTTAAGGTTTTCATTGTACGTTGTTGTTAAGTACCATGGAGTCGGTTCCGACTCATAGTGACCCTGCACAGGGTTTCTGAGGCTGTAAATCTTTACGGGAGCAGAACGCCTCATCTTTGTCCCACAGAACGGCTGACCTTGAGGTTGGAAGCCTGACTCGTAACCGCTACGCTACCAGAGCGCCTTCATTGTATATATATATATGTGTTATTTCTAATCATTGTCCATATAATCTATATAGTTATAGTAAATTTTGCATAGTTCCAGTGATCTTATAGATAGAATTTGATATTATGTAATTTCATTTAGCATGGTATCATGAGTGTATACATTTTCCTTTTATTGAATCTACTTCCCCTCCTCCCTTAGGTTAATTAGCTTAATATATATTCCTTCATAATTATTTTCATGCTTCTGAAAATACACAGACTTTGAAAACAGTGCTAGGTTAATTGACTAAAGAATCACAAGAAGCCATGACCCTAACTAAGTCTTTCAACCAAAAGAATTAATTCCACAAGGTTGTACCTAAGTAATTTCAGCAACTGCATCCTTTGTTGTTGGTGTTGCTGTTGCTGATGTTATAAAATTATATATAATGCAACATTTGTCATTTCGACTTTTTTCTGGTATGCAACTCAGTGGTATCAGTTATATTAGTCAAGTGGTGTAACCATTACCTGTAATTAATGACAAATTTACATCACCATAGACATAATTACTACTTCTCAGAGAATTAGTCCCTCTTTCTCTCCCACATCCCACCCCAGTTAACAATTAATAACATTATCTCTCTATATATGTAGTTACATATTCTTGTTATTTCTGTTTTTTCATTTTGTAATTAACTTATTTCACTAAGCATAATGGTTTTAAGGTTCATCTATACGGTAGGACTTCATTTCTGTTTATGTCTGAACCAGTATTCCTTTGCATATATGTAACATACATTGTTTATTCTTTCATTCCTTGATGGGCACTAAAGTAGTTTATACCTTTTTACTCTTATTAATAATGCTGCTGTGAACCTCTGTGTACGTATGTCTGTTCAGGTCTCTACTTTTAGACCCTTGGGTTATATGCCTAAGGAGCCCTGGTGGACAACAGTTAATTACTCAATTACTAACTGACAAGTTGACAGTTCAGACTCACCCAGTAACTTGTCAGAAGAAAAAGCAGGCAATCTGCTTCTGTAAAGAGTCCTGGTATGGTGCTATAGGATAAGCATTGAACTGTTAATCACCTGGTTGACAGTTCAAACCTACCAGCTACTCTTTGAAAATCCTATGCAGGTTGGAATCAGCTTGACAGCACTTAACAGCAACAACTCTGTCATATAGCGTCACTATGAGTTGAAATCAACCCCATAGCACCACCACCAACACGGTATATACCAAGAGTGGATTCGCTGGGTTATATGATAGTTCTATTTTAAATTTTTGGAGGAATCACCATACTGTTTTCCAAAATGGTTGTACCATTTTACACTTCCACCCACAATGGATAAGCATTCTAACCTTCCCACATCCTTACCAACTTCTGGTATATATACAATAAGCCATTCTGATAGGGATGAGGTGGAATTTCATGGTAGTTTTGATTTGTATCTGAAATGACCATGGAAGGAGCTCAAGGATTGCTACCAAGGGTTCATGGTTTGAGCCCACCAGCACACTGCAAAAGTCCTGGTAACCTGCCTCCATAAAGATCACATAGCGACTCTGTATAGGGTTCCAAGGTGTAGCTGGTGAGTTTGAACCTCCAACCTGTGATCCAAACCAACCTTGCATTTCAGTACTTTATGCCACAGAACCACACTGGACTCCAGGAAAGCCCATAGGGCAGTTCTAGTCTGTCCTATAGGGTGTCTGTGAGTTGGATCAACTCCAAAACACATAAAAATAATAACAACAATGGTTAATGATGATGAATGTCTTTTTAGGTGTTTGTTGGATGTTTGAATAGCCTCTTTCATGAAGTGTCTGTTCATGTCCTTTGCCCATGGCTAAATTGCATTCATTTTCTTTTTGTTGAGTTTTAGCTATATTGTATATATTTTGGATATTAGACCTTACTGAATACATTTTTCTCAAAGATTTTTCCTACAATAATTCTTTTGAACAAGTCCTTTGATGAACTTAGCATTTAATTTTTATGTGGTCCCATTTAACTATTTTTGTGTCTGGTGTTCTGGATTTGTTGTTGTACTTAATCCTGGTGTGGCACTGTAAGATATAGCACTGGACTGCAAGGTTGGTTTGAACCACAAGTTCTGTGTAACTGCTCCTTGGTAATCCTATAGAGGGTGCTATGAGTCAGATCCAATTCAATGGCATTTAACAACGCAATCACATCATTAACTAAAACTAGGTCCAATATTTTACCCCTTTATACTCTTCAAAGAACCTTATGGTTTTATATTTAATATATAAGTGCCAATAATGTTGAGACAAAATATTCAACTTCACTGTGGTTATGTTGTAGTTAGGTGCCATTGAGTAGGCCCTGACTCACAGCGACCCTATGCACAACAGAACAAAACACTAGCCGGTCCTGTGCCATCCTGGCAGTTATTTTTATGTCTGTGCCCATTGTTGCTACTACATCAATCCGTCTTGTTGGAGGTCTTCCTCTTTTTCTTTTTATTATCTTTTTGTGTGCCCAGATCTAAGCAACACTTCACAGAGTTATTGTGTGCCTTCGAGTCAGTTCTGACTTATAGTGATGCTGTGCAAAATTTCTAAGAGCAACTAGGGGGGTTAAGCTGCCATCCTTGTGGTTAGAAGTCCATTGCTTATCCTATAGTGCCACACCATGGCTCCCTCTCTTTTTTTGCCTGACCCTTTACATGATGTCCTCCTTCAGGGACTGGTTCCTTCTTATAATATGTCCAAATTACATCACACAAAGTTTACTGTCCTCACTTCCAAGGAGCATTCTGGTTTTACTTCTCTCAAGACAGATTTGTTTGTTCTTTTGGCAATACCTTTAATATCCTTCACAAATACTATAATTCAAAGGCATCAGTTCTTCCCCAGTCTTCCTTAGTCATTATCCAGCTTTCACATACACTTGAGGTGATTGAAAATACCATGGCTTAGGTCAGGAACACCTTAGTCTTCAAAATGGCATCCTTGCTCTTTAACCATGCAAAGAAGTCTTATGCTCCAGATTTGTGCAAAGCAATATGTCATTTGATATCTTGACTGTTTCCATGAGCATTAATTGTGGATCCAAGTAAAATGAAATCCTTGACAACTTTGATCTTTTCTCCATCTATCGTGATGTTGTCTATTGATCCAGTTGTGAGGGTTTTTGTTTTCTTTACATTGAGTATAATCTATACTGAAGGCTGTATTCTATGATCTTCATCAGCAAGTACTTTAGGTTCTCTTAACTTTCAGCAGGTATGGTTGTTAACTCTTTCTCCAATTCTAATGCCATATTTTCATACAGTCCAGCTTCTCATATTGTTTGCTCAGCATAAAGATTGAATAAAGAGTTACAACCCTGGAGTAATAAAACCATACAGTGTCCCCTTGTTCTGTTCCAACTAGTGCCTTTTGATCTGTGTATGGGTTCTTCATGAGCACAATGAAATGTTATGGGGATTCCCATTCTTCACAATATTTTCCATAGTTTATTATGATGCCCACATAACAAATACTTTTGCATAGTCAATAAAAGAGAAGTAAATCTTTTCTGGTATTCTTTACTTTCAACCAAGACCCATCTAATGTCAGCAGTTATATCACTTTTCTGCACCCTCTTCTGAATTGAGCTTGAATTTCTAGCCGCTTGCTATCAATGTGCTGCTGAAACTATTTCTGAATTATCTTCAGCAAAATTTTATTTGCACATTATATTAATGATCTTGTTCAATAATTTCTACATTCTATTGGATCATCTTTATTTGGAATGGGCGCAGTTATGAATCTCTTACTATTGGTTGGCCAGTTAGCTGTCTTACAAATTTTTTGGTATGATCTAATGAGGACCTTCAATGCTGCATCATTTGTTGAAAGATTTCAATTGGTATTACATCAGTTCCTGGATCCTTCATTTTTTCCAAAGCCATCAATACAGCTTGGACTTCTTCTTTCAACACCATCAGTTAGTTCTTTATCATATGTTGCCTCTTGAAATGGTTGGACATCAACCAATTTTTTTCTTTTTTTTTTTTTTGGAACAGTGACTGTGTATTGCTTCCATCATGTTTTGATGCAGCCTGATCATTCAATATTTTGCCCATTGTTATGTGCTGTTGAGTCGGTTCCAACTCATAGCGACCCTGTATGGGATTTGAACTGCAACCTTTTGGTTCTCAATGCTTATCTGACAGCACCATACCCCACACTCATTTTACCCATGGAATCCTTCAATATTGCAACCTGAGGCTTGTAGTTTTTCTTCAATGCTTTTAGTTTGAGAAATACTGTGTTCTTCCCTTTTGGTTTTCAAACCCCAGTTCTTTGTACATCTCATTATAATGTTTATATTTATTTTCTTGAGCTGTCCTTTGAGATTTTCTATTCAGCTCTTTTCCTTCATCATTTTTTCCATTTTCATTCAAGAGCGAGTTTCAGAGTCTTTTCTGACATCCCTTTTCCTTTTTTCCTGTCTTTCAAAAGACCTTTTGTGTACTTCATGTAATGATATTCTTGATGTCATCCCACAACTCGTCTGGTCTTTGGCCATTAGTGTCTAATACATCAAATCACTTCTTGGGATGATCTCTAAATTCAGGTGGGATATATTCAAGATCTTATTTTGCCTCTAGTGTACTTGTTTTAATTTTCTTCAGCTTCAGCCTGAACTTGCATAGGAACAATTGATGGTCTGTTCCGCAGTCTGCCTCTGGCCTTGTTTTGGCTGATGATATTTGATTACTGTGTATTCCTCCTACTGAGATCCACATTTATAGTTACTGTTTATGTTTTATAAAAAAAGAAATTCCAATGAATATGTCATTGGTTTTGAAAAATTCTCTCTGTCCTCATCAACATCAATTCTGTGACCAAGGCCATGCTTTCAAAATGCCATGCCCTCCTCTTTATTTCTAACTTTGGCATTCCAACCACCAGTAATTATTAATGCATCTTGATTGCATGTTTGATCAATTTCAGGCTGAAAAAGTTAGTTGTTGTCGCTGCTATTAAGTGCCATTGAGTCAGTTCTCACTGATAGCAACCCTTTAGCAAAGCTGTTTGAACTGCAAAGCCGGCAGTTCAAGCTTACCAGCTGCTCCTTGGAAACACTATACAGGGTCACTATGGGTCGGAAACGACTCGACGGCACTTGACAACACAACAACAGAGGGTTTCCAAGGAGTTGCTGGTGAGTTTGAACCACCATCATTGTGATACAAGCGACCTTATGATGAGTGCTTATCCTTCAGCGCCACACCAGGAATCTGAAAAAGTTGGTAGAATTCTTCAATTTTAGTATCTCTGATTGCAGTGGTTGGTGCATAAATTTGAATAATTGTGGTATCAACTGGTCTTCCTTGTAGTTGTATAGATATTATTCTATCACAAACAGAATTGTATTTCATGATTTATCTTGTAATATTCTTTTTTATGGTGAGTGTGATGCCATTGCTGTTCAACTTATCTTTCCCGGCACAATAAACCATATGATTGTCTGATTCACAATAGTCAGTACCAGTCCATTTTAGCTCACTAATGCCTTCCTAGTACATCCATCTTTATGAGTTTCATTTCATTTTTGATGACTTCCAAATTCCCTAGATTTATATTAATGCATTCTATGTTCTGAATATTAATGGATATTACAGCTGTTTTTTCTCATTTTGAGTTGTGCCCCATCAGCAACAGAAGGTCCTAAAAACTTTGTTCCATTCACATCATTAAATTAGATTATAATTTAAGGACACATCTTATCCTCCGTTATATTTTGAAAGCCTTTCAACCTGAGGGTTCATCTTCCAACACTGTATCAAACAATGTTTCACTACTATTCATAAGGTTTTCAGGGGTTAATCCTTCAGAAGTGGACTGCCTGTACCTTCTTCCTGGTCTGTCCTTACTGTAGAAGTTCCACTGGAAACTGTCCATCCTGAGTGACTCTGCTGTGTTTGAAACACCAGTGGCATAGTATACAGCATCAGCAATATGAATGCCAGTACATTAAGACTAACTGGCAGATGTAACTTCACTAGTTGTTGTTAAGTGCCGTCAAGTGGATTCCGACCCATAGCAACCCTGTATAGGGTTTCCTAGGAGCAGTTGGTAAGCTTGAATCACCTACCTTGCAGTTCAAATGACTTTGTAGTCTGACATATTAGCCCACAGTGTCACACCAGGACTCCAGATTCACTATTTGTTGTTAAGTGCCTTCAAGTCGATCCCAACCCATAGCGACCCTGTGTAGGATTTCCAAGGAGCAGCTTGGTAAGCTTGAACCGCTGACCTTGCAGTTCAAATGACCTTGCAGTCTGACGCATTGGCTCACAGCACCACACCAGGACTCCAACTTCATTAATTGCTGTTGTTGTTGTTAAGTACTGTGGAGTTGGTTCTGACTCATCGTGACCCTACACAACTTCACTAGTAGCGAAATATAAGTCAGAGAAACTATAGACTACCAAGTTCACACATTGTTGTTGTTGTTAGGTGCCGTTAAGTTGGTTCTGGTTAATAGTGATCTTCTGCATCATCCAGTGATTTTCTTTGCTATTGGTCATGTTGTAATGCCCTCTTCCTTATTGTTTATTGCCTTTCTAGTCACCTTAGTTAATATGAGGAGACTTCAAAAAATTTGTGGAAAAAATCATTATCTATTAATTTAATTTTTAATTTAATATAAAATGAAGCCCTCTTGAGTCTGTTCTCTAGTGATATAGCCTCTTTTCCACTCCCGTCCTTAATAAACATCAAATAATGTTTCTCTCTGTGTGTAATGTTTCTTTCTGTGTGTAAACCTTTTCTTGATTTTAATTGTGGTTTCAAATAGTATTTGTCTTTTTGTGATTTACTTATTTCACTCAGTATAATGTCCTCCAGGTTCATCCATGTTGTAAAATGGCTGTTGGATTCTTCATTATTCTTCAACATTGTGTAGTATTCTATTTTATTTTGTGAATGTACCATAGTTTGTTTATCCATTCGTCCCAAGATAGGCACTTAGGTTGTTTCCATCTTTGTTTGTTATTGTGAATTGTACAAGAACATGGGTGTGCATATAACTATTTGTATCACAATTCTTATTACTTTAGGATATGTAGTTGGACTGCTAACCACAACGTCAGCAGTTTGAATCTATCAGCTGATCCATGGGAGAAAGATGAGACCTTCTGCTCCCTTAAATATGTACAGCTTTGAAAACCTTATACAGGGTCACTATGAGTCAGAAATGACTCTACGGCTTATAACCACTATCACCACCATATACGTAGTAATGGGATTGCTGAATCAAATGGTATTTCTATTTCCAACTTATTAAGAAAGCACCATACCATTTTCCACAGTGACTACATCATTTTACAATCCCACCAGCAGTATAAAAGAGTTACAGCCTTTTCACACACTCACTCACATTTTTTTTTCTGTAGTTTTTTTTTTTTAATAAATGTTTTATTGTGTATTGAGTGATATTTTACATGGGGAAACATTAGTTTTACATTCATTCTATCATACATCGTTTCATTGTCTTAGTTACCATCCCGTCCATACATTATGCAAAAGGGTATACCTTGCATGCCCCCCACCCCCACCCCACTGTCCTCAGCAAACAGCCCCTTTCCCTCTCTGGGTCTCAACTACTCAGGCACTCCATCTCTTCACGTTATCCTCTCTGGCTCCATCTCAGGCCTCACTGCTTCTCTGGGGGGGGCAGGGGGGGTCCCGCTCTCTGCTCTCCACTCTTCTCCGTTTGATGGTCCCAGGGCCCTCTGCTCCTAGACTGAAAGGTTAGTCACTCCCCTCTTTGCTATAAAATATCCACCTTTATGCTTCAGTCCTCACAATCAGTCCTGGTAACAATTTTCACCATTGCATCACATGAGACCCTTCTGCATTTCTTTTCATCAGCCCTTCCTAGACAGGTTAGGTACTATTCACTGGAGACTCCACTATCCTCCCTGCCCTGTGGATCTAGGTTCCCTCTTGAAAGCTTGTAAGCCAGTCACTTCTTACCTTTGTATCCCTCCCCTCATTTTGGGTGGTCAATGTTCAAGTTGCCCAACCCATCCCACTCTTTGTGTGGAGGGGATGGGAATAACTCTTGTAGTCGGTAATTGTTTCCTCTTTTGAGCCACTGCAGTTTTATGTGTAGGTCCAGTTCATCCAGTTGTATCAGATGACACTTCCCCCCCTCCCTTCCTTCTTCCTCAGGTTGAGTTCTGTAGTTTTGAACTTTACTGTTTTTATTGGGTGAGATGATACCTCATTGTTCTGATTTGTATCCCTAGTGGCTAATAGTTGTAAGCAATTTTCTCATGTGTCAGTTTTTATGTCTTATGTGGTGAAATGTCTGTTCATGTCTTCTGTTGTTGTTGTTAAGTGCCGTCGAGTCAATTTACCCATTGTTAAATTAGATTGTGTTTTTGTTGTTTAGATTTTGAAGCTTTCTATATATTTTAGAGATTAGTCTTTTGTCAGATAAGTTATTGGCAAATTTTTTCTTCTGCTCTGTAAGTTCTCTTTTTACTCTTTTGATGTGTAAGTATTTAGTTTATAGGAGGATCCCGTCATCTAATTTATCTTCTGCTATTCACACATTTTTAAAGCTATGTTCTATAATTTAGTTATGCCAAAATTAGAGCCCATCAGTTTGCTCCTGTTTTTATCTTTTATGATCTTTAGAGTTTTGGGTTTGGCATCGAGGCCTTTGACCCATCTTGAGTTCATTTTTTGTGTATAATGTTAGGTATGGATCATGCTTTATTTTTACGCAAATGTATATAAAGTTTTGCTAACAATATTAGCTTGTTCCCCAACTAATGAACTTTGGTCCTTTGTCGAAGATCAACTGTCCATGGGCAGATGGATTTACATCTGAGTTTTCAAATCTATTCCACTGGTTTATGTGTCTTTCATTGTACCAATACCAGACTTTTGACTGCCACAGTTATATAGTAGTTTTTGAGATCTGAAACTGTGAAACTTCCTACTTTGTTCATCCTCATTAGTAGTGCTTTGCTTATCCAGGGTCTCTTTCCTTTCCATATAAAGTTGATGATTAGCTTTTCCATCTCTTTAAAGAGTGATGATGGAACAAGACTATAGTATATTTGTAGATTGCTTTTGGTAATATTGATATTTTCACAAAGTTAAATCTTCCTATCTATGATCATAGTATGTTTTTCTATTTTAATAGATCTCTTTTGGTGTTTTGTAAATAGTGTTTTATAATTTTCTTTGTATAAAACTTTGGTGTCTCTGGTTAGGTATTATTCCTATATATTTCATCTTTTGGGACACTATTTTAAAGGGTCAGGAGCTCTGGTAACATAGTGGTTACCAGTCCCACTGCTAATAACACCATCAGCAGTTTGAAACTACCAGCTGCTCCGCAGGAGAAAGATGAGGCTTTCTGCTCCTGTAAAGATTTACAGTCTCGGAAACCCTATACAGAGTCGCTTTGAGTCAAAAGCAACTTCTAGGCACAAAACAACCACCGCCACCATTGCAAAGGGTATTGTTTTCCTGATATCTTTGATCAGAATTCTCTCTATTAGCGTAGTCAAATCTGATTGATTTTTGTATGTTGATCTTGTACCCTTCTACTTTGCTGAATTCTTCTGTTAGTTCCAGTAGCTTTCTTATGGAGTCTCTGAGATTTTCTATTTATAGGATAGTATCATCTGCAATTTAC
>NW_006408548.1:10443218-10448528 GCF_000296735.1 Chrysochloris asiatica | reverse complement strand
ACAGCACTTCCACTCGATCCACCATCTTGTTTGTTCTCTGCCCCACAAATTTTGATACATTGAGTTTTTCTTTTTCTTTATATCTAGGTATTTTTAGAATTTCTTTTAGAGATTTCCTCTCTGAGTCATATTATTTGGAAGCTCACTGTTCAATTTGCAAATTTGCATGTGTTTAGAGATTTTCTTGTTCTCTTTCTGTTAATGATTTTTAAATTGAGTTCATTATGGTCAGAAGACACATCCTGTATGATCTCAGTATTGTAAATCACTTGAAGTTTGTTTTATGGCCCAGAATATGGGTTATCTTTGTTAAAATTCCATGTACTTGAAAAAAAAAAAAAAAGTTTATTCTGCTGTTGTTGGGTAGGATGTTCTGTATATATCAATTAGATTCTGTTGGTTGATTATATGGTTCAGATAGTCTATATTCTTCCTGATTTTCTGTCCAGAAGTTCATTGAGTTGATGAGTGGGTATATGGAAATATTTTGGTAAAAAATGTACAGCTGAACATACATAAAATGTTTACACATAATTTCAGAGAGATCTTAGACTTTCTGTTGCCCTTGGAAGGGCAGATGTTTCTGCATAAAAACCTCAGTAGAGGTTTCTCTCAATCGAGTTGTTTGTGTTTATTTGTTTTTAAAATAAATCTCTCTTATTATATTTTTTAAAATTATGTATTCAGGGCCCACCTTCCTGTGCTCCTGCATAGAACGAGTTAAGCTTTACTTTGTAATGTCACACATCTCAGGGTCAGGGAGGGGTGATAGGGCAAAGCAGAGGACAGTTGGAGATGTGGAAAATGAATAGAGAGTGATAACCCTATTTATAACTATAGTTGTTAGATAGATATTGTTTCTTCAATTATGACTCACATTGACTGCATATGACAGAATAGCTAGAACTCTACAACAGAGTGGGTTTCCTGTATAGAGGGCAGGGGTTATTTCATTGTTGCCCCCAATGCTTATAGTGATCTGTCTTTTCACATTTCTGAAGTAAGATTCCAATAGTAGGGTGATGTTTTTGTTTGTTTTTTTCACTCAATTCCAGCTCATTCCAGAAAGAGTAGGAAGCAGAAATTAAGCTCCTAGGATTTGAGGTCCCCTCTAACTTCAAAAGTAGCTCCAATTTGTTAGACTTCTGAGGCCAGCCCCTTAGCTCCACACCTCCTTCCCAAATGAGGAACAAACATGGGGAGGGCTAGAGGGCCCTGCATGGTAAGGGGAGGCTTTGACGGCTAGCCAATTTTGCAGTCTCTCTTCAGTCCCTGTCTGTAAGATTAGTGTGGCGTTGTTTTTGTTGTTGTTAAGTGATGCTAAGTCGGTTCCAACTCATGGCGACCTTGTATAGGGTTTCTGAGGAGTGGCTGGTAAATTTGAACTGCTGACCTTGTGGTTCAAACCAACGTTGCAGTCCAGCGAATTACCCTGCAGTACCACACTAGGACTCATCAATAGAGGTTTATGGTTCTACACTGCCATCAGTTACAGAGCTTGTCTGATCAAGTCACTTCATGGGTTAATAACTAAGAGGCAACAATAACTAGGAGAGCAAGGTAGTCTTCATCACAGAGCTGATGCGATGATGTTGAAAATTTGCATTAATTACTTCTCAGTTTTGTCTATGCTTATACTTGACTTCTTTAATATCAATCAGGATTGTGGTAATCATAAAAGGGATAAACATAACTCTGAATATGTGGAAGTTATTAGGGTACTATAAGGAGCTCTGGTAGTGTAGTGGTTTCGAATCAGGCTGCAAACTGCAAGGTCAGCAGTTTGAAACTACCAGCGGTTCCACAGGAGAAAGATGAGGCGTTCTGCTCCCGTAAAGATTAACAGCCTCGGAAACCCTGTGCAGGGTCACTATGAGTTGGAACCGACTCTACGGTACTTATCAACAACAACAACATACAGGTGATGGTTCAAACGACACTCATCTATCATGATGTGAGAGTACGCACCGTACAATTCATTTTGGAATGAATTGACTTTATGGAGACTAACGAATGTCAGATTGACCTATTGATCATATGGCGAAGAGTAAACGATGAGGCATCTATCTGTTAAATACTGTTGCATAACAAATTGCTCTAAAACTGGGGGGCATAAACAATAGACATTTGTTATTGCTTGTGAGTCTGTGTTTCAGCTGTGTGATTCATTTGGTCTCAGCTGAGCGAATCTACGCATCTTTGATAAATTGCAAACTGGGTAGGCAGAACTGCTGATATTGATTGTGCTTTCTCATATATTTAAGACAAGAGTTTTCTCCTCTACCTAGTCTTTCATCTTCCAATGAATGGGACACACTGTAGGATAAGCACTGGACTGCAAAGTTGGTTTGAATCCCAAGGTTAGCAGTTGAAATTCACCCAGCCACTCTATGAGTGTGAACCAACTCAATGGCATGTAACAACAGCAGTATCCTTGGCTTAGTCAGTGGTGGTAGTGGTATTCTGAGATTGGGAGGGCCAACAGTAAAAGCCTCTTAGGCCTAGGCTTAGAACTGACATAGAATCACTCCTACCATACTCCCTTTGTCAAAACAAATCACAAGGCCAATCCAGTTGTAAGGAGTCAGAAAACTCTTATGGGGAGTTGCTTCTAAGTCCCATTGCAATGTGTGAGGATACAGCATAGCTATTAACTGAGCCGCCAACATGATCAATTTACCACAAGCTCCTCTTGCCATCATTCTTGTACAGCTTCCTTAAGTTTGTGTATTTGGAAGTAATTTGGTTTTCAATTACTTAAGTCTACTTAAAACAAAACAAAACATAACAGCTTTCTGCAACAAAATAATAAAGAACTGTCTGAGGTCTGGTGCAGTGTCTTCAGTAAATTGGATGCTTATTTATTTATTAAATGGATTTTTTTGGTTATATGTTAGTAAGAGTGACATTGAAACAGGGAGGAAAGAGGAAGAGAAAGAAAAGGCAAATAGCCTTGCATTTTCAAAGGCTGATGCTTCATATAGATTCCATGACAGAAAATTGAGGTTGCTCTTTTTTTTTTAAAGAAGAAAGTCTACTTGTTATTTCAAATTAATCCTATTAAATTCAGTGGCAAAATAGGAAAACATTAAAATTATTGTTTAGTATTCCTAGAACTCTTTATATTTGCCCAGTACCCCTGCTCTATCCTTTGTTTGTCTATAAGTAACATGGAATTTTAGAACTCTTTCTTTACCATCATCCCTTCAAATTTATCATAGATTTTAAATGGTCTTTGAAAAGCCATGAGATAAAAAAATCTTGGGGGCTTTGTGTTTGCTCTCTCCATAAAAGAAGGTTCTAGAAGTTCTGGAATATTCTCTGAGATTCCAATTTCAAGATTTTGTTCCTTTGGCAGGTAAATTCTTCTTTATGTACAAACCCAATTTTCTTTTATATTATCCATCTCATCTTGTTAGTCTCAAATGAGAATAGAACATGATGCAAGAATGTTTTTAAGAACACAGATAACAAACTAGATGCTGCCATAGGTCTTTCATTGCAGAATGAGTATTTTTTTAAAAGTTGTTGAAGATTTCTAGAGATAGTTCATTAATACAAACTCAGTCTAAGAGATAGAGCAATAGATAAATCAAGTTTGAAAAGCAGTGTTCATTCATGTAGTTATTCAGTCAATCAAATGCCTCCAATGTGCCCTGTACTGTTCTAGGCCTTAAGGGACACAGTCCCTGCCCTCAAGACTTCACTTCCCAGTCCAAGGAAAACAGACTTGTAAATAGATAAATTACTAAATTCTGTCACATGTAAACAAATGAGTTACTGTATTTTCTGTCTTCACATTGCAACAGTGTTTTAAACTAAACACGCTGAGGACAGTGAAGGGTTTTAGATAGTCTGACCCATTCAGATTTGCCATCTGCTTAGTTAGATAAAGGAGCCCTGGTGACAAAGTGAGTTACACACTGGCATACTCACTACAAGATCACCAGTTCCAAGCCACCAGGTACTCTGTGGGAGGAAGACGAGGCTGCCTGTTCCCTTAAAGTTTTACAGTCTCAGGAACCCAAGGAAGTGGTTTTACTCTCAACTGCTATGACAGTGGGTCATTAGATAACTTGGGTCTTTTTTGCCATTAGATAACTTTGGGTCATTAGATAATTTTTGGGTCTTCTGTCTGCTTCTTCAAAATTGTTTGTTCAGTTCAGTTCCTTCCATTAGACCTAGTACTGAATTTGTGAGGTTTTTCCATAGTTAAGAATGAAACGGTTCACTTTTTTTTTTTTTTAATTATCTCATAGTATTTTAAGAGCAATGAAAGAACACATCTTTACAGAATAATTTGTTCTAAATTAGAGAATTTGAGTCAGGTTTTCACTGATAAAAGAAATTGAACAAGGAAACTTGGCAATGGTCTATATCAATGGGGCAGTTATTGATGGGATTCTGCATTTTTGGATAACTGAGACTGGAGCAAAGTTACAGATAGAAAAGTCAGGATAAATGACTCCACTCTCCCAAAAGGTTTTTGTGGTGGACTTTCTGACTACAGCAAGCCTTCTGTTTAAGGGAGTACTTGAAATAGAAAAATTAATACAAGAGGTTATTATTGTTAAGTGATATCAAGTGGGTTCTGACTCACACCAACTCTGTATAGGGTTTCTGAGGAGCAGTTGGTGAGTTTGAACCACTAACCTTGTGATTCAAATGACCTTGCAGTGCAGTACATTATCATACAGCACCACGCCAGGACTCTAATAAAGCAAAAGCAGATCTTGTAAAATCATTAATCAAACTCACTAGTTATGCATAAGAGAACCGTATTCATACAGTGTCACAGAAACTTAAAACAGAGATTTTCTCTATTATTACATAGCTTCTTTGTGAAAGTAAAGGGAAAATATGTAGAGAAAGATATGGTTAGAGAAATAAATTCATTCAGGAGAAGGAACCACTCAAACAGATTCTTCATCTTTTAACAGAGAAAAGTACTATTCATACATAAAGTTTGCTTTCTGAAGATGTGCTTGCTGATTAGCAAGTCTCCACGCCTGGTATGGCACTGTGGGTTAATGTGCTGGCCTGCAAAGAACTTGAAGGTCAGCGGTTCAAACTCGCCAGTTGCTCCTTGGAAACCCTATACAGGGTCACTATGGGTCAGAACTGACTTGACAGCACTTAACAACAAAAACAACAACAGCCTGGATGGAGGATGTTCTACACTGAGACTGCAGTGTGTGCCAATGAAACACTGGTTAGGGCGTGTCTCAGACCTTATTTGATGTATACCAGTAAGGAGCTCTGGTAGCGTAGTGGTTACGACTCGGGCTGTGAACCGCAAGGTCAGCAGTT
>NW_006408548.1:10440188-10443118 GCF_000296735.1 Chrysochloris asiatica | reverse complement strand
ATAGGAGTGGTGACAGAGAGCATCTTTATATATTCTTGATACAATTTTTGTCAGATACATGGTTTGAAAATATTTTCTACCAATCTATAATTTTGTTTTCTTATTAGTCTCATGGGATTTTATAGAGCCAAAGTTTTTAATTTTGATAAAGTCAAATTTATTAATTTTTCCTTTTATGTATTGTGTTTTTGGTGATTGTATAAGAATGCTTTGCCAAGGTCAATTCTAAATATTTTATTTTATGGTATTTTTTCTAAATGTTTTATAGTATCACATTTTAAATATAAATCAGAGTCCATTTTGAGTACATTTTTGTGTAAAATGTGAGGTTTAAGTCTAGGTTCATATTTTTTGCTTGGGAATGCCCAAATTCTCTAGCATTGTTTGTTGAAAAGACTATCCTTGGTACTTTGTATTGTTATAAAATACCTGTTGAGCTTATTTGTGTGGGTTTAATTTCTTGGTTCTTTCATGTGGTCCATTGATCTATGTGTTTATCCCTCTGCCAGTGTCATGTCCTCTTGATATACATTAAATCATAATTTCAGGTAGAATAATTCCTCAAACTTTTATTTCCTTGTCAAAATATTTAGGTATTCTAGGGCCTGTGCCTTTTCATATGAATTTTAGAATAAGCTTGTGTATGGATCTGAATATCTCACTGGGGTTGTGATAGGAAATGTATTTAATTTATGAATCAATATGGTCTTTTAATCCATGAAGACCAATATATCTCCATATTTTATTAGATCTTCTTTAATTTTTATCAGCAGCATTTTGTTATTTTCATTAGACATACCCTATGCATGTTTTGATAACTATGTATTTAAGCATTTCATTATCTTTAATGGGGTTGCTTTTTGTTGTTAAGTGCCATCGAGTCAGTACCAACTCATAGTGACCGTATGCACAGCAGAATGAAACACTGCCTGATCCTGGGCCAACCTCACTGTTGTCGCCACACTTGAGCTCATTGATGCTGCTACTTTGCCAATCCATCTCGTTGGGGGTCTTCTTCTTTTTCTCTGACCCTCCACCTTACCAAACATGATATCCATGGCACTATATTTTCAATTTTGGTTCCTGTGGGCTATTTTTACTATACAGATAGTCCCTAAATATAAAGGGGCTTCCTTCTGTCACAGTTGTCATAAGGTGGTTCTGATATAAGTTGAATATTCCTTTTTTCATTATTATTGCCTCTTATCATCAGTATCTTTATAAATCTGATTTGTATTTGTCTTTGAGGGCAAGAAATATTATATATAAACATTGGCAAAACAGATGCTGCAAAATTAAATGTAGTACTTCTAACAACATGACGTACATATTGGTTTGTTATAATTCAAATACATCTTAGGTTGGGGACTACTTTATATAAGTGCATTTGATTATTATAAGCAAATCTTGCATCCTGTGATCTGCTAAATTCACTTATCCCAACAAGCCAACATTTTTTTTTTTTTTACTTTGCTTTTTTTGTAGATACTTAAAGAATTTCTATATAATTAACCATGCCATCTACAATGGAAGATAATTTTATTTCTTACTTTTCAATCTAGATTTTTATTTTTACTTTTTACTATCTTAGACATGCTTTTATTTTTCCCAGTATTAGGGGAAGACAGACAGTCTTTGACTATTAAGTATGCTATTAGCTGTAGGTTTTGTGTAGATGCTCTTTATCAAGTTGAATTAATACCCACTTAATCCTAACTTACTGAGTTTTTTCATTAGTGGATGTTGTATTTCATCAAATGCCTTTTCTGTGTCAGTGATTTTATAAATAGTCTTCTCTAGTCTTTTGATGAACCAACTAGATGGCACTTCACAACAACAACTAGTCTTGTGATATGTTTGATTGCTTTTCAAATGTTGAACCATCCTTGCATACATGGAATAAATGCCACTTGATTATGGTGTACAATACTTTTTATCCATTATTGAATTTTGTGTGTTGAAGTTTTTTATATACAAGTTCATGGGAGATATTTCTCCTTCCTTCTTTCCTTATCCACTTTCATCCTCTCTGCTTTAAGTGACAGAAAAATACTGGCTCCATAAAATAAGTTGCACAGTGTTCCCTCCCTTTTACATTTTCCAGAAGAGAGTTTGGTGTTTGGTAAAACTCTCCAGTGAAATTTCCTAGCCCTTGAGATTTCTTATTTGGTAGCTTTAAAAATTATACATCAATTTCCTTTTGGACATATATCTGTTCAGATTATCTGTTTTATGTAGTTGATCTCTGGAAGTCTGTTATTTTCAAGGAATTGGTCCATTTCTTTTAAGTTAACAACTCATGAGTGTAAAGTTGTTTGTTTCATTATTATCTTTTTAATAACTACAATATCTGTATTGATATTTCTATTACCTGTAGTAGTGGTTTTTGTCTTTTCTATTTTTTTTGTGTGTGTGTGTGTGTTTCACTAGAGGATTATTAGTTTTATTGATTTTTGTGAAGAATTAGCTTTTTGTTTTATTGATTTTCTTTTCTCAGTTTTATTGGTTTCTGCTCTTCAATATACCCTTCTTTATTCTTGTATTGGGTTTATTTGACTCTTCTTTTACTAACTTAGGTGATTGAGTCTACAGCTTTTTCACTTCTAATGTAACCATTTGTTTGTTGTTTATTGTTAAGTGCCATTGAATCAATTCTGACACACAGCCACCCTGTACAGGGTTTCTGAGGAGCACCTGGTGGGTTTGAACCACCGACCTTTGATTTACAATCCAGTGCTTATCCTACAGTACCACACTATGAATTTTCCTCCCAGCACTGTTTTAGCTATGCCCCACAATTTTTTTTTTTTTTTCGTTTAAGGTTTTTATTGTGGATTGAATGAAAGTTTACAGGGCAAATCATCGGTTTTACATTCAACAAATCACATACCTTGTTTAATTACATTGACTATAATTCCCACCATGTACCA
>NW_006408548.1:10418504-10431867 GCF_000296735.1 Chrysochloris asiatica | reverse complement strand
TCACCAGTTGCTCCTCGGAAACCCTATACATGATCACTATGGGTCAGAACCAATTCAAAGGCACTTAATAACACCAACAAAAGTATAAGATCCATATAAAAAGAAACATCTAAGCTTTACATATTTGTAATTCCAAGTTAGGTTAGTTAGCTAGCATATTAGATACAGTGGTCTTCCCTTAACTGTAAGTTCAGTTACACTGTTAAGAAAAAAGTAAATATGATGAAATCTCACACCATCCTGCTCCATCCTTGGGTCATGAATCTTTGTCCAGTATATCCAAGTTGTATACAGTACCCACCCATTACCCTCTTACTGTGTCTAATTTATGAACTTAGGACAAAGCATTGTTGTTGCTATTAAATGCTATCGAGTTGTTTCTGACCCATAGCAACCCTGTATAGGGTTACCAAGGAGCAGCTGGTGAGCTTGAACCACCAACCTTTTGGCTTAAACGACTTTGCAGTCCAGCACATTAGCCCACAGCACTACACCAGGACTCCAGGACAAAGTATAATATAGCTAGATAGGGCTTGGTACTGTTCATAATTTCAGGCATCCACTGGGGTTCTCGGATCCCCACAGATAGGGGAGGACTACTGTGTAGTGCTGCATGACAATGAACTGAACCAAAAAGTGGGCTTGAGCTGCAAGGTCGCTGGCTGGTTCATACCAACCAGCCACTTCTCAGAATCTCTGGTCAGGGTCGCTATGAGTGAGAACGACTCGAAGATACTTAACAACCACTGTATTACTAAATTCCTGAACCATTATGGGGTTCAAGTTTCGCTGACCTAATCTAGAGAGAAGGGGTCCAAAGTATTAGTCAAGATAGACTGTGTTATGTTACAGCAAAACAACCAACCACCGATCAAGGGTTTAGTGCAAAACTGAAGATTTCTTGTCTTTCTTTTGTCCTATAGAAAGCAGGTATAGTGTTTTGTATTTTTTACCCCTGTGGGAATTCTTCCAACCGTCTTAAAATAGTTAACATTCAAAAATAAGTTTTAACAGAATTGCAAATTTATGTTTTTTTTCTACCTCCCACTTTGGCAGTCCTAACACTGGATATAGGAAGGTACTTTTGATTCTTCTCCAAAACATGGGGCACATTTTATTGGCAGGATACTCCATTCTCATATTTTAACTGAGTTTGGGAATTAAAAAATGTGTTTCATTTTTTTTTTTAACATCTATTGATAATTAAGGAGGATCTTACAGCTTTTCTTGAAAAAAAAGTTAAAAATAAAATTTTGATATATTGAAATTTATAAAAGCTTGTGACCATAGAAAAATGACTTGTTTCAAGTAAAACTCATCAGCTCATCAACTCATCAATTTAGAATTGCTAACATATAATCTTTTTTATCACTTAATAAAATTCAGAAGTCTGTATGTTATAGCAATGTTGTGGTAGCGATTAATTCGGCTTAATGCAGCTGATGTGAATCCTGTAATTAACTAGATTCGTATCGATTGAAAAACCTGAAACTTGTTCATGTATAAAGCTGACAATCGTGTTCCTCCCCCTCAAAATCTTTGTGAACTTTTGTTACCGTGCGATGGAGTTAATCAAGGTTTCTACACTGTGACGCTATTAACATTTTGGGCCACATAATCTTTTGTTAAGGATCTCTGGTGGCACAACCATTAAATAAATGTTTGGCTGTTAACCGAAAGGTTTGAAAACACCCATCGGCTCTACAGGAGAAACACCTGGCAGTTTGCTTCTGTAAGGATTGTTGCTGTTAGGTGGTATTGAGTTAATTCCAACTCATAGTGACCCCATGTGACTATGGAATTGTCCTATAGCATTTTCATATCTGTAATCTTTTATCGAAGCAAATTGCCAGATCTTTCTCCTGTAGATCCTGAGAGTGGATTTGAACGGCTAACTTTTGGGTTAGTAACCAAATGTGTAACGTTTGTGCCACCAGAGCTCCTTATAGCCAAGGAAGCCCTTTGGGACATTCATCATCACTAGGGCAAACTATGAATCAGAATTGATTTGATCACACCCAATACCCGTAGCTCACCAGCTGCTTTTTGGAAATCCTATGCACGGTTGCTATGGGCTGGAACCGACTCAACGGCACTTAACAGCAATAACGATAGTACTCGTTTGTTGTGGGCGCTGTTGTGTACATTGTAGGATGTTTAGCAACATTCCTGCCACCTTACCCACTGAATGCTAGTAGCACCTCATACTCACCCCAGTGGTGACAACCAAAACTATCTCCAGATAGACGATGATGTGGAGAGATGGAGCAGCTGGGGACTTTGGATCCAGAAAGGGAGACGGGCTGTGTGCTGAAGACCGGGGGGGTTGTGGGGGACAGGCTTGCAGCGTATACCCTTTGGTTGGTTGATGAAGCATGGAGGGGATTGTAACCATGGCAATGAAATGATATACGATAGAATGAATGTAAAACTAATGTTCTCCCATGCAAACTATCACATAATTCTCAATAAAACATTATATATATATATATAAACTCCAGATGATACAATATTCTTTTGGGTGGTAAAATTCCTTCTGCTTGGGAAGCAATGGTGTATCTAAGTGAGTTGAAGGAATCCAACATTTAACTGATTAAATTTTTTGTTTTGTTTTGTTTCTCATTGTTAAAAAACAATTAGAAATTTCGATTATTGCAATAAACAGTTCATTTCCTTTTTTGTATGTTCATTTTCTCTGTGTTCTGTAGAAATCATTGATAGAGATGGGTCATCATCTTAGGCTGAGTTCTCTAGAGAAGCAAAAGTAATGAAGCTTATATGTATTATATATGTAGATATATCTGTAAGGAGCTTTGGTATCGTAGTGGTTACGATCAGGCTGCTAATCTCACAGTCAACAGTTCGAAACTACCAGCTGTTCCACAGGAGAAAGATGTGGCTTTCTGCTCCCGGAAAGATTTACAGCCTCTGAAACCCCATACAGGGTTGTTATAAGTTGGAACTGACTCCACAGCACATAACTACAACATATATGCGTGTTGTTGTTGTTAAGTGTCATGAGTTGGTTCTACTCATAGAGACTCTGTATAGGATTTCCAAGGAGTGGTTGGTGAGCTTGAACTGCCAACTTTGCATCGGTGGTTCAAACCCACCAACCGCTCCTGGGAACCCCTATATAGGTTGCTATGAGTTGGAACCCTATACAGGTCGACAGCACTTAACAACAACAAAAAACAACATATATCAAGCCAAGCCTTTCCTAAGTGTCTAATATATTCAAAGCAGGCCACATCCTCCAGAAATTTTAATTGGCTGGTGGCTCATACAGATTTCATTATGGAAGTGATTACATTATATTAGATCTCATCCTGGGGAATTATTTCCATAATCTTAACTGTCAAGCCTGTCTCAGTCAAATTGACATAAAACCTTAACTATCACAGTAATATTTGTTGTTGTTTAGATTCATAGAGACCCCGTGTGACAAAAGAAACAACCCCATGTTGTTTGTAGTGTTTAGAGGAGTAGATTAACAGTTCTTTTTCCTTTGGAGTCATTGTTGTAAGTGCCAATGAGTCATTTGCAACCCATAGCAAGCCTGTATAGGGTTTCCAAAGAGCGGCTGGTGAGTTTGAACCTTGTGGTTCAAAGGACTTTGCAGTCCAGTGCATTCAAACCACCAACTTTTTGGTTAGCAGCCTAGAAATTAACTGTTGTGTCAATCCTTAGAGATGGTTTAAATTCATAAAATGTCACAGCTGGATAGGAACTGAGAAGTCATCTTTTTGACAGATGAGGAAACTAAGGCCAAGAAAGGTGGCTGACTTAGGTTAAAGACAGCTCATTGTCACTGAGAGCACTTAATAAACAATGAAGACACTTAGTGCTGCCTTTCTGATGCACTTTGAAAGAGTGTTTAGTGACTTTAATGGCTTTCTCAACCATGGGAGTTCATGCTGATACAGTTTCTACTGAAACAGGGCCATACTGCATTGGAATAACTTGACATCACTATTCCGGAGTCTCAGGAGAACAATAGGGAGAAACCAAGGCAGTCTTCTTAAAAGGCCTACTCTTGCAGCCACTGCAGCTGGAGGCAGGAACTGTGTCCCAGTACTGCAGCTCCCTCCCATTGAGGATTTGAATTCATCTGCCCCATGCAGGTTTTTCTAAGCAAGCAGGGATGTGTTGTGGATTATTAATGGTACTTTTTTATGAAGTGTTTATCAGATACTATATTATTATGCATTTTCTGTGCACTTTAATGCTGTGAGTTGAAGTATTGTAGTGTGCACCTGAGAGAAAATGAAACCAAAGACCCAACAGGAGGGAAAAAAAAAATCAGAAAGGTGACACTTCAGGAGAAATAAATCTAACATCTTGGCACATTCACATTAAGGATATTATCATAGACTTAAAGAATTTAAAAATGCTAGGGATTTGGAAGAGGGAAGGCCAAAATGTGGCATTTGTGCTACCACCTCACCTTCCCGTGCCATGGTAGACATTATTAACAAGGCCTGACATCGCTGATGAAGACAAGCTCAATAGCCTTCTCAAGGCATCACTCCAGAAAGTATCAATTGATTGGTGTTGATAGATACATTTTTTTCATCATTTAGACATACTTTTCATCTTATAAATAAGATGGGCTTCATGTTTTAAAAGACAATTACCCAATATCATGCAACTAGTCATTTGAAGTATTAGCGACTGGAGCATGCATTTTTTGATTTCTTGGTGCTTTTTGTCCCTCCTTTCACCAGACTGGGAGGTTATGTTGATAGCTCTGTAGCACTCGACTGCTAACCAAAAGGTTGCTGTCTACAAGGAGAAAGTATCTGATGAGAGAAATTATCCATGTCAAGTACCAGGTCATGGCACCATAAGAAGAGATGTATGGTTTCAAGCCAGCTCAACACTGATGATGGGGAATGGCCTTGTCCTAAGGAAAATTGTGGTCCAGGGTGACTCCTCAATCACCTTAATTTGCTGAACTGGGTTAGATAAGGAATATTGCTTTTACTATTATTTGGTACCATCAAGTTCATTTTTAAACTTATATTGACCTTGTATAATCACCATGATCTTTACATAATTGTAATCTTTATGGGAGCAGATTTCCAGTTAGGTCTACTGTGGAGCCCGGAGTGGGTTTGAACCACCAACCTTTGGTTAGCAGCTGAGTGCTTAATTGTTGCATCATAAGGGCTCTTTAAGGAAGGGATAGTGTTTCCAAATCTTTGACATCTATAGACTGCACTGGTTTTTAAGCAAACAGGATGACTATTAAAGAATGTTCCAGCTTCCTTTCCTGCTCCACGAAGGGTTGGTTCTCCTTTTAAAATAATGGATTTTCTTTAACTTACCATATGTTTTTGTTGTTGTTGTGAAGTGCAGTCGAGTCTGTATAGGGTTTTTGAGGAGCGGCTGGTGAACTTGAACCACTGACCTTGTGGTTCAAACTGATCTTGAGGTCCAGTACAATAACCCACAGCACTACACCAGAACTCCACATATGTATAGAGGACTGGTATGTTGCAAGGGCATACAGAAGAAGCCAAATCATTAAAATTCCAAAAAGAGGAGGAAACAGTTGTGGTTCTCTGGAAAGGCTAGGGGTCTCATCAGATGGTTTTGTGTCAATTGGAAAGTATAAAGAAGCACAGGTGGTACAAAACATCGTGTTAGGGGTAAGATCATCAGCTTGAACCTATCATCTGTTCCACTGAAGAAAGATGATGCAGTAGGCTTCCCTAAAGATTTATAGTCTCAAAACTCCTAGAAAGTAGTTGTACTCTGTGCTATAGGGGATTCCTATGAGTTGGGATTGAGGTATAGATAAACATCTCAACATCAAGAAAAGAAACATCCTCACAAATGGACCAATAAGCAACAGCATACAATAAATGGAGAAAAGATGGAAATTGTTAAAAATTTCATTGTACTTGAATTCACAGTCAGCACTCAAGGTAACAGCAATCAAGAAATCAAATGGCACCCACGGGGAATGAATGGGTCACAGAGTATCATACATCTGTGGATGGATATACTGACCCACACATCCAGCCTACCAAGTCATGTAGCAGACAGAACATTCCTTGATGTAGAAACTCCATTACATCAACAACAGATGAACAGCTTCACATTGGAAATTGTCTTTTACAAAACACAACAGGGAAAGGAAACTTTGCCAAAGTGAAATTGGCAAGATATGTTCTAACTGTTAGAGAGGTTGTTGTGAAAATCATAGACAAAACTCAGCTAAATCCTACCAGTCTACAAAAGGTGCCCTCCCTGGACAGATGACTCACCTGTAGATGCTGATTTTTGCTGACTGGAGCCGTGATGATGGTAGATTTGGGGGTCCTCCTGCTGGGAACCTTTTAAAACTTACTGTCCATGGCTCACCTGACTTTTTCTGATTTAAGCTGTGAACTGAACAGAATGGTTTCAGGTGGCCCTTCAAACAACTGAAGGCCTATTCTGTTGGCTGGAATACACAGGAAAGTGGACACCACTCTGCTTTTCCCATCAGGCCCAGAGAAAACTGTAAAACCATGTGTGAATATGATATTTAATATTGCTGCATTTAAATGAGTTACTAAAATATGTAGTTGTTGATGGAACATAATTTCTCTTGTATATTCTGATAATCTTGGTGAAAAATGTTACTTTTCTAGTCATATGAAGAATGATGGCAATTGGCAATTTTGTTTTCTGAAGTCTGTGAAAATAAAAATTAAAGTTCATTAAAAAAAAGAAGACATTTCAAAAACCTAAAAGGAAATCAAATGACAAATTGCACCGATAGAAAAGACTTCTTTAAAGTATTAAAAAGCAAATATGTCAATTGGTGGACTAAGTTGCGCCTACCCAAGCCATGGGATGATCAGTTGCTTCATGTCCATGTGGAAACTTGATAATGAATAAGATCAAAGAAGAACTGATGAATTGGAATTAAGGTATTAGTGGAGAATATTAAATATACCATGGATTGCCTGAAGAATGAACAAATCTGTCTTGGAAGTTGTACAGCTAGAATTCTGCTTGGAAGTGAGGATGGCAAAATTTCATCTCAAATAGTTAGGATACATTATTAGAAAGGACCATTCCCTAAAGAAGGACATCCTGCTTAGTAAAGTAGAGGTTCATTGAAAAAGCATAAACTCTTTTTGACAGATGATGTCAAAATGATGGACTGAACAGTAGCTTCAACAGTCAGGCTGTGAAGATGGTGCAGTAGTGGGGTGGTGTTTTGTTCTGTTTTGCTTAGGGTCACTATGAGTCTGAACTGACTTAATGGGACCTACTGAGAATAACAAGTGTCAGGCCATGAATTTCACTAAGCATAAGTGTACTTTGGCTGGTTGCATCTGTTCTTCCATCAACTTTCTGTCTTTTCTGAAAACCATTTTCCTGTCCCATTGCTCTTAGCTGCTTGTGGGTTCTGTTCCTTTATAAATCTAGTTTGCCATAATCCTTCACAGCTCTTGCCCATTAATCTTCTTTGCATGTTTCTTTCATCATGTTCCTCCACTGTTAACTAACTCATGCTCTCAGAGTTTCCTGGTTCAAATTTTGAAGAAAGGGAGTCTGATGACATAGTTATTCTCTGTTTTAGGGTTTCTCACAGCATTAGTTCTTGATCAACGATATCAGATTCACCTTGGGAATTGTTGGTTTTTTTTAAATGCAAATTCTCAGACCCCAACATGGATCTACTAAATTAGACACTCTGAGGAGGAGCCTAATGATACTGTGTTTGAACAAGCCTTCCTGATAATCCTGATGCTCACTTAAGTTTGAGAAGCATTGTCTTAACCCAGGCCTATGGATTGGTTACTCTTCTGGTCTATGCATCAAAGGTGGTGAGGATGGTTATGTGCCATGAAGTTAAGTCCAACTCATATCAATCCTGTGTAGGGTTTCTGACACATCTTTATGGGAGTGGAAAGTGTTGTCTTTCTACTAGGGAGCAGCTGGTAGATTTGAACTGCCAACCTTTCAGTTAACAACCCAACTCATAGCCCACTACACCACCAGAGCTCTTTAAACAGCAGAGGTCAGGGAAAAAAGCAGATGAAGACATGGTATAAGACATGGTCAGCTAGAGTCATTCCTTCCTTATGTATATGGTTAGAGCATCTGCTCCATCCAAAATGCCTGTGGATGTGATCCTGGTTGGAAATAGATTTTATTTTCAGGTTTAGGATGGGTCCTGAACCTAATCACCTCTGAGTTATAAAAAGCACAAATTAGATACATGAACACAGGGGGAAGATGCCACATGAAGACTGATCGTCACGTCAGGTACATCGAAAAGCCCAGGAACTCCAAGGGATGCTAGATGCTGAAATAGACACAGAAGGACCTCAATTTAAAGCCAGGCTCTAAATTTGACTTCTGTGGGGTTGGGGGTGGTAATGTACTGTGGAGTCGATTCTGACTCATAGTGACTTTGTAGAGAGTTTCCGAGGCTGTAAATCTTTAAGGGAGCAGAAAGTCTCATCTTTCTTCCAAGGAATAGCTGGTAGTTTTGAACTGCTGACTTTGAGGTTATCAGCCTGACTTGTAACCTATACACTACCAGAGCTCCTTGAATTTGACTTCTAGCCTTCTGAAATGTGAGAAAATAAATTTCTGTTTTGAAAAGCCATTTTCTTGTGGGATTTTTTTTTTTTTTCCATTATGGCAGCACTAGGTAACTAAGATGAGTAACATTAATTCATAACTTTTATTCATGTGTAGACTGTAGACAACAATACTCACTCTGTGTAATCTTTAAGAATTGAATTATAATGATATTTAAGTACGCTTTGTAGTTTAAAGCACACACTTCCATGTGTTTCTCAGTTCTTTGGATAACTGTATATAAAAGCATTTATAACCTACAGCCAGCTATTGAACTGTAGCTCAAGAAGCAGGGACTTTTCCTGTGTTCCACATTGGCCCACCCATACAGAGAACATCATGGAACTAAAAGTCATACATAATGTTGGGAATTTGTCCAAATTTTATACATGTTGTTGTTAGGTGCCTTTGAGTCTATTGCAACTCATTATGACCCAGCCGCACAAATGTTTTTATGTTTGAGACTTTGCTGCTGGCACTGTGTCAACCCAAATGCTTGGGGAGCTTCCTCTTTTTTGCTGACCTTCCCTTTACCGATCGTGATGTCTTTCTCCAGGGACTGGTCCAAGCTGATAACATGTCTGAAGTATGAGAGATAAAGTCTTGTCATCCAGGCTTCTAAGGAGCATTCTGGTTGTGCTTCTTCTTAGACATATTTGTTTGTTCTTCTGGGAAGTCCATGGTACTTTTGATATTCTTCTCTGACTCCGTAATTCAAATGCATCAATTCTTCTATGGTCTTCCTTATTTATCGTCCAACTTCCACATACGTATGAGGCTGTTGAAAGTATCATGGCTTGGGCCTTGTGCACCAGTCCTCAAACTGACATCGTTACTTTTGAACAATTTAGAGTTCTCGTGCAGCAGATTGGCCTGATGCAATACATAGTTTGATTTCTTGACTGTTGCTTCCATGAGTGCTGATAGTGGATCCAAGCAAAATGAATCTGCCTCTCCTTCTTCCTTGTCTGTCTTCTTCTGGAAGCTCATCTGAAACCTACCAACCATGGATGACCCTGCTGGTATTTAAAATACCAGTGGCATAACTTCCAGAATCACAGCAACACATAAGCCACTACAGTATGACAAACTGACAGAGGAGTGTTGGAAATTTTATTCATATTCTGATATTAGCCTGCAGTAGCATCTCCATACCTGAATTCACACATTTATATCAATTTCCCATATTCTGTTATTCTCAAATTGTAGTCCTTCAATCAGGAGCAACATCAACATCTAAGAATTCATTAGAAATGTAAATTTTGGGCTCCACTCTAAAGCAAACCCACTACAAGTCTGACTCAGAAATCCTGCAGGATAGATAGATAAACTGTCCCAGAGTTTCCAAGGCTGTAATCTTTAGATTGGAGCCCTGGTGGTGCAGTGGGCTAAGCATTAGATTACTAACTGATAGGTCAGTGGTTTGAAGGAGGAAAATGAGGTGGTCTATTTTCATAATGAAACCCTGCTCTGTCATGTCGAGTTGCTATGAGTCAGAATCTATTCGATGATAGTGGGATTGCTTTTGGTTGGTAATCGTTAGAGAAAGAGATGCCCACCTCCCACCTTTTGGTTAGCCCCTGAGTGATTAAAGTCAGTGTCACCAGAATGACTCCACACCTGAGTTACTTAACCAGAACCACTAGGTGTTAGTGGAGCCTTTATAGTGTTTTAACAAGGCTTCCAGGTGGTTCTGATGACTCTGAAGTCTGCGGATCAGTGTCATAGCTCTTTTGAACAGTGTTGCATGTTTCTCTGTCCTTTTAGACCATATTCTTCTTGAGAGAAGGAGCACTGTTGGCTCATTTGTTAAGCACTTGGCTGCTAACCAAAAGGCTGACAGTTCAAATCTACCAGATGCTCCATTAAGAGATGTGACTATCTGCTTCTGTAAAAATTATAGCCTTGGAAAACTTATAGAGTTTCCTATAGGGTCTGTCTTATAAGGTAACTGTAAGTCAGAATCAACTCCTTGGTAGTGGGTTTTGTTCTGCTTCGGGTTGGAGTCTGTTATCTTTTTATTATTATCCTCATAGTGCCTTAGACATAGAAAGTGCTTAAAAACCATTGGCAAATTCACACAATGGTGGGGTAAGAGGGGAAGAATATCACATTGGGAGTCACTAGACCTCAATCCAATTCTTAGATTTGCTCATTAACACTGGAATCAGCTTGTGCCCTTGGACAGTCCTGGTATGAATGTGCTGTAGCTAGGAATATTTAAGATTTACTTGCAATGAAGCTTCTTGTTTTGGAGACTGTTGGTTAGTAAGTGAAATGACATGCGCCCAATCTACATGGACCCTACAGTTTAATATTCTATCTTCTCTCAACTCCTTGACTCTTGTCCCATTGTGAACAAATGTTCTTGTATTTTCATGCTTTTTCACAGAGCAGTCTACCTCGTCTTGTCCATATGAAACCCTGGATACTCTTGGTCTTGCAGCATTTTTTTATTTTTATTTTTTTTTTAATGGATGCTGTTCAGTCTCTCCTGGCTCCACAGTTGGGTCAGCATTAAAGACTGCTTTGAAACTCATTCCATCCTTCAAGCAGACATTTGCTGTCCCATTCAAAGCCATCTGCTATCAGTATTTCCTAATATTAAAATTAGTTACAAGACACTGTTGTTAAGTGCCATCAAAATGAAGTCACTAGGAGTCAAAAAGTAAAGTTTTTGCAGAGGCGCTGATGGGTTCAAACCATCGTACTTTTGGTTGGCAGTCCTGTGCTTATCTTACTGCATCACACCGGTACTCTACCGGGACCTCACCTTAAATCATGACATTTTCCTAGGAACTTCTAGTAACCTTGTCTTCATTGTCCCCATTTTACCACCTGACTTCCCAAATCCCAATTTTCATTAATATACTTATTTTGGGTCCTTGCTTTGGATATGGTTAGCACTTTAATTACTATACCTATATATCTTACTCTTCATACCACCATTTAACCAAATAAAGTCTCCTATCATTGGGTTTTTTTTTTTTTTTGGAGGGGTGGACTTTATGGCCCTTTCTCCCATTATGCTTGTGCTTCAAAATCATAGAAACCTCCAGCATTTTGACATTCTTTTGTTTTCATGTAATCACAACCCCTCTTGGTTTGATTTCATTGTCTACCCAACTAAACTGCCCCTCACTATCACCTTCAATTCACCCTTCCCCATTCTCAGACCTTGATCTTTGCTTTTAATCCACCTGTGCTGCACCTATTGTCTGATGACTGGGAGCTGTTATAATTTGTTCCCTTTACTAGCTCATGGATCCTTACCTCAGCTGGAACTCTGTGCTTAACTGCTCTGCACATTTATTACCTTGACCTCATTTAAACCTTTAGCCTTCTCTTTAGTCTTTGCCTCTCTCATACTCAGGAATTGACACTGTTTCTAGATTCAGTGAGAATGATAAGGTCATAAACTTGAAATGATCGCCTTTATTTTTGCCTGCCTTAAAACTTTTCTTAAAAAAATAAGATGTTCAAGGTCAAAAAATTCTATCAGTACTTCCAACTCCATCTTGTCCTGTTTCTACTGAGATCTTTTCATTCTTTACACTCTTTCTCTTCTGAATCAACGTTGCCATCTTTACTGGATCCCACTTTCCAAACAATTGTTGTTGCCAAGTGCTGTCAAGTTAGTTCCAACTCATAGGCAAACCTCAATAGGGCTTCTGAGGAGGGGCTGGTGGGTTTGAACCACCGAACTTGTGGTTCAAACTAACCTTGCAGGCAAGTGCTTATCCTACATGCCTCAAAAAGTCTCCTCCCAACCAATAGCTGTTTGCAATATTTCCTATTAAAAAGAACAGGTTGTTGTTGTTGTTGAGCGCCATCAAGTCAATTCCAACCCATAGTTACCCTGTATAGGGTTTCCAAGAAGTGGCTGATGAGCTTGAACCACCTACATTGCAGTTCAAACTGACTTTGCAGTCCAGCTCATTAACCCACAGCGCCACACCAGGACTCCAAAAAGAAGATGAAGGGGAAGAAAAAGAAGAAAGGAAAAACCTTGCTTGACCATGTATCTCTTTACCAGTAGTACACGCTACACAATTAGAGAAAAGGGGCAATGATTTATTTTGTATTTATTCTTAACTACTACTTGGTTTGACACACATGCATATGTGTGTGTTTAATTTATACATACTCAGAGTAAACATTCAGAATCTCTTAAAATGTATACAGAAATGTGCTTTGACATATAAGGGTAAATTCCTAGAAGTTGAACAGCTGAGTCAAAGAATATTTTTATTCTTGATTTTAAAAGATATTTCCAAATTAACTCAAAGAAAGTGCACTCCAAATTATGTTAGAGAAAGAACAACCCAAATACCTCAAAGAAAGTGTGACAACATTTGTTTCCACAAATACTCCCACCAAAGCACCTACTGCAGGTGAGATTCTGACACAAAGGGACCTCATAGGACAAAGTAGAAATACTCCAGAGGCTTCCCCAAATGATCTTTATGGGTGCAGGCTGCCACATCTTTCTCCTGTCCAACTACTGGTGGGTTCAAACCATAATGCTTAACCTGCTGTTCCAATAGTACAGGGTACTTTTCCCTTACATACTTACCAATGCTCTGTACTATCATATATTTATGTTTATGCTGACTTACTGGGTTGTGTGGATGGATATTATTCTGTCACAGACAGAATTGCAATTCAAGATTTTTTTTTTTTTTTGTAAATGTTTTATTGTGAATTATGTGATAGTTTACATGGGAGAACATTAGTTTTACATTCATTCTATCGTATATCATCTCAT
>NW_006408548.1:10405745-10417114 GCF_000296735.1 Chrysochloris asiatica | reverse complement strand
CACAAGGTCTGCAGTTCAAACCCACCAAGCTGCTCCTTGGAATGCAATTTGGGATGCTTCCAGTTGGAATTGACATGATAGCACTTAGATTGCTTCAAAAACTCTCAGGACTGAAGGTCAATCATTCAAAATCAAAGGGGCAACATGTACCTAAGGACAAAGGTGTGAAGGATAAGAAGGAGGGTGGAATGTTAGGAGGAGCCACAGGGAGGAAGTGGGATAATGATTGTTCCATGAAGGGGATCACAATCATTGAGAAGAAACAAAGTATTATTTGTTGAATGCAAAACTAATGATCTTGTCTGTAAACCTTTACAATAAAAGTTTAAAAAACAAACAAATGAACAAAACCTCTCAAAACTCATGAAGAACTCAAGATAATTTTTGAAATGTGTTTTCAATGATTAATGGGATGCCATTCTGATTGAATGTGTCATTCCTGGCATAATAAACCATTTAATTGTGAGATTCAAAATGAGCAATACTGGTCCATTTCAGCTGACTAATTCATAGGATATGTTATTGTTGTTGTTGTTAAGTGCCGTCGAGTTGATTCCGACCCATAGAGAATTCGTAGGATATGTTGTTGCTGTTGTTATGTGCCGTAGAGTTGGTTCTGACCCATAGCGATCCTGTACAGGGTTTCCAAGGCTGTAAATCTTTACAGGAGCAGAAAGCCTCATCTTTCTCCTGTGGAACAGTTGGTAGTTTCAAACTGCTGACCTTGCAGTTTGCAGCCCGATTCATAACCACTACGCTACCAGAGGATATAAGCATATGCAAAAAAGGAACACCAGTTAATATTATGATTATTCAACCTTATACACCAACAACTAAAGCCAGTGATGATAAAATTGAAGAATTCTATCAATTTCTTTAAGGAGCCCTGGTAGTGTAGTGGATTATGAGCTGGGCTGCTAACAGCTACTAGTTTGAATCTATTAGTCACTTCTCTGGAGAAATATGAGGATTTCTCCTTCCATAAAGATTTACAGCATTGGAAACCCTATAAAGTATCTCTATGAGTTGGAACCAACTTGGTGGCATACAACCACTACCAGCAACAAGAACAAATTCTTCAGAATGAAATTGATCAAACATGCTATCACAATATTTTGATAATTACTGGTGATTGGAATGCAAAGGTTAGAAACAAAGAGGAAGGATCAGTATTGGAAAATATGGCCTTGGGGATACAAATGATGCTGCTGATCACATGATAGAATTTTCAAGACAAGCGACAGATTTATTGCAAATACCATTTTAAAACAATATAAAATACAACTGTACACCTTGAACTCAGCAGATGTAATACACAGAAGTCAAAGTGAAATCAAATATCTTTGGGAAGAGATAGTGGAAAAGCTCCATATCACCAGCCAAAATAAGGCCCGGGGCAATTACTCATATGCAAGGTCAGGCTGAAGCTGAAGAAAATTAAAACAAATCCACAAAAGCAAAAATATCACCTTGAATATATTCCACCTGAATTTAGATATCATCTGAAGAACAGATTTAATGAATTAGACATTAATGGCTGAAGACCAGAAGAGTTGTGGGATGACATCAAGAACATCAGGCAGAAAGCATGCAAGAGGTCATTAAACAAGCAATAAAGAAGGAAAAGGCCAAATAGATGTTGGAAGAGACTCTGAAATTTGCTGTCTAGTTTAGTGATCCTAAAGCAAATGGGAGAAATAAGGAGATAAAAGAGTCGAACAGGAAATTTCTAAAGGTAGCTTGAGAAGACATAGTCAAGTGTCATGATGAAATATGCAAAGACCTGGAGCTAGCAAACCAAAAGGGAAGAACACACTCAGCATTTCTCAAACTGAAAGAGCTGATGAAAACAATCAAGCCTTAACTTGAAATGTTGAGTGATTCTTTATGAGCCAGGCTGCTAACCTCAAGGTCAGCAGTTCTGAACTACTAGTGCTTCCACGAGATAAAGATGAGGCTTTCTGCTCCTGTAAAGATTTACAGCCCCGGAAACCCTATATGTATGGTCGCTATGAGTTGGAACCAACTGCACAGCACATAACTAACCACCACCACCATAGGCAAATATTGAATGGTGCAGAAAGCTTCAAAGGGCGATGGAAGGAATACACAGAATCACTGTGCCAAAAATAAATGGTTGCTGTTCAACCATTGCAAGATGTTGCACATGATCCAAAGCCAATGGTTATGAAGAAAGAAGTCCAAGTTTCACTGAAGACATTGGCAGAGAACAAAACTCTGGGAATTGATGGAATACAAACTGACATCTTTCAACAGACTTATGCAGCCTGGAGATATTCACTCATCTATGCTAAGAAATTTGGAGGACACCAACCTGGTAAACTAATTTGAAGAGATTCATATATGTGCCCATTACAAAGAAAAGTAATCCAGCTGAATGAAGAAATTGCCAATGTCATTAATACCATATGCAAGTAAAATTTTGTTAAATGAAATTCAAAAACTCCTGCAACAGTACATTGCCAAGGAATTGCAAAGGATGTAAGCTGGAACCAGACAAATACATGGAACTTCAGATATTGCTGATGTCAGATGGAATCTGGCTGAAGGCAGGGAATACCAGAAAGAGGTTTACCTGTGCTGTATGGACTATGCAAAGACTTTCGAATGTGTGAACCATGACAACTTATGGATAACATTGCAAAGAATGAATATCCCTAAATTGTGATCAGGAGGAATCTGTACTTAGACCAAGAGGCAGTCAGTCAAACAGAACAAGGGCACAGTGAATGGTTTAAAATCAGAAAAGGTGTGGCCAGGGTTGTATTTTTACACCACACTTATTCAATCTGTATGCTGAGCACATAATTGAGGAGCTAGACTATGTAAAAATGAACATGGCATCAGGATTGGAGGAATGCTCATTAATAATCTGTGATGTGCAGATAACGCAACCTTGCTTGCTGAAAGCCAAAAGTATTTAAAATACTGATGAAGATCTAAGAACACAGCCTTCTGTATGGGTTGCACCTCAATGGAAGGAACACAAAAATCACTTGACTAGTAAATAACATCTATATAAATGGAGAAAAGTTTGAAGTTGTCCAAGAATTCTTTTTATTTGGATCCACAATCAACACTGTGGGAACAACAATCAAGAAATCAAATGATGGCTATATGCCATTTGGCAGATTTGCTGCACAAGATTTGCTCAGGAGCAAAGATGTCAGTTTGAAGACTAAGGTGCACCTGACCCAAACAATGGTATTTTCAGTAGCTTTATATGCATGTGAATATTGGACAGTGAATAAGGAAACCATAGAAGAATTGATGCAATTAAGTTATGGTGATGGAGAAGACCAAACAAATCTGTGTTTGCAGAAGTATGGCCAAAGTGTTCTTTAGAAACTGGGATGGTGAGACTGCATCTCTCATAGTTTGGACATATTATCAAGAGGAACCAGTCCCTGGAGAAGGACATCATGCTTGTTAAGGAGGAGGATCAGAGAAAAAGAGAAATACTCAAGTAAGATGGATTGATGTCGTAGCAACAGCACTGGGTATAAACGTAACAATGATTGTAAGGATGGCACAGGACTCTGCAGTGTTTTGTTCTGTTGTATGACGGTGAGTCCAAAATGATCTGTAATGTGGCTGTAGAATTTATTTTAATGTATTTCTGGAAAAGACAAATGCATCATTTTTTTTTGACATAATAGTTTTGCTCTTCAATACACATACCTGTCAACAAGCTTTCGTATCCCCTTATTAAAAATTTTTTTTAGGCTGAGCTGTGAGCCACGAGTGCACCACTGTCTTCACTTCTTCATCAGAGGTGAATCTTTGTCCTTGAAGAGCTGCTTTTAGTGGACCAAACAGGTGAAAGTCCTATGGAGCAAGATCAGGATGTTAGGGAGGATGCTTTAATAATTCAAAAGTAAGTTTTTATAGATTGTCAACTGTGTGGGCAGAAGTGTGAGGATGTGCATTGTCATGCAAGATCACAGTGCCCTGGATAGCAGTCCTCTGCTTTTAATCTAAAATTTAGGCTTCAGCTCTTTAGTGAGCATCTCTCTGTAAGGAGCACTGTTGATTTTCCAACCTTTTTTCAGTGTTTTAATAATGCCCTTGAGAATCCCAGAAAACTATAAGCATACATTTTCCAGCTGATTGCTGACTTTTGAACTTTTTCTTGAACAACGATTCATGATTTTTCCATTCCATCCTCTGCCGTTTATTGCCAGGCTCATAGTGATGAATAAATGTCTCATCACCAGTAACAATTTCCTAAAAGAAACTTACCTTCCTTTGAATATTGATCTAAATTTGTTTGCAGATGTCCAAATGCTTCTGTTTATGTTCTTCTGTGAATTGTCTTGCACAATCTTTTCGAAACCTATGTCTGTCATGGATTACTTCATAGGTAGAGAGAGCCATGGCTGATGTGCAAGTGATTTGCCACATAATCCACTATCACTCGCCTATTTGACAGAATCATTTTTCATGCATGCTCAATGTTGTCATCAGCCATGGACATGGATGGGCATTTAAATATAGCCAGAGTGCAGATAAATTTTTTATTCACCTTCATATATAGGGTTGCCATGCACTGGCACCTAACAACCACTACAGAACTGGGTTGTGCATATTTTTTGTTTGTTTGTTACAGCATCTCTACATGGTAAGGAGAAGAATACTTTTCTGCCCATATTGTGAATGTAGGGCATTTCCTGTCTCTTGTTTGTGTTTTGACTTCTATTTACAGATTTCACCAGTCACTTTTTGGAAATATACAGGGTCACTATGAGTAAGAACTGACTCTATAGCACTTAAAAACAACAACAACAAAACTCTATACAACTTAATTGGCCAATCTTATATTTGTGACATCTTTTTTTCTATGTTGAGAATCTTAGAACTTAGTATAGTCCCTAATTACAGGGTAAGTGTTCAGTAATTTCTTGTTGGAACACTTTGGAGGAAAGCACATGATGAATTGTTTAGGGTCCTGGATAAGAAATAATGAAACACCCAAAGTTTAAGTCTTCTCAACCATGTTGCTGTAATAATCTAATTTCTAAAACAAAACTTTAACTTATTGATTTGGGACTGAGTTTGAGTCTTTTTTCAGTACTGATGCTTTCTCAGGTTCACAGTAATTCCTTATATTAGGTAACTCCATAGGATAAGCACTTGGCCTCAAGGTTGGTTTGAACCGTAAGGTCAGTGGTTTAAACTCTCCAGCTACGTTTTAGAAAGTCTATACAGGGTCACTATGAGTCAGAATTGACAAGAAGGCACTTAATAACAACAACACTCTTCTCAGAGGAATTTTTCAGATAGAATTTGAAACATAATTATTATTTTCTTTACATAAAACTCAAATATGGACCTCATAAAAAATTAGAGAATATGAAGTGTCCTACCTAATTAGAATGTCTTCATAATTCCAATTATAATGTTGGCTGTCATTTTTAGATGCCTGTTGTTTATTCCTTTATGATAGTCTACTATTTATAAAGAGTTTTCAAAATCAGACTACTAAATATCAACTGTCCTTCAGAGTCCAATAAGATGATTATGTAATTCTTCTTCCTTGTGTTAATGATACAATACATTTTGTTAATGGATTTTTCTAGTATTAAATCTCAATTGTATCCCTGGGATAAATGTCTAGTTGGTCATAAAGGGATAAACATTTAATAAAATATTGACTCATTTTAATATAATTTTCTGTTCAGAGATCTGTGCTTTATTTATAAAGAGATTCCATTTTCAACTGCAGTCTCTCTAAGAAAAATATCTTTTGAACTTTTTAATTGTTGTCTTTTAATCTCATGTTTGTTATTTTAAAATGTCCACATTACATAAGGATATAAAAAATGATTCCACAAGGAAAAATACCTCAGATAAGCAAAGCATTACTTAAGAAGAAGAACAGAGTTGAAGGCCTCTCACTTTCTGATCTCAAAATCTACTACACAGTCACAGTGGTCAAAACAGTGTAGTACTGGTTGAGTTCAACCGCATTCCATAGTCTCCTATTGACCTGAAGATGAAAGAGAGAAGACCAAGGGCTGATTGGTCCAAAGTGTGGAGAGCCCTTGGGAATTCCTGAGCCCATGAACAAGGGCATAGACACAGAGGGCTAGAGCTGAGAGGGAAACATCCAGCTGATAAAAAGTGAGGGGAGATGCACAAGAATGCCCAAACTTGAAGATAGTATCCATTTGACCTAACCTCGGTGGGTTGATGATTAGAAATCGACTAGAAGAAGATAAAAAAAGATTTTTTTTTTGATAAAGGAAACAAGTGTAAATTTGATGAACTTGACCTATATTTATGGATGTAGTAGCTCAAAATACCAACTGAGAGGGAAGAAGTCTTCAAGTATCAATCCTATCCCCTCTGTATACAGGGTTGATAGGGATGGACAACTTAAACATTGGCTACCTAAAATGAGGTGGTGATAAAGGCATGAAGTGACTGGCTTACAAGTTTCTAGAGGGAGTTTAGTTTAAGAGTGTGCGGAAGAAGGTAGAGTCCCCACTGAGTAGTTTTCATCTTGTCTAGATGGAGCTGGTGAAAAGAGATGGGGATAATATTCTTATTATTCAATATGGAGTAATTGTTATCATGTATAATTGCCACAACTGTAAAGGTAGAAGTTTTGTAACAAAAGTGGTGGAGTAGTTAATCTTACATTCCAGGACCCTAGGACCATAAAGGGACAGATGTATGTGCAAAATGTGGGACCCTATCTAGAGAGGCAGTGGCACTAGAGACAGAGGCAGAGATGAGAATATGGAGAGAGAGAGCAGCTGAGAACTCTAGATTCATGGAAAGAGAAAGGCTGCATGCTGGCAGCCAGGAAGCAGGCTTGCAGAATGTGCACTTTGGTTGTTTAAATGATTATATATTCCTGAATGTTTTTGTGTAGACAAAACAAAACAACAACAGAGGGAATGGAAGCAAATACTGTTGAATGATGATACATAGAGGAGATTGTAATCATTGCTATGAAATGATGAGTATAAAACTGATGGTCTCCCATGTAAACTATCACTCAATTCACAGTAAACACTGAACCCCACGCCCCAAAAAACAAAACAGCCTAGAACTGATAAGACCAAAGACATATAGATCAATGGAACAGAATTGAGAAGCCAAAGGGCCAACACCCATTAAATGGAGATGAGAATCTTTTGAACAAATGGTGTTATCAAAACTGGAAATCCATTTGCAGAATAATGAAACAAGACCCACATCTCACACCACATACAAAAACAAACTCAGTGTGAATCAAAAACCTAAATGTAAAACCTAGAACTATAAAGATCATCAATAACAAATAGGGACAAACTTAGGTGTTCTGCTCCATGGTATAAATACACTGTTAAACATAACTACAAACACATAAACAGCAGAAGACAGAAAACTGGGACCTCCTAAAATTTAGTCAATTATGTTCATCAAAAGATTTCATCAAAGAGTAAAAAGAGGGCCTACCAACTGGGGACATTTTGTTTCACAATGACATATCACACAAGGGACTAACCTGTAAAAGTTTTAGAAAACTACAATACCTCGACAAGAGAAAGACAAACAACACAATTAAAAAGTGGGCAGAAATATGAACAGACACTTCACAGAAGACATTCAGATGACTAACAAGCAAATGAAGAAATGTCCACTATCATTAGCCATTGTTATGTGCCATCGAGTTGGTTCCAACCCATAGCCACCCTATATAGGGTTTCCCAGGAGTGGCTGGTGATTTTGGACCACCGACCTTGTGATTCAAAGCCAAATTTGAAGTCCAGAGCATTAACCCACAGAGCCACACCAGAATTCCATCACTAGCCATCATTAGTCATTAGAGAGATGCAAATTAAACAAAAATGAGATATCATCTCATCCCAGTATTAATAGCAAAATTCAAAAATGCAGAAAACAACAAATGCTGGTGAGCGTACTGAGAGACTGATCGCCTCCTACATTTCTGGAGTGATTGTAAATGGTGCAGCCACTGAAGGACATGGTATGGAACTCACTCAAAATGTTGGAAATAGGAATAACATATGACCCAGGAATCCCTCTATTGGTATATATCCTCAAGAAATAACAGCCATGACATGAGTGGAAATATGCACACTCATGTTCACTGAAGCACTAGTTAGAATAGCAAAATGATAGAGAAAACCTTAATACTCACCAATGGAAGAAGGGATAAAAATGACTTTGGTACATACTTTCAATGGAATACTGTGCATTGTTGAAGAATAATGATGAATCTGTGAACACCTCATAGGATGGATGAACATGGAGGATGTTATGCTGAGTGAACTTAGTCAATCACAAAAGAACAAATACTGTATGAAACTACTATTGTAATAACTCAATAAAAGTTTTCAAACTAAAAGAAATGTTCCTTGATGGCTTCCAGGAGAGGGAGCAACAGGAGAATAAGTAACTTGCTAGATGACAGTCACATGTTAACTTGGGTGACAGGAAGGACTTATACAACAAAAGGTGGGTTGGCAGAATGAGAAAGACAGGTGAAGACACAGGAAGGAATGCAAGGGTTGAAGTGGCTAGAGGTGTGTGTACTCTTACACACACAATCCTGCAACAGCACTTTTCTACAGGTAGATACATGGACAGACACATAGGCCCAATGAATATGGAGTGGAGAGTGGGAGTATACTCACAAAATTAAAAGAGTTTTAATTATATATATATATACAAATACATAAGAAAGTGGCATATAAATGCGGTAGAACAACCAAACAACTTGAGGCAATGAGTTGCTGAGCCTGTGGAGTCAGGACTATAGTCTTAGGAGACACCAGGGTCAATTGATGAAACAATAACAGAGTCCACAATAACAATGTTCTACATCCTGTTTTGTTGAGTAGTGACTGAAACCTTGAAAGCTCATGAGCAGTCATCTAAAGTGCAACTATTGGTCTCTCCATGTGTGGAAGAAAGAAGAGTGATGAAAACTCAAGATTCTTGCATTCAATTAGTCCACAACTCTGAAACCAGAAGAACTGGATGGTACCAGGCTACCACTACCAACTGCTCTGAAAGGGATCACATTGGATGGTCCCAGGTAGAGTGGGAGACAGTGTGGATCAAAACTCAAAATTATAAAAAAAAGCCCAGGCTTAAAGCTCTAGTCAGAAAGAGACTGGAGGGAACCAAGGCTATGGCCTGTGGTCACCCTTTAGGTCTGCAATGGAACTTACCCTCTTGGCCCAATTGTCATCCAAGCAGTATATAGGTATGTGGGGGTTGGGCAAAAGCACTAATGAGGTATTCTGTCTATGGAATGGTCAACTGTTCAAGATCAAATGGGCAACATTTACCTGGGAAAAAGTTTCAGAGAGGTTGGTAAAGAGGGTGGAATGGAAATAAGAACAATAGGGAGGAAATAGTTGTTGAATGGAGGGGATTGAAAACAATGAGAGAAACCAAAGTGTGTACATCGTTGGATGTAAAACTGATGATCTGCTGTGTTTTCATTCAAGTCACAATAAAACGCGTCATAAAAAAAAGACATCACCTCAGATACCCCCTAACTTTAGCTCCTTCTATGAAAATAACTCTTAAGTTTTTAACTAATTTGCTGAAATTTTTATGCAAACAAAAATGTAACAATATATGTAAATCATTTTTATAAAACAAACAATTCTATATATACATATTAATTTTTAATAAATATTTTGAAGGATTTTTCTAAATGTCAAAAATAGGCTAAAGCATGTGTATTTGCTAGTCTCTCATTGGTGATCATTTAGGTTACCCAGATTTTCAGTATTATAAATAAAGTAGCAACACAGATCTTTGTACATACGTCTATTTATCTTTATATCTCACTGACAAATTTTTATTAGAATTGGAAGTGTTAATGCTTAATATGTGATGAATATCCACAAATTGCTCTTTAAAGTTGCAGCAATTTGAACTAAAAAGTGATTTGTTCTTGACATGGAAAGCAAACCCAAGTTTCACATTGTTGGGTACAATCTTCTCTAAGTTGGGAAACTTTAGGTCCAGCTTCCTATCATAGACTCCACTGGCTAATATCTGGGAGAGCCATCCTGAAAGCCTTCTTTGGCTCTTTGCCCTGTATGCCTCTCCACCTTTTCCATCTGGGGTCATAATGGAAAAAAATAAAGGCTTTGTATTTGTGTATTCATCTTATGGAAAAAACTCTACCTCTGAGAGTTTTTAATTTAAAAATTCTTCTCCACAGCCTCAAACAAATTTTAAGATCTTTAACTTTTGGAAGGAAAAGTATTTCTGGAAAACATTAAGGGAGAAGTAGTAGCAAAAATTCACATACAGTCCCCATGCAGTTATTGTGCTTTTAATAAAATCTGAGGAAGTGCCACCAAATTGCCCTGAACTGCAACCTCTTTTCTTGCTCCCCAGAGGACAATGCCACCAGGCAGCCTCTGCACTGTTAATGTCTGCCTATTTTTTCCTGTTTGTTAACAAGCAGACTATTTCTGTTTTCTTTTACTTTGTTCCAGTGTGCTTTCTTGCTCTGTTGACATGTTGTCTATCGCCTCTTTCACTTTAGCCTTTCCCTGTGGCTTTGATTTATGAGTGAGAGATAGTTGGCCCTTTCTCCTTTTGAAATTCAGTTGGCCATGTGTCCAACTGTACTACTATATATACAATGGTTCTGGCCAGGGCATTTCTTTCTTTCTTTTTAGGTTTTGTAGTGAATTAAGTGAACGTTTGCAGCGGAGATCATCTATTTTGCATTCAACAAATCATACACTTTGTTTCAACTCAACAGTTGGAAACCCTCAATGTAGCATCATTTTCTCCCCGTGTTTCTATTCCTCCTTCTTACCAAACCCTTCTAAATTTTGTCCTCCAGTAAATGCTGCCATTTTAATCTCAAATGATTGGCCATTCTGTGAGGTGCAGAGTTTATTAGTGTTGTTTAACCCCTATATGCCTATCTACTGCTTGGCTGAGCATTGAAACACAGGGGTGAGTTCCGTTCCAGACATGAAGATTAACCAAGGGTCATAAACTCAGGGTTCTACCAGTGTCTATGTGAGCAGTAATCCTGGCCGGTTTTCATGATTCTGAGTTTTACTCCGCAGTTTCCCCTTAATGTAACATCGCTTATCCGTTTCAGAGCAGTTGCTAGTGGTAGTTCTCGGTAGATGCCATCTAGTACTTCCGGTCTCAGGATCATGGAGACTGAAGCTCTGTGGTGTACTAGTTCAAATAGTTGCACAGTAGTTGGTCGTTCATGGGTTTTCAAAATCCCAGTCACTACTCATTAAAGAAAAATGTAGAACATTGTCTTGGTGGACCAAGATGTCCCCTGAGACTATGATCCTGAACCCTACCTCAATGCCTCAAGGTATTTGCTGATA
>NW_006408548.1:10384739-10405486 GCF_000296735.1 Chrysochloris asiatica | reverse complement strand
AGGTAGTATAACAGGTTATGCGTTGGGCTGTTAACCACTTGCGGTTAGCAGCCCATTATGGTACAAGGGCTTCGTGTGGTGGAGCATACAGGTGCAACTATTTGTTTCTCTCTCCCTGTCTAGAGGAAATATGAGTGATGGGAATTGAATACAAATGAAAGCAATTAGTTCAAAGGACTGATAGACCACCGAGCTTCAGTCTCCATGACCCGGAAGCCAAAAGAACAAGGTGGTGTCTACTAAGAATTCTCCTACTGAGTAGAGTAGGAGAAAATGTGTAACAAAACTAAAAATTATAAAGAATGACCTGCGCCTGAGGCTTTCTGCTCCTGTGAAGATTTGCAGCCTGGGAAACCCTATACAGCGTCACGGTGAACTGAAACCTAGTCCACCTCACAACGTTACTACCACCACTGTAATCCACCTCATTCTTGGATATACTTGCGGCATAGGTAAACATCCGTGTACAAATGTTGTCTGTCAAACCTTTGTATATTTGTCGATACACTCATACTCTTCCTCCTACACACATTCAACCTATGTATCTATTATGTGTTTATTCAGAGATCACTGTTATTGCAGGAATGTGTTTGTAAAAGTATTTATTTACCTGAGTTTCTTTCAATTCTGAACTCATCTCCATTTCTACCCTTTCCTTCATCACTATTCTGCCTATCTTCCTCTTGTATATTGCCTTTCCTATCATCCAAGTTAATACATGTCTACCCTCTGGCCATTCGCCTTTCTCTACCACTCTTGGTAGTTCTCAAAGAATGTTTCTTTTAGTATGAAAACCTTTTCTTGACTTTTAACAATAGTGGTCTCATACAATATTTTCCCTTTTGTCACTGACTGATTTCACTCAGCATAATGTCCTCCAGGTTTATCCATTGTATGAGGTGTTTCACAGATTCAGTTATTCTTCCACAATTCATTCCACTGAGGGTATGTAACAAAGTCTTTTTATACATTCGTGGGTATTAAGATTGTTGCCATCTTTTTGCTATTGTGAATAATTCTGCAGTGAACATGGGTGTGCATATGTCTATTTGTGTTGTGGCTTTTAGCAAAATATATACTAAATACAGAGATTGCTGGGTGATAAGGTATTTTTCTTTGCAAGTTTTTGAGGAAGCACCCTATCATTTCCAACAATAGTTACAGCGTTTTGCAGTCTTACAAGCAATGTATGAGTCTTCCAGTCTTGCTACACCCTCATCAGCGATTTTGGTTTTGTTTTGTTTTAACTTTGCTATTACTATTATTTCAGTTTTCTTTTGATTCACCTCTTTTCTAATGGCTAATGATCATGAATATTTCTTCATACTTGTGTATATCCAGGGCATTTTTAAAGTGAAAAAAGCTATAAAATTGTAACCTTTAACTTTGGTTTTTTTTTTTCTATTTGTGGCTCCTCATTTTACCTGTTGTGTTTTGCTTATGTGTTTATGGCATGTTGACCAGATTTCTGGGGCTACCCAAGAAGCACAGCTGCAAAAACCTCATAACGATCATCCATATATTACCGGAGAGGAATGGACAGCCTCAGGTTGTGGCTTAGGATCTGGGCTCAGAGTCAAACAATCCTGTTGTGAGTCTGAACTCTTCTCTCAGTAGCTTGTCTCAGTTTTCTCATCATTCAGTGAGAATAATTATAGTGTATTTGTATCATAGGTTTATTTTGAAAGGATTACATGAATAAATTGACACAGTGTCAGCAACAATGGGCTCAAACATAACAATAATTGTGAGAATGACAGAGGAGCAGTCACTATTTTGTTCTGTAGCTATCAGAAATGACTCGATGGCACCTAATGATGGCAACATGAATGAAAGCATGCAAAGAACACAAATGTGTCTGCTACTGGTTAGTATTTACTGTGCGTTTCAGATCTAGCTAGTGTGTGTTGAGATCTTGCTTTGTGTCAGGTGGTGTATTGAGAGTTCATATTTGTATTGAGAGTGGTATTTTCTTTATCTACAATATCCACACCATGAAAGAGACAGTTTATACTGTATTTTTTAAAGGATGAAACTGAGTGTGTAATACTTGGGTTAAAGAGAGAAGGGCAGGTATGTCAGCTTTAGCCAGAATACAAACCTCACCCAGGTTTAGCAGAGATGAGATGCCATTAGTGACTTTCATAGTTCAGTTTAGGGACATACTGCTTCCTCTCTACCTCTCCTAGGAATAGACGTTTCTTTCTACTTCTGCTTTCTTCCCATGGCTTTTAGAATTAAGGTGTTTCCATCAGTCCTGGAATGACACTGTGGATTAATGCGTCAGAATGCAAAGTTGTTTCAACTGCAAGATCAGTGATTCAAGCTCACCAGCTGCTCCTTGGAAACCCAATACAGGGTCGCTATGGGTCAGAATCAACTAGGCACTTAACAACAAAAGTCATTGTTATGAAAATACATTAGAATAGTTTAAGAACTTTGTGATGTGAAAATAAATGTGGACCTAGCTAGCGGGAAATGGGACTGGGCCAAGGTTCCAGAATAAGTAGGGCCTGACTAGGACACCAAACCAAGTCCCCATGAAAAAATGATGTTGGGAAAAGCTACCTGGTAAATTAATTAGGCAAGAATCGCCAAGAGGAGTGAGCCGCTGGTTAGAGTTACAGTCAAGGCAAATCTGGGCAACAATGATGGAAATCATGGATTGGCTGTGAGAAGTTTGCCCAGACCACCTGGAGAAATTGGGATTCAATTTGAAGGCATGAAATCTTAACACCTGTGAACTGCCTTTGTTAACTTGTATTTCTTTTTGTTGCAAAAAGTTCACCATACCCAGGAGAGGGAGCCACCTGATTCTCCTTTGAAGTTGCTAATTAAGACGTTGTAGGGAAAAGAACCTCGGGTTACGAATCGGGCTGCAAACCGGAAGGTCAGCAGTACGAAACTACCAGCTGCTCCGCGGGAGAAAGATGAGGCTTTCTGCTCCCATAAAGATTTATAGCCTCGGAAACCCTATTCAGTGTCGCTATGGTTTGAAACCGACTCGACGGCACTTAACAACAACAACAACAACAGGGAAAAGAAATAACCAAGGGTCTTTTCTCTTCTCTTATATCAGGTACCATAGAGGGGTAAGACTCAGGTTAGACTCTTGCAGAGTCAGATTCTGATGTTTCTTCAATATGATCATAAAAACTTTGCTTACACATTTGAAGTTATTTTCCTTTTTAGCCAAATGATCATTGTTGTTAGGTGCTGTGGAGTCAGTTCCGACCTGTAGCAACCATATATAGGGTTTCTGAGGAACAGCTGGTGAACTTGAACTGCTGACCTTGTGGTTCAAGCCAACTTTGCAATTCAAAGTACTAGCCCACAGCACATAATGATCAGAGACACTGTCTGATTTTAACAGAAATACCACAAGTGGATGGCTTTAAGAAACAAATGTATTTTCTCACACTTTAGGAGGCTAGAAGTCTGAATTCAGGGTGCTGGCTGCAGAAGGCCTTTTCTCTCTGGAACAAGCTCTGGGGTAAAAGTCCTTATCTCTTTCAGCTTCTGTTTCTGGTTTATCTTCATGTGACTTGTCATCTCTTCTTCCCCACCTCTGCTTACTAGCATGCATTTGTCTTTTATATTGCGAAAGAGATGGACTCCAAATACACCATATGTAAATCCTGTCTCATTAACATAATAAAATATATTCCCAAGTGATAGTATAATCACAAGCATTGTTGTTGTGAGGTGTCCTCCAGACAGTTCCAGCTCATAGTGACCCGATGCAGATGCACAACAACAAAGCACTGCCCTATCCTGCACCTGCTTCACAATTGTAATAATTGAGCCCACTGATGATGCCACTGTGCCAGTCCATCTCACTGAGGGTCTTGCTCTTTTTCACTGACACTTGACTTTAGCAAGCATAATGTCCTTCTCCAAGGAATGGTCCCTCCTAATAATATGTCCTAAGGATAAGAAATGAAGTCTCTCTAAGGAGCATTCTGGCTGTACTTATTCCAACACAGATTTGTTTTTCGCCAATGCCTTCAGTGTAGCTTGGGCATTTTCCTTCAGTACCATGTGTTCTTGATCATATGCTACAGTTTGAAATGGTTGAATACTGACCTTTTCTTTTTGATAGAGTGACTCTTTGTATGCCGTCCAACTTCTTTTGACGTTTTCTGTATTCATTATTTTACCCATGGACTTCAATATTTCAAATTATGGCTTGATTTTTTTTTTTCTTCATTTCTTTCCACTATGTCCAAACAGGATTCATCATATTTCATCTTTCTACCCACAACACATTAGAAGATTTACTTTTAAATGTCGTGTTACATATGTGTAGTCCTGATGTGGTGCTGTAGGATAAGTACTGGATGGCTGACTTCAAAGTTGGCAGTTCAAACCCCTCAACCACTCCTTGGAAACCCTATGTTATTGTTGTTAAGTGCTATTGAATCAGTTCTGACTCATAGCAACCCTGTATAGAGTGTCAGAGGAGTGGCTGGTGAGTTTGAAGTAGCAACCTTGTGGTTCAAACAGACCTTACGGCCCAATGCTTATCCTACAGTGCCTCACAGAGACTCCTGGAAACATTATATAAAGTCGGAACCAACTCGACAGCACCACTCCAGGACTCTCATTGTTGTTGTTGTTGTTAAGTGCCATTGAGTCTGTTCTGACCCATAGCGATCCTATATAGGGTTTCCAAGGAGCGACTGGTGAGCTTGAACCACCAACCTTGCAGTTCAAACGGCTTTGCAGTCTGTCACATTAACCCATAGCACCACACCAGGACTCCAGGACTTTCTTTAGGGGCTGCAATATTGGACAGAACAAGTATTATAGTTTCTAGGCACTGTCCTTACTTCTGGGGATACAATGATGCATGTACCAGACGATTTATGGATTTATGGGCAGGGTAAAGGGACGTAAACAGTGGATAGTGAAGCAGCTTGGCATCAGTAATGAAGAAAGCCATTTCAGTTCTCTGTATGTCTGTAAAACAAAGAAGAGATGGCTATCCAAACCTACTGTGGCAGTAGGAGAGTTGCACACAAGAAGTGGTCTTAGGTGGGGTACTGTGTGCTTGTCAAAGCGTGACTTGTAGGGACATAAAGGTCTCAGCCTTTCTCCTCTCCAACCCTGACCGGCTGCCAATGACTGTAACTAAGTTCATCTAGAAACCAGAGACCCAGAGAGTTTACAAATATCTTCGTCAGTCTTCTATGGTCCAGGAAAGTGTGACAAAGGGTCAAGAGTGTGTTCACAGTAGCGAATGAAAACTGAAATAGCACAGAATTTCTCCTAGACATTTAAGTGGAAATATATGCGATCTAGGCTTTTGACTACTAATCAAAAGGTTGGAGTTTGGAGTACACCCAAGAAGAAAGGCCTGATCTACTTCTGAAAAATCAACCACTGAAAACCCTATGGAGCTCAGTTGTACTCTGATAACATGTGGAATCATCATGAGTCAGAGTGAATTCAATGGCAACTGAATTACTGCCATATGGGTCTAGAAACCAGTGGAATAGTTTGGGCTAGAGACAAAGCAATCTGGAGTCACTAGCTAAAAACTGGAAATGTGATCCACGAACGTGGATCATTTAGGAAAAGGATCTAAATTTGGGACAGGGTCCTGAGGACTACCACCAATGTTCATGGTAGAAACATTTTTGCTGAACGGATGTCCACTGCCGCCTTGGAAAAAATCCAAAACCATATGGTAAGGATGGTTTTCTTAGTCAGAATAATTACTAGGGAACTTGATTGAACTTAAGTCTGTTAATTTTTTTTAGAAAGCCTTTTCATGTCATAAATCAAACCACTTGCAAGTCATTGACTTCACAAAATTGGTTAGTCAGTAATTATATTTAATGCTTTTTGCTGTACCTTTTTCAGGCTTTCCATCTTTATTATTTCTTTAAATGCCTAATCACCACTCCTGGGACCAACTTGCTTCCTACTAATGATGTGTACTTGCTGAGTTTGTAGTTTTAAGAGTCCATCATCTACTTTCCCCCTCCATACTAGAAGATAAACTGGCAGGGTATCATTCTTCAGCTGTTTGCACTCCCTAAGAGAAAATGGGATATGGAAAGCGCAAATATGGAAGAACTGAAATATTATGAGAAATAAATATGTTATAGAATCAGGGGTGTGTGTGTGGGAAGGGACGGATAAGGAATGAGATCTAAGGGAAAATTTAAACGTTTGTCCCCAGCTGACCTGGATGTGAGATGCAATCTGGGATGGAGTTGTTCTTGAGTTGGTTCTAGCCATTGAGTTGGTTCTGGCTCATAGCAACCCTCTATAGGGTTTACAAGGAGTGGCTGGCAGGTTTGAACCATCAACCTTGTGGTTAGTAGGCCAGTTGCTTATCCTATAGCGCCACACCAAAGGCTGGAAATCTGGATAAGAGAGAGAGCCATTGGGAATGGGGTATAGGCCTTGCAGTTCAAGTAACTGAGCCCAGAGCCTTTGTATTTATGTTAGTGGGGAGCCCCTAGCATTGCTACAGAGTTTAAGTTGTAAGTCAATGGACTTGTATTGAAAGCAGGGTCCAGTCACCTGGGAATGGAAAAATGACAACAATTAAGGGAAGAGTTAGAGTTTTTAGTAGGGTTCTCATAACTGAGAGGAAAGTGAGCCTCAAAACTTGAGCAGAAAGCTAGCTAGTTAACACTTCCTGAAATCAAATAGTGGAGATGGGTGACGAGGCTGCAGCTTGATGCTCACTCTGATGACTTGACACCAATCCTTGACAGACAACACTAGCTGTCCATTTCTATTCAATCCCTCAATTACTGAGGGTACAATCAAGCAGGACACCAGAAGTTCTCTCCCTATTAGTAAGTAGAAGTAACTTGCTGCTCTTGTGCCATCAATTCTAACACAGTTTGTGATAGAAGTAAAAGCAGTTTGTGCTAGAGATAAGTGAGATGCTATGAGAGTATGAGACAATGCTAAGAGTACATGAAATTTGAAAGAGTATTTCATTTGGCAGAAAGGGGCTAGGTGGTATAGTTAAAAGGGGTAGTATGTGCAGACATACAGGCATAGGTGTGGATATTGATGAGGAAAGTCAGTTTTCAAAATAAACAGTAATTCTTGTCACTTAGACATTTGTGAAAATCTCAACAAAGTCCTGACTAACTCAAAAAGGCTACAATAGTGGGGTGATACAGGGTCGCTATGAGTTGGTACTGACTTGATGGCACCTAATAACAACAAATAAGGAGCTACAAGGAGCCCTGGTATCATGGTGGATTGCAAGCTGGGCTGCTAAGACATCAGTAGTTCAAATGTATCCGTCACTCCATGGGGGAAGATGAGGTTTTCTGCTTCAGTCAAGATCTCCAATCTCAAAAATTTACAGAATGTGACTATAAGTCAGAACCAACTTGATGGCACACAGCCACCACCACCACTATAAGGAGCCATTAAAGATCTTAAGAAAAGCAGAATCCAGTCTTGAGGAGTCAGTTAGTAGAGGTTTCCCTGGAATATGATATCTAAGGTAAACTCTAAAGGTAAGTAAGAGAGCCAGGTAAAGAGAGATAACGGGGGTTGGACTGAGAAGAGTATTTCAGTACAAAAGGGTTGTAAATATTAAACTCAAATCTAAATGACTTATGTTTTTCTGGATGCTTTGGGTCCATTGCTAGGCAACTTTGCTCTACCCTCCCCTATTGTATGTGAACTGTTTTGCCTAATGGAATTTTGCAGATAAGATGCAAGCAAAGACTTGAGCGAGCAATTTTGCACTTTTGCTTACCCTTTTGCACTCTGCCATCGTCATGAGAACATATGCGTTAGGATGCTGAAGAAAAGGAGGTAGATGGTTGTACAGTCATCCAGCTTATACCATCCTAGATGAGTTAGTTCTCAGACATGTGGCTGTATCCAGCCTAGGACAGCCTATGGCAGCAGAGCCACCTAGCCATTGTCCCAGATGTGTAAGTAATGAACACTGATTTTTCTTGCTAGTAAGGTTTTGTGGTTTGTTATGCAGCATTATTGTGATAATAGATAACCGATACAAAAAGCTTGGGGGGCCAATGAATGAATGGGGTGTTTAAATCACTGAAAGGAATTTAAGCAGTTACCATTGGTTATCTTAATATAATGTCTCTGGACTGCTGTGAAACAGTTTAGAAACATTTCCCATTGTATGATCAATACCAATAGAAGGACTATTGAAGAGCCTTCAGGCACATTCGGATGTGAGTCCTATTGACCTTAGTCAAGAACATTGAAACCAGCTTAACAGAGTTTTACAGCTAAAAAGCTGGAGGTAATGTTGGAGGAAAATTTCAGTGGATTAGTTATTTTGTATCTCTGAGTAAAGATTATAAACAATCAATGGTACTTTCTTTTGTTGTTTCTCCCAAAATTAGAATACAACTTGATATTGCTTGAACTATCAAATGCTGTACTTAAACATGAAAGCCCATCAAGTGACTGAAACTCATCAACCAACTAATAACCTCCTGTGTGGACAATTCACTATGGAATACTCTCTTGTCCAATATTTCTCAGACTCCAGTGAGCATCAACACCTAAAAGATTTGTTAGAACAAGATCAATTGGTCCTATCCTCAAGAATCCTTGATGATGCAACAGGCTAGGCATTGGGCTGTGAACAACAAGGTAGGCAGTTCAAACCCACTAGCTGCTCTAAGGGAGAATAACGAAGCTGTCTGCTCCTGTAAAGATTTGGAAATCCTTTAGGAGAAGTTCTGCTCTGTTCTGTAGCATCGCTAAGAGCTGGAATTGACTCGATGGCAGTGGATGGGCCTCTAGAGTTTTTGATTCAAGAGATCTGGACTGAGCTCAAGAATTGGCCATTTTAATAAGTTTCCAGGGGATAATGATGATGCTGGTTAGAGACTATACTTGGAGAACACTGATATAGTGACACTCAACCGAAGTTTTCTTTAAAATGCCAGAGCTTTCTATATAATGTAGTCTTTACCCAGAATGCCTTTTCTTACTTTTCACCATTTGGAAGCTGCCTCAGACCTATCTTAAGTAAATTTCCCATGTTAGATAATACTTCCCGGACTCCTCTTGGAGCCGGTTTCCTTGGTCTGTAGGCTGCTTTGTTAGAATTAAATACTGTATTACAAATCTCACCACAGACAACGAAGTCCTAAAGGACTAAGCATTGTTTTAATGTATTCTGTGTTGGAAAGTAGTATATGAGGCCTGGCCCACAGTTGACTTGAATCAATTTTTTTTAATTAATAAATTGGTGAATGAATAGTTTCTGTTCTTGAAGTTTATTAATAAATCAAAAATCTATAATGATAACTATCAATTAGCCCTAAAAAGAGAATGAGTACAAGCATATTTTTTTCAATTTACCAGACTCACCAAAAACACAAGAGGACAATACTAAAAACATGAAATCTGCTACTATTGAGTTTATTCTGATTCTTGGTGAACCATATGTTATAGAGTAGAACTGAGCCCCATAGGGCTTTCTTGGCTCTAATCTTTTCCTGGTGGTGCTGTAGGATAAAACCCTGGACTGCAAGGTTGGCAGTTCAAACTCACAAGTCACTCCTTGAAAACCCTGTGTAGGGTCTCTATGAGTCAGAATTGACTCGACGACACTTAACAACAATAATCTTTTCTGAGGCAGATATCCAGGCCTTTGTTCTGTGGCACTCATGGATGGGTTCAAATTCTAACCTTTCTGTTTGTATCACCAAGGGACGCTAAAGGTACTGGTTAAAAAAAAAAGTTGCTATGTTGATAACTGAAAAGTCACCTGATTTGTACAAGGACACTGGTCCATTCTTCCATCTATTGAGAGCCCACTGGTACTCAGCAGTGATTCAGGTGGTACACTTATTACTCATTATGACACATTTTTTCTAAGTTTGTAAGACATTTTAGCAGGCAATATTAAGACAATACATTTTCGCACTTCTAGAAAATTAGACAAGTTTTTTTCTTACCTTTTAGAAATTAAAAGAAAATTAAGCAAATGGCACTAGAATTAAAAAAAATAAACAATTCATTAGGCTATAAGAAGACTAAATAGAAATTAGGAATCTCTTTCCTATTTTAATATGCACTTGAGCTTAATTGGATAAGTTTTCAATATGGGGTGATGAGTTGTTAATACAAATCACACACCTTTTATATACTTAATAAAATCCAAGAGTCTGGGATGCATTTTTGTTGCAGACAATTTATCTGCAGGAGTCAGTGAGTTGAGTAATAGAAAGGGATAATAGGAAATCAGTGGCTGAGAAACCTATAAAGTAAATTAATGTGTGCCTTACTTTATTAATTTATAACAATAATATAATGGATAAATCAATGAGGAATAATTTGAGAGAAATAGATGGAGGGAAGAGTTCCTCCTTTTTGCAATTTGGTGGAATCATTTCCACTGAAGAGGAAGAGTTGGCCAGCAGCAAAGAAACAACCTGCTTTGGACACAAAAGGAAAAGGGTTGGGTAGGGGAATGTGCTTGGCCTGAATCCTTTGGAGCTTTTAACTTGATTGTTCAGTCGACCTGATTCCAACTCACTGAGACCCTGTTGGGTTTCCAAGCTGGTGGATTTGAACTGCAGGCCTTGTGGTTCATGGTCCAATGCTTTAGAGTGTTCCTATTGACTTTATCCTGGTGTGGAGCTGTAGGATAAACTCTGGACTGCTAACTTGAAGGTTGACAGCTCTATACAGGGTCACTGTAAGTTGGAACTGACTCAGTGGTCACTAACAATAACCCATGACTTTCAAATGCTACTATCCATGTTTCTGTCTTTCCCCCAGCACCTTCACTCTAGGAAAAGAGCTCATTCCCAGCTCCTTAGCAGCCTTCAACCAATTAATGACAGGAGTTGGTATGGATACAATCCTTGGGCAATCATTTCAGAGGTTCCCAGAGTTACCTTCAGGAATAAGGCCCACAAAGGAAGCTGACTTGATGGGTGTCTTCTGTCTCATTTTTCCACTGTCTTAGTAATGCTGCCTGTAACTCCCAAATAAATGCTTGCACTTGAATCCTTGCTGGTTGGCTTATGGGAAAATCCAACTGAGATGGAGCCAAAAAAATGTTGACTATCTGTTCTTGTTTTGTTGCCCAGGGAGGGACCTACCTGAGTTTTCAGACTTAGTAATGCAGTCTTGTGAATACTGGTTACAGAAACCTGTTAGCTGGCACAGCAAAGTCTCAAATTCTGAAGGAGCTATTTTTTGTAGTTATCTGCTTACAGCTAAAAATCAGGGACAAGTGGGGGTCTTCGAAGGCAATTTAACAGGACTCTTCATTTTTGTCCTCTCTCCCTATTAGTTGTGTACTGTAACCTTCTCATCAACACATAAGTGCGGAAGACAGGTTACTGCTAATTAAATTGAGCTTTGTTCATTTTCTATTGCCAGTCTTCATTTGAGAAAGTAAACATTTGTCTCAGTAGCATTAAAAACAAGCAGTTTTCTCCATTTACTCCTTGCCTTGCCAGGCTTAATTAGCAGTTTGCTTACGCTTCATAATGCCTTTTGGAGATGCTCTATCACTATTCCATTTAGGAAGAGAAGGTCCCCCTTCAACAATTTGTGTGTGTTTGTGTGTGTGTATGTGTGTAGGGAGGTTATGCAATATGCATTTTCCTTTCAGTCATCACCTCCCACCTTAACTTCTGTAAATAAAGTCTCCCTTGCCTCCTGCTTTCTTTTTTGAAAACCACACAGCAGCCAGAATAGCTAAATGTTACCTTAAACATTTATGACCGCTCTCTTTAAAACCGTCTAGTCATATTCTTAAGGAGCTCTGGTAGCGTAGTGGTAGCGTAGTGGTTTCAAGTCGGGCTGTGAACCACAAGGTCAGCAGTTCGAAACTACCAGCTGTTCTGCGGGAGAAAGATGAGGCTTTCTGCCCCCATAAAGATTTTCAGTAGCAGAAACCCTGTACAGGGTCGCTATGAGTCGGAACCGACTCCACCGCACATTACAACAACAACAAGTCATATTCTTGGAGTCCTGGTGTAGCGCTGTGGGGTAATGCTTTAGATTGTAAAGCCATTTAAACTGCAAGGTAGGTGGTTCAAGCTCATCAGCTGCTCTATGGAAACCCTATACAGGGTTGTTATGGGTCAGAACCCACTCGACCGCACTTAACAACAACAGTTACATTCTTGTGTTGTTGTTGTTATGTGCCATGGAGTCATTTCTGACTCATAGGGACCCTGTGCAGGGTTTCCAAGGCTGTAAATCTTTACGGGAGCAGAAAGCCTCATCTTTCTCCCGTGGAGCAGTTGGTAGTTTCGAACTGCTGACTTTGCGGCTCGCAGCCCGATTCGTAACCACTACGCTTGTGTACTTCCTATAAAATCCTGTCTTTTTATCTGAGTCTTGGTGTGGTGCTGTTGGATAAATACTGAATTAAGAACCTTCAGTTTGGTGGTTCAAACTACCAACTGTTCCTTGGAAACCCTATACAGGGTGGCTGTGAATCAGAATCAACTTGATGGCACCTAACCACAACACTCCATACTAGGAAGTCTTACTCCTATTCTCCTTCAGGCCTTTGCTCTGTGTTACTGTCTCAGAGAGGCCTCTCTGGATCAGCCTATTTGATTTTGCAAGCCCATCTCTTTTGCATTACTCCTCTCCTTGCCCTGCCTCACCATTTTTACAGCCCTTCTAACTAAGTTATTTACCATGTTTACTTGTTTGTTGGTTGGTTGATTATTTCATTGTGCGAGAATTAGCAAAATACAGTGGTGATTAATGCATGCTTTCCTGTATATCAGGAATCCATTACTTTTTATTGCTCAGTAATATTCCACTGTATGGAGGTATCTCAGTTGGTAGTTGGTTTAAGCCATTCTCCAGTTTAAGAACATTTTTATGGATTCTCTTTTAGGGAGATTATGAATATAGCTTCTATAAAGAATTGTATACAGGTATTACTTTTCATATATATATATATATTTTTTTCATAAAGACCTTGGAGAGAGATTATGGAGTCCTGGTGTGGTGCTGTGGGTTAGTTAATGTGCTGGACTGCAATGTCAGTTTGAACCACAAGGTTGGTGGTTCAAACTCAACTGCTGCTCCCTGGAAACTCTATACAGCGTTGCTATGAGTCGGAACCAACTCACTGGTACTTAGCAGCAAGGTAAATGAATATTTAACTTTATAAAAAGCTGTGAAACTGTTTTCCAAAGTGGTTGTACCATTATGTATTCCTATCAGCAATGTATGAGAGTTCTTACTATTCAGAATATTTGTTAGTACTTCACATTGTATGTCTTAAGTGTGGCACTCATTTTAAGAGTATCTGAGCCCCATTGTTCTATTTAATCAGAATTTTTGGTTGGTGTCAAGTGCTACCCTTTTTTTTTTTTTTTCAAAGATGATACTAGTGTGCAGCCAGGTTTGAAAAGCATCAAATTAGGATATACTCTCCCAGAGTATCTATTAATTTTTCATAGATTTTGATCATTTGTATATCCCCAGAGCTTATAAAAGTGAACCCTGCCTGGCTTAGTCTCAATAAATACTGAATGAATGAATGATTGAATGAGAAAGTGAATTCTAAGGACAAACCAGATTCATGGAGACTAGAACATTCCTCACATTTGATTTTTTTTTTCATGAGCTCTAAGATTAGTTTCAAACTAAAGGACTTAGTTGACTGGAGTTTGCTACTCACTATTTTTTCTATACCCATACTTGCCTCCAAAGAAGTCTGAATGGGCAAGATCCAGACTATAAGATACATTGAGTAAATTTTTGAGTCTCTAGACTCTAAAACATCTTGAGTTACCCTGTATAGTATTTGTTTAACTCTTTGAAAGCTTACTCCTTCACTCTGCCTCTCAAATTTTTCCTCAAATTATACCTATCTCAAGTCCTATCACGTTAAAAAAAAAGCCAGCTAGCTACCTCAATTTCTTCTCTGCACACTTAAAAGTATATATTGCTTTTGGATTGGTGGATCATTGTAAAGTGCAATCTGGACTTTCTAGTTATTGCTCTTCTCAGCTGCAATATAAGGAGCCCTGTTGGTACTGTAAGGAGTCCTGGTGGAATAGTGGGTTACATGTTCAGCTAATAACCACAAGGTCAGTAGTTAAAACCCACCAGCTGCTCTGTGGGAGAAAGATGAGGCTTTCTCCTTTCATAAAGATTTACATCCTTGGACACCTTATACAGGGTCATTATGGGTTGGAACCAATTCAATAGCATGTAGCAACAGTTGGCACTGTGGGTTTAGGCAGTGGACTGTTAACCTCAAAGTTGATGGTTTAAACTCACTAGCCATTACTTGTGAGAATGATGAAGCTGTCTGCTCTTGTAAAAATTTAGTCTTGGAAACATTATACAGGGTTCCAATGAGCCAGAATCGACTAGGTATCAGGAGATACGGGTTTTGAGCTGCAGTTTAAACTTTGTTTTGTAACTTGCATATGTTTCTACCCATCATTCTCTTCTTCCCACCACAAACCTAATTCTAAGCACCCGAAAAGAAGGGATTATATTGCTACTCTCTCTATTTAGCCTGAATCTACCTAGCACCTAACATTGTGCCAAGCATGGTAAATATTAGATTTGTTTTCTTTCAAATACAGGAAATAATCAACTATGTGGAGTAAGAGTGATGAGACAGGAACAGTGAGCATCCAGGCAACCAGAAACTTGGATGCTTGTCATTTTTATTACTCCAGGCCTTAGTTTCTTCACTTGAATAAGTAATGACTTACATTAACGTCTCAATTTTCTTCTTTATTTGTGCCATTCTATGTTTTGATTTTCCACAGTTGCAATAGGGTAATTGGACAAATGACGTTAATTGTCCTAAACAGACATAATCGCTGTTGGGATTAGGCATCTATCGCTGATGTCTAACATCCAGCAGGAATGGAGTTGTTCATTTGAGATCAGTTCTAAGTTTTGCGTTTGCCATGGGTCCTTTCTCCTGCCCCTAAGCATTGTCCCTAACCTGGATTGCCTTCTTTTCTTCTATACTTGCCCATCATTCAAAAGTTCACTCAGGTTCCACTCCTTACAGCCTTTCATAGTTTGCAGTTTCTTTGTTTGCTTTCCAGATTCTGAGAAAACAGTGCACATGAAAAAAGTCCACACAGAAAAAAACACATTTACCATAGTAAATGTGGAGTCCTGGAGTGGTGCTGTGGGTTAATGTGCTAGACTGCGAAATTGGTTTGAACCTAAAGGTCAGCAGTTCAACCTTACCAGCCGCTCCTTGGAAACCCTTTACAGGGTAGCTATGGGTCAGAACTGACTCCGCAGCACTTAGCATCAGCATAATAAACGTGCACAAGAAAAATGCTCATGGGGAAACTAATCCTAACCCTAATTGTTGTTGTTGTTAGGTGTCATCGAGTTGGTACCGACTCATAGTGACCTTATACACACCAGAACGAAGTACTGCCCGATCCTGGGCCAACCTCACTCCGTCCAACACAGATCTTTTGGTTCTTTTGGCAGCCCATGGCACTTTCAATATTCTCCTCCCACACCGTAACTCAAAAGCATCAATTCTTCTACGGTCTTCCTTATTCACTGTCCAGCTTTTTCATGCATATGAGGATATTGAAAATCCCATGGCTTGGGTCAGGTGCACCTTAGTCCTCAAACTGACATCTTTGTTCTTCAACACTTAAAAAAAGTCTTGTGCAGCAAATTAACCTAATGCAGTAAGTCCTTTGATTAATCTTTCATTTAATGTTTTAATCACGTTTTGATATAGATGTTATGCTAGTTGGAAAGAGATATCTTGTTTTCTATTTGGTAAAAAAATTGATTAGTATTGGTGTTATTACTTAAATATTTGACAAAATTACTAGGGAACTTACATAGGCCAATAATGTCTGTGGATGACTATTATTTATTGATCATATTCCTTTAAAAATACAGAACTTTGCAGATATTCTCTAAAGTTGAAACTTTTGTTCTAGTTTGATAAGTTGCATTTCTTACAATCATAGTTCTCATAAAAAATGTCATGTTAATTACTATAAATCTATCTTTCAAACATCTGTGGCATCTGTTCTTATTCCCCCACCCCCATTTTCCCTCCAATTAGTCTATTCAAGCAATCTATGCCTGGCTTAGTTGTTTTTTAAAATCTTGTTGGCTTGTTTACTTTTATTTATATCTGTCCTTTAATTTTTTTAAAACTTTTTTTTAATGGGTTATATAATATGTATACACTAAAGTGTGCTAAAATTAAGTGCACAGCTTGATGAATTCTTACATATCAGGGGGCTTCAGAAGTTCATGGAAAATGCATATTTTGAAAACACTATGCTTGGCTTTCAAAAAATTTTGGCAAACTCTTACTAATGTGTTATGACATGTCTGACCAGGGTGTAGTTTGAGTCACTAAGACATCATTTTCAAAAACCCCTATCAAAACACCATTAATGCTGCTAAACTTGAAGCAAGAACAAATACCATGCTTATCATGAAGCTTGGATGAAAAAGTGGTGGAGTGATGCTTTATGAAAAGTCAATGGGGACAATGCCCCAAAGAAATAAGCAGTTTACAAATGGATAATTCATTTAAAGAGGAAACAAGACAACGTTGAAGATGAAGCCTGCAGTAGGGTACCACCCACAACAATGTACAAGGGCAACATTTATCTCATCCATGCCTTAACTGAAGAGAACCTACAAGTAATAGAACTTTAGACATCTCAGCTGGTTTCATTAACACAATTCTGTTTGACAGAAACATCTGAGTAACCTTTCAGCTCAATGAATGCCAAAACGGTTGCACCTAGATCAGTTGCAGAAAAATGAAGAGCTTTTCATGGAAATTTTAAACAAATTGGATTATGCTCATGAAGTTCTTGGAAGAATTATAACAGGAGATGAAACATGGCTTTACCAGTACAATCCTGAAGACAAGCAAAGTCAAACCTATGGATGCCAAGTGGCTCATAAAAGCAAAAGCAGTCAAGAGCGAAGTTAATGGCAACAGTTTTGGGGGTTGTTCAGGCATTTTGCTTGTTGACTTTCTGGAGGGTCAAAATACTATTATTGTTGTTGTGAAGTGCTGTCACATCAGTTCTGACTCACAGCAACCCTGTATAGGGCTTCCTTGAAGCAGCTGGGAGGTTTGAACTGTGGACCATTTGGTTCACAGTCCAGTGCTAACCCTACAGCACCATACCAGGAATCCAAAGAACAACAAAATCCACTTTTTATGAGAGTGTCTTGAAAAAGTCAAAGCTTTAGCAGAAAATTACCTGGACAGATTTCACCAGAGAGTCCTTCTCTATAACCAAGCTCCTGCTCATTGCTCCTATCAAATAAGGGCAATTTTGTGAGTTTCCTTGGGAAATCATTAATGTAGCCTATAGTCCTGATTTGGCTCCTCCTGATTTATTTTTGTTTCCAAATCTTTAAAAATAAATCCTTAAAAGGCACTTACTTTTCTTCCATTAATAATGTAAAAAAGTTTGCATTGACATGGTTAAATTCCTAGGAGCCTCAGTTCTAAATGGCTAGTATCATTGCTTATGTTGAAACTCTTTTTGTGTAATTCTTTTTTTTTTTAATGAATGTTTTATTGTGAATTGTGTAATAGTTTACATGGGAGAACATTAGTTTTACATTCATTCTACCATACATCGTTTCATTGCCATAGTTACCATCCCATCCATGCATCATCACCCAACCAAAGGGTATACCCTGCAAGCCTGCCCCATCCCCACCTCACGGTCCTCAGCACACAGCCCCTTTCCCTCTCTGGATCTCAGGTCCCCAGCCATTCCATCTCTTCACGTCATCTTCTCTGCCTCCATCTCAGGCCTCCCTGTGTCTCTGGGTAGGGTCCCACTCTCCATTCTTCTCCATTGATGTTCCCAGAGCCCTCCGCTTCTAGCCTGAAAAGTTAATCACTCTCCTCCTTGCTATAAAATGTCCACCTTTACATTTCCAACCCTCACAATCAGTCCTGACAACAATTCTTCACTATTGTATTACAAGAGACCCATATGTATTTCATTTCATCAGCCCTTCCTGGACAGCCTGGATACTATGCACTGGAGACTCTACTTTCCTCCATGCACTTTGGATCTAGGTTCCCTCTTGAAAGCTTGTAAGCCAGTCACTTCTTACCTTTGTATCCCTCCCCCCATTTTGGGTAGCCAATGTCCAAGTTACCCATCCCTGCCTATTTGTGTGGAGGGGGTGGGAATAATTCTTGCAGCAGGGATTTGTTTCCTCTTTTGAGCTACTGCATTAATAGGTGTAGGTCAAGTTTATCAAATTGTATCAGATGACGCTTTTTTCCTTTTCTTTCTTCTTCGGGGTGACCTCTGTTCATCCAGTCATTGAAGCCAGGTCAAGTAGGTATCATCTGCAAGTGTGGGTGTTCTTGCATCTGTCTGCTGTCTTATCAGCTGGCCGCTTCGCTCTCTACTCTAGTCCTCTGTGGTTGTGTCATTGACTCTGAGCCATGAGTCCCCAAGTCTTGTCTCACTGCTGGCCAACCAGGTCTCCACCCATGTTTACAGTAGCCTGCTGAACGATGTAGGGCTTAGCTGGCCACTTCATTGATGTTCTTCGGTCACTTCCCCTTATGGGTGACATGCATGGTCATCAATCCAAGCATGTATTTCCAATATGTCTTAGCCTTGGAAGAGGAGTTACACTGAGAGGACCTGACCACTTGCCTTGATGTCTCCTGGGCAAGCAACTTGCTTGTTCTTGTGGTAACAGTCGGACTGCCCTTATTGTTTTGTATTTTTCCTGTAGGTCTTTCTTTCAAGAAGTACCTTCTGGTTTTCTAGCTCCTCCAGGCTGGTCTGCCTGTCCTTACAAGTGGAAGATTTCCCGTCTCTGAAGGTCTGGGTGCGGTTCAGGCTTCCACCTATAGTCTTATGTAATGCAGAGGCTCCTCAGGAAACCTTCACTGGACACATTGCAGCCCCATTTTAGGTATTCCAATCAGTTATAGGCAGAAGACAGACTTACACGCTTTCTATGGTGATATTTCTGGCTATTCCTCTCTCTCCTCCTCCAGTGTCTGTTTTATAATAGAATGCATGGGAAACCGAGGTTCAAAAGACAGCCAAGCATGTTAACATTATTGCCCCCTTTTCCCCATTCCAACCATGTCTCAATCTCTGTATCACAGAGCCCTGATGTTCTAAAGCTGTGCCTACATCATTTTTTACCTCTGTCCCATTTAGTCCATTCATACCTGTCTAATTGTTCTCCCATCTGCTTTGTTCTTCCTTTCCCCTCTCCCTACTTATATATTGCCCGCCTCCCCAACACCCAAGTTATCCTGTGTCTGTTCCCTGCCCTGTGCTCCACCTTCCTCTCCCACCCCTAACCCTACCCCTACGTCCTAGTAACCAGCTAAGAAGCCACTTTAGTGGATTAGTATGGGTTCTTTTTCTTAGTCTTTTACAGCAGTGGTCCTATGCAGTATTTGTCCTTTTGTGACTGACTAATTTCACTCAACATAATGTCCTTAAGGTTCATCCATGTTAGGAAGTGGCATGCAGCTTCCTTGTTATTTTTTAAGGTAGCATAATACTCCATCGTGTGTATGTACAACAGCTTGTTTTTCCATTCTTCAGTTGATGGGCACTTTGGCTGTCTCCATCTTTTTGCTATTGTAAATAGTGCAACTGTGAACATTGGTGTGCATATATCTTCCCGTGTTGTGGCTTGTATTTCTTGTGGGTAAATACCAAGTAGTGGAATTACTGGATCAAATGTTATTTCTATTTTCAACCTTCTGAGGAAACGCCATATTGCTTTCCAGAGAGGTTGGGCCATTTTGCAGTCCCACCAGCAATGCAGGAGTGACACAGTCTCTCCACATCCCCGCCAGCATTTATTGTCCTCAACTTTTTTGATCTTTGCTGTTATTGCTGGTGTGAGATGATATCTCATTGTTGTTTTGATTTGCATCTCTCTGATGGCTAGTGATAGTGAGCATTTCTTTGTATGTTTGTTGGCTGCCTGGATCTCCTCCCTGGTGAAGTGTCTGTTCATATCCTGTGCTCATTTTTTGATTGGGTTATTTGTCTTGTTTTTGTAGATGTGTAGTATTTTCCTATATATTTTAGAGATGAGTCCCTTATCTGATATGTCATTGCAAAAGATTTTTTTCCCAGTCTGTGGGATCCCTTTTTACTGTCTTGGTGACGTCTTTTGATGCACACAAGTTTTTAATTTTTAGTATGTCCTACTCATCTATTTTGTCTATTTTTGTTGGTGTACTTTTCAAAATGTGTGGCAGTCTGTATATGCCCTGAATTAGCACCCTCACGTTTATCCCTATTTTTTCATTGATGATCTTCATAATTTTACGATTCACATTTAGATCTTTAATCCATGTTGAGTTCATTTTTGTATAGGGCATGAGGCAAAGGTCTTGTTTCAGTCTTTTACATATCACTTTCCAGTTCTGCCAGCACCATTTGTTCAAGAGACTGTTTCTTTCCCATGCAGTGTGCCTAGGCCCTTTGTCGAAAATCATTTGGGTGTAAGTGGTTGGGTTAATATCTGGATTCTTGATTCTATTCCATTGATCATTGTCTCTTTCATTGTACCAGTACCAGGCTGTTTTGACCACTGTAGCCATTTAGTAAAGTTTGAAATCGGGGAGTGAGAGACCTCCAACTTTGTTCTTCCTTTTAAGCAGTGCTTTGCTTATCCTGGGTCTCTTTCTTTTCCATATAAAGTTACTAATTGTCTTTTCCATCTCTTTGAAGAATGTTGTTGGAATCTGGATTGGGATTGCATTGTATGTGTAAATTGCT
>NW_006408548.1:10364664-10383859 GCF_000296735.1 Chrysochloris asiatica | reverse complement strand
GTATTAGGGAGTTTTCCATCCTCTTCTATGTTCTGGAATAATTTGAGTAGAATTGGTGACAGTTCTTCTCTGAATGTTTGATAGAACTCAGCCGTGAAGCCATCTGGGCCTGGACTTTTGTTGGTTGGGAGTTTTTTTTATTTTTTGTATAATTCTTGATCGTTTAGAGCTTCTGGTTTTTGGAAAGCCTGTTTTACTCTTTTGCTTTGTAAATGGACCAGTCTTTTTGTTACTCATCTTAATAGTTCTTTATATATTGTGAATACATGTTTTGGGCAGTTGACTAGGTGACTCTACTATGAACATTTTGAGTTTTTAGCTTGTATTTTAATTTCAATTATACATAATTTCTCATTCTTTTAAGATAAGTGTTGTTGTTTTTTTTTTGTCCAGGTTAAACCATATTTCCCCAAACCAACATCATGAAGATACATTCCAGTTTATTTTATTCTATTTATTTATCATATCCTTGTTTAGATATATAATCCACCTTGAATAATTTATAACCTGAGTAAGGGATCTAGATATATTCTTTCACCAAGTAGATAACTAGTTATTACTCTTTATCTTTTAACTAAATTCCAGTGTATTTATTTATTGAATTATGTGTTATCAAGTTTATTAAGCATTGGCACCCAGTTGTAATTAAATATCACCAGGCACCGTATAGTTCTGGTCTAGTATGTTTGAGAGTGATATTCACATTACATGAACTTTTTGAAATCCCCTTGGATACTCTGTATAGTTTCAAGGTTTCATTGTGATGGTTATGCATCTTTAGCCCAATTTCAAGCTAAGAATTAAAAGATGGGAAAAGAGTATATTTATAAAATAAATTTTAGGTTCAGTATATCTTAAACTACTTTTGTTTTCTGGTCACTGTATTAGGCACATTCACAACTTTTCTATAATCACATAACTCCTGTAAAGTATTAGTATTTTTCACATTTTAAGAAATTGTAAGTGAGACGGAGGTTGTTGTTTAATGTGTGCCTGACTCATGCCCTGGTATTTTTAATAGCCTGGTATGCTTATGAAAGTTGGACAGTGAATAAAGAAGCCTATAGAAGAATTGATATGTTTGAGTTATGGTGTTAAAAAAGAATAAAAGTACCATGAACTACTTGAAAAACAAATAAATATGTTGGAAAAAATACAGTGAGAATAGTCTTTAGAAGCCAGAATAGTGATACTTAGTTTCTCATGCATTGGGCACAGTATTAGAAGAGACCACTCCTGGAGAAGGATATCATGCTTGATAAAATGGAGGGACAAGGAACAAAAGGAATGTTATCCCCCTCTCCCCAACCCCAGTGAGATGGAGTGGCACAGTGGCAGCAACAATGGGCTCAAATACAATTCTGAGGATGGCACAGGACCAGACAGTGTTTAATTATGTATAGGGTAATTATGAGTCAGAACTACATCAATGGCACCTAGCAACAAAAATAACAATAATAATTATCAACAATGTCATATGGAAGCAGATAATTTTAAAGCTCTTTATATTATATGTTTACATAATGCTATGTGGCATTGTAAGAAAAACACTATAATGGAATTTGTGTGAGGTCAGGTACTCTGTGCCTAAGTACGAAATATAGTACTTGGTACCAGCTAAGTTCCCTTGTTAAGTCTTTTCGAATGACTGCCTCTTGATCTGTGTACAGTTTCCTGAGGAGCACAATGAAATGTTCTGGAAACACCATCTCTTCAGTGATGTCCACAACTTGTCATGATCCGCAGAGTCAAAAGTTTGTACATAGTCAATAAGCATAAGTTAACATCTTTCTGGTATTCTTGCTTTCAGCCAAGATCTGTCTGACATCAGCAATGATATCCCTTTTCCATGTCCTACTCTGAATCTGGCAGTTCCCTGTGAATGTACCATTGCGGCCATTTTTCAATTATCTTGAGCAAAATTTTATACTTGCATGTGATACAAATAATACAAATCCAATGATTTCTGTATTCTGATAGATTACCTCTCTTTGAAATGAACTCTAACATGGTTCTTTTCCAACCACTTGGACAGGTAAGTGTTTTCCAAATTTCTGGGCATAGATAGATGAGTGAGTGGTTCCAGTGTTGCATCATTTTAACATATTTCAACGTGTAATCTGTCAATTCCCATGCCTTATTTGCCAGTGCCTTCAGTGCACTTTGGACTTCTTCCTTAAGTACCATATGCTACCTTTTGAAATGGTTGAACATCAACCATTTATTTTTGTTACAGTAGTCTGCATTCCTTCCATCTTCTTTTGATGCTTTCTGAATCATTGAATATTTTGACCATAGATTTCTTTTCAATATTGCAAGTCGAGGCTTTTTTTTTTTTTTTTCCTTCAATTCTTTCACCTCAGGAAATGCTGAGTTTGTTTTTCCCTTTTTGTTTTCTAACTCCAGGTCTTTGCATATTCCATTATAATACTTGACTTAGTCTTCTCAAGCTGTCCTTTGAAATGTTCTGTTCAGCTCTTATAATTCCTGATTTTATCCATTTGTTTTAGCATCTCTAAGATTAGGAATGTTTCAGAATCTCTTCTGTCATCCATTTTGGACTTTGACTTCTGTTTTGTCTTTTTAGTGACCTTTTTCTGTCTTCCTGTATAATGGATTTTATGTCATTCCATAATTCTTCTAGTCTTTAGTCATTAGTGTCTAATGCATCAAATGTGTTCTTAAGATGATGCCTAAATTTGGGTGGGATATATTGAAGATCAAATATTGGCTCTCATGGACCTGTTTTAATTTTCTTCAGCTTCAGCCTGAACTTGGCATACAAGCAATTGAGCATGACAGTCTGCTCCTGGTCTTGTTTTTGCTGATAAGGAGAGCTTTTCCACCTTCTCTTTCCACAGATGTAGTTAATTTGATTTGTGTGTACCATCTGGTAAGGTCCATGTGTGTTGTCATCTTTTATGCTGTTTAAAAAATGCATTTGCAATGAACAAGTTATCTGGCCTTGCAAAATTCTATCAAGTAATTTCCAGCATCATTTCTATCACCAAGGCCATATAGTCCATATTGATCCTTACACTTTGTTTCCAACTTTTGCATTACAGTGGTTTAAAATTAGGAAAGGTGCACACTTGGGTTGAATTCTTTCACAATACTTACTCCGATTTGTACACTGTGCACTTTATTTGAGAAACTGAATAATATGAAGAATAATGTGGTGTCAGGATTGGAGGAAGACTCATTAACAACCTGTGATAATGCAGATGAGACACCCTTGCTTGCTTAAAATGAAGAGGACTTAAAAAACTTAATGTTGAAGATCAAAGACCATAGCCTTCACTACAGGTTGAATCTCAGTGTAAAGAACACAAACATTCTCACCACTGGACAAATAAATAAAATCAAGTTAAATGGGGAAAAGACTAAAGTTATCAAAGACTTTATTTTGCTTAGATCAACCATCAACACTCATGGAAACAGCAGTTAAGAAAAGAAAGGATGTATTGCATTAGGCAGATCTGCTGCACAAGACCTCTTTAAAGTGTTCAAGAGAAAAGATGTCAGTTTGAGGACTAAAATGCAACTGTCCCAACCCATGGTATTTTCATTAGGTTCACATGTATGTGTAAGTTGGACAGTGAATTAAGGAATACTATTGAATAATTGATGTATTTGAGTTGAATATTAAAAGTACCATAAACTGCTTGAAGAACAAACAAGTCTATGTTGGATGAAGTACAGGTAAAATGCTCCTTAGCAGCCAGGATGGTGAACCTTCATCGCCTATGTTTCATTCATATTATCTGGAGGGACCAGTCCCTGGAAAAGGATTTCAAGGTTGGTAAAGTAGAGGGTTGGAGAAAAAGAGGAAGACCCCCAGTGAGATGGATTGGCACAAGAGCAGCAACAATGGGTTCAAATGTAGCAATGCTGGTACAATTGATGCAGGACTTAACAGTGGTTTGTTGTGTTGTGAATAAGGTCACTATGCATTGGAATGGACTCAAAGGCAATGAACAACAGCAACAACAATCAACTAAGTTTGCAAGCTTTTGAATTTCAAATCAGAAAAAGAAAAAAAAAAATGACCCCCTTTTTTTACCTATCCTTGTCAGTTTCTGTCAACAGGGTCTCTCATACATGTTTGCTTCTTTTGTTTGTCAATTTGAGGTTGGGGGTAGTGGTTCAAGGTGATTTTTGTCTCCATTCCTGAAGTCCTAAATTACTCTAAATACATCAGTTACCAAGTTCACCTCCTAAACTGGAGATCACATGATTAAAATATTGGAGGGCCACTTGTAATTTTGCTAAGTGGTAGATTTTTATTTTCTAACATGATGAAAAGTGTATACATTTACACTGTCACAGAGCAACTCAAACTGTGACTTGTGTTTTACAGTTTATGTACTTGATAACATGTATTTTGACATTTCTTCCATGTTTCTGACAGAATGTTTTTTTTCCTTCCTTTTAGAAGTAAGGAGAGAATACATTTCTATATTTTTATTCGCTTTTGCTTTCTGGTGGTAGTGTCTAAATCTATGTAACAAAATATAACTGTCAATCAGTATTTATTAAGCATTTACTGGATCGCTACATTTGAGTTTGTCGATTGGGAAAACAGTGTAGAAGAAGAATGAAAAGAATTGCATCATAAGTTGAAAATGAATAATAGACACAAAAGCACTTTGGAAATAAGTGTCTTGTAATCTTGTTACTGTTACCTAGGTAGGCACTCCATTATTTTTCTTTGAGTATTCTTTTTCAGGTTCTTAGAAATCTCCCTCAGGGAAATTGGAGCATGTTATATTACCTGTATGTAGTTGACTGTTTGGCTCCATAAAGTCCTCTAAATATAGCTATATTAAAAGACTGGATAGTGGCCATGAACATACAGAGAAACAAAACCCAGCTCTTGTTGACTAAGTATATAGTTATGATCTAGTGGTGAGACTGACAAGCAAACAGATAAACACAACATGGTGTCAAAATATGAAGTGCTATGATAAGACCAAGTGCCCATAGAAAGTCTTCTGGCCCGATGCTCCAGGAAGCTGGAAGACTTTCTGAGAGAAGAGACATGGCAAATGAATTTTGAAGGACCCAACAGGTACTCACCTGGGAAGAACAGTGGAGAAGATTATTACAGGCACAGAGAATACCACCTGCAGAATACCAACAGTATGAGACCTCAGAATCAGCAGGAAATATTTTGTGTGGCAAGGGGAGACGTATGAGGTGTAGAGGATAAATGGGAATAGATTATATGGGGATTGCATTAGGGTTGGATTACGAAAGAAGTTGTGTTTATTCCTGATAAAAAAGGGAGTGGAGCAGGTACTTGCTATAATGGTGGCTGAGATAACATCAGATTAACAAACCAAAAATCCCCCTGGTAGTACTTTTGGAGACCCGGTGACTCAGTGGCTAAGCACTCACCTGTAAACCAAAAGGTAAGCTATTTGAATTCATCAGTCACTTCATGGTATAAAGGTGAGGTAACAGCTTCCATAAAAATGTACAGCCTCAGAAACCCGATGGAAACCCTACTTTGTCCTATCGGGTTACTGGGAGTCCAAATCCACTTGATGGCAGTGGACTTGGTTTTGTTGAGTATTAGTTCTGAAAAGAACTGGATACTAGTGTGACAGGTGGCAGGTTGGATAAGGTGTTAGAGTAATCCAGGTGGTAAATGATGAAGTGATGAGTGCTTCTATAAGACAAGAATATCTCTATAAGAAGCGGAGAGTAATTGAGTTTGAGTTATTAAAGCAATGTGGGACTGCTGTTGTATAGAGTTAGGCCATTTGGAAAAGATAGACATCAAGGATGACCTTCCAATGTTTCATTTATTTGACTCCAGTAAATAGGCTATATAGTATCACACATGACAACTGAAGACAGAGAAGCCATAGCATTGCTATTATCTGGATCCTAGTTCCCTCCTCTGTACAATGTGGAATAACCCCTACCATTCTGGTGTGGGGCTTTATGATAAGCACTGGGCTGCAAGGTCATTTGCACTGCGAGGTCCATGGTTTAAACTCAGCAGCCATTTCTTGGAAACTCTATACAGGGTCGCTATGAGTTGGAACTGACTCAACGGCACTTAACAACACATTATTATGAGACCTAAATAAGGTAACTCATTAAAAAGTTTTAAAATTATAAGTAATTTCCCAGTGGTTATTTATATTTGGGTTACATCTACCCAAAACAAAAAATTATAAAGAAATATAGGAGTGTAACTGTATAAGGACAAGCCCCCTTTGTTAAGTAGAAAGAACAAATCCTCAGATGCTGGCAGTAAACATGTGTCTATAGTCCAGGTTCTTTTTCCTCTCTTTGCCCTTTTCTGTTATACACCTGGTATCATCCTGCTAGTTGCCCAAGGAAAAATCCACAGTTTTGTAATGTCTGTTTCTTCAAACTCAGGTACTTCAGCTCCCGTTCAAAGTTAATCAGAGCCATAGAATTTCACCTACTGACTATTCACACATCCATTTCCAACATACACTTGCTCCCACTCTCCAGTTTCCCCCATGTACATACATGAACAAACTTCAAAAAATTCATGGAAAAAATGAAAATATTATGGAATTTTTCAATTCATGTTTGAATTCTCTGTGTATGTTGTTGTTGTTGAGTGCAGCCAGATCAGTTTCAACTCATAGCAACCCTGTTGTTTAGGGTTTCTGATCGAGCAGCTGGTGAGTTTGAAGCACCAACTTTACATTGCTTATCCTACAGCACCATACCTGGATTCCCTGGGTATAGGGAGAGTATTTAGTAATTCCCTAGTGTGGCGCTGTGGGTTAATGCACCGGACTGCAAATCCATTTGAACTGCAAGGTCAGCGATTCACACCCACCAGCTGCTCCTCGTCCCCATAAACCTATACAGGGTCACTATGGGTCAGAATCGACTCAACGACACTTAACAACAACAACAACAAGTTAAGGTCTTGGGCATCACATTAGTCTTCTCATCTGTAAAATGGGAGTAATTATATCTATCTCACAGGTCAATGACTAGAAATAAAATGAACAGGCAGGTAAAAATTGATAAGCACTAAGTCTGACAAGCGGAGTTCCTGAGTAGTGCCAAAGATAACAAGCTTGGTTACTAACAGAAAGGCTGGAAATTTGGGTCTATGCACAGGCACCTAGGAAGAAAGACCTGGTGATCAACTTCAGAAAGTTCAGCCATTGAAAGCCATATGGAGGGAGCACAGTTCTTCTCTGACATGCATGAGTTAGATGAATCAAATCCACAGAAAATAGTTACTGGTTCCTTCACTGTCACTTTTCTGAATTTCTATAACACTTTGGCTCTGCCTCACAATATTTAGAACTACTAAATTATTGAACTATCTGTTCTATGTTTGCTTCATCTATTTAATCCACTGCCATCAAATTGATTCTGACTCAGAGCAACCCTATAGGGCATAGCAGAACTGCCTCGTAAGATCTCTAATCCTGACAGTCTTTAAGGAAGCAGATTGCCTCATCATTCTCCCACACAGCAGCTGGTGTCTTTGCACCAAGCTCTTACTTTTTGGTTAGAAGGGCAATGAATAACTGCATCACCTGGCTCTTTGTCACTTTAAAGTAGGTGCTGTAGGATAAGCATTCGACTGCTAACCCAAAGGCCTGTAGTTCAAACCTACCAGCTGCTCCTTGGAAACCCTACCCAGGGTGGCCATGAGTCAGACCCTACTCCATGGCACTTAAAAACAACAGATATTCCTCAAGTGACCATACCTTGCACAGGGGTCTTGTTGAAATTCTTCCTTGCCTGTCTTCTTTTTGTGTATCAAAATCAACCTTCATGTTTTAAGGTAAGATCAGTGAAAATGATGAGGCAGAAGATAACTTTTTTTTTTTTTTTTTTTTGGCTTTGGTCTCAAAACTTGGAAGACTGTAGGTTTTAGAGCATTTTGGTCTTCAAAACACATGTTACTTTTAGCACATAAGAGTTTTTATCCTTTTGTCATTTGACAATTCAAAAATTGCAATAATGATTGCATTGTTCCCTACATGTCCCAGTTAGAAACAAAACCAAGATTATCTCATTTCACTGTTAAAAGAGAGCTGTAGGTAGGAGCCTATAAAACACTGTTACTTTCTTGATTAGAATGCAGATCACCTCACTGCTGAAGGAAAATCTGCCTTAGGCACTAGGAGTCTTGTCCAGACTGCAGTAAATGGCTTCAGCAAAATGCCTGGAGCAATATAGAACCTTAGCACTAAGGGATTGCTTCAGAAGGAAGATATTTATGTGGCAACCTTTTAATTTCATATTTTAATTCTATTCATGGGAACTAAAGGTTGTGTAACTTGGGGGAAAGACTCATAGGTATTCTTTTTAGTAAAAACTTGATACTTTTAACCAGGGCACATTCATTTAACTTCTTCCATGAAGTCCTGGTGTGGCACTGTGGGTTAATGTGCTGGACTGCAAAGTGGTTTGAACCACAAGGTCGGTGGTTGAAGCTCACTAGGAGCTCCTCAGAAACCCTGGGTGGCTATGGGTTGGAACTGACTTGACAGCATTTAACAACAGCATCATCTCAGTATTATTCTGTTAAACGGTTAGTTTCCTTCCCATTTAACAGAGAATACTGAGCTAGAAGTTGTATGAATGTGCCCTTGTTAAAGAATACAAAGTTTTTACTCTAAAGGATGCTTTAGATGTCAAAGTTATAAAGCCATTATGGAATTCTGGTGTGATACTATAGAATAACCATTGGACTGCGAGGACGGTTTGAATCACAAGACAGTTCAAACTCTCCAGTCACTCCTTGAAAAACCGTATACAGGGTCATGATAAATCTGAACCGACTTCACCGTACTTAACACCCCCCCCCCCCCGACACACACTCACATATGTAGGTATCTGGAGAACAATAATAATTAAACAACAATCTGTCACCCCCTTGAGCAGCTAGAAATTACTTATGAATGATTAAGTAACTCTTTAGACTTTCTTTAAAGTGTAAGAAAAAAAAAACAAAACATGACTGTCATGTCAAAGATTGATTTAACTCATGAATGAGGGAAACAGCAGTATGTTACAGTTGGTTCAAAGAGAATATGAGACGCTAAGTGTATATAGGCTCTTAAAGAAAGATCACTGGATAAGGATTGACAAACTAGGTAACATTTGTTAAATCCCTACAGGACATTTAAACTGTAATCTTTGGGACTATTATTTCTGTTGTTCAGATATAATTTGTATTGCTGAGACAAAATTTAAACTTAATATGTAACTTCAGGAGTTAGGGATCCTATACATTGATAGGAGTCCTGGTGTGGTACTGTAGGATAAGTACTGAGCTTTTAACTACAGGTCAGTGATTCAAATTCACCCGCCACTCCTCATATAATATATCTATATATCTATATATAGTCGACATAAGTTGGAACCCACTCAGCGACATTTAACAACAATCATTGTTAAGATCCCACTATGAGTTGGAACTGACTCGACAGTATACAACAGAAACAATGAATCAGTGGTAAGTAGTTAATCAAACTAAGGTATATTCTAGAAAATCAAATAATCCTTGGAAGATCATGACCTATTTTTTTTTTTTTCCCCTCTCTCTCCAGAGAGCCCAAATTTTTGCTATATATTTTATCTCTTCCCTCTACTTCAGGAACTTTTCTTACAGCTAACAGTGCAGAGAAATGCTCTAGCTGGTTAGAGAGTAGAAAAATTCATGGTTTTCTCCAACACAAAAGGCCCCAAACTATTTTAGGCAAAGTGAACAGCCTGCAGTGATTCATTGGGCATTGGACATTTTGTGCCCCAGCCAGAGATTTTACCTATTTATGACAATGTAATTTCATTTGCTTTTAGAGATGTCACTTTATGCCCCCACTGTCAGACTAACTCAGAAATATGTCCAGCAGGCAAGATACTTAACCTCTTCTAGCTGTATATAGCCAAATGGCAGGAGCTAATAATAGGACCTTGATTTTGATTCTTCTCTCCAAAAGTGGTGGAGTTGCAACAATTGCTAGAACTCTCAAAATTTGTGGATAGGAAATTTCTGAGTTCATGCAATACCATAATCTTTGTGTAAGGACTTACCTCCTACATTTGAGAACACAGCTTAAATAGTTATTCAAAGATGCATTATAGTTGCAGAATTTTTTTTTTTTTTTGCCACCTGGATGAGAATATAGTCTGATTTTTGTGTTTTAATCTTAGATCTGGTTTCAGCTTATTTTACTTCCATTTTTCTCTTTATATTAATGTTCTAAGTTTAAAAAAATTATAGACTATTTAGTGACTTTTTGAAGATAGATGATTTTAATATAAACATAATGAACCTGGTTTTTTGTTTTGTTTTGTTGTTAAGTGCCATCAAGTCAGTTCTGATTCATAGGTAACTTGTATTGGGTTTCTGAGGAATGGCTGCTGAGCTTGAATCACTGACCTAGTGGTTCAAACCGGCCTTGCAGTCCAGTGCATTAATCCGCAGTGCCATGGACACCTGCAAGAACCATGTAGGAGCCAGCCGAGTCTGCCTTCCCCTGGCTTCACAAGGTGGAAAGGCAACCAAACTCAATATCAGCTCAAGGCTGATTTCTATGAAGTGGAGGTCAGACGTGCTTCTACCCTACAACCTCTTCACCTTATTCGGACACCAACTGTTCCTCCCACAGCACTTCTCTTTACATCTTGGTTCAATAATCCACTGCAATGGACACACAGAACTCATAACAGTACTCTTAATTAAGGGATTTATTAGGGAAGTGAACAAGGTACAATTCAGAATCAAAACCAACTCAGGACACAATAGTTTTCCAGTTAGGAAAGCTACTTGTCTGCCATATGGCAGGCACGCCTAACTCTTCTCAGCCTCTCAGCCATGTGGTCCCTTGGCCTCTGCCCTGCTTGAATAGGTGATACAAAGTTTTAGCCCGTCTCTGAATGTCCAAAGGGCACATTCTGCAAGCCAGTGTCTTGATATAGGTATTCAGCTTTACTGAGTTCATGGGTCTAAAGCCTGAAGCTGTCTTTCCATGCCACCAACTCTGCACTAAACCTCTGCTGTTACCTCTGCAGTCACAGTTTCTCATGCTTCACTCATGTTCTTACTTCTTGATAGTCCTGGGACCATCTGCTTCCACTTCTGAGATGGCTCCTTTTAAGTCTAGCTAGAGGGTGAAACTAACCAATCTTAGCCTTAGAGTCCTTATATACCTTATTTTCATGGTTTCACCTAATCACTTGGTGCGAATTGAGACTTTGGCTAGAAAAGCCATATGGAATAAACTCAGGGGACCACAAAACCCTTCCTAGTCTTATCAAATCATGATTTTTTTTTTTTTTTTCAGAGTTCTTTTTCCTTTTCAGAGAGAACTATTACCATGAATGTGATTAAAAAAAAAATTCTAATGCATGTTTTTTTTAATTTCAATACATACTTTAAAATGCTAAATAGTTTTGATATACATGGCTCTAAGCTTTTCTAGGTATTATATCATTTGTATGACTTTTTCATAATTTCATTCTCCTAGTTTTTTTTTTTTTTTTTCTTCCAGGTCTTTACTCTTACAAACAATGCTGCAGAAAACATTCTTATCCATGTTTCCATGTGTAACAGTTCACTAGAGGGCTGAACTAGAAGTTGTTGGATATTAATACCTTCAACTTCACTACATATTGCAAATTGCTCTCCAAAGAGAAATGTAGGAATATTTTTGTTATACACGTGGGCACTAAAATACTTTTGGTTGGATGCACTGGAAATATATTTTCTAGACTATGGCTTGCCTTTCCCTTTTGTTCATAGTAGGTTTCTTTATAGTTTTAATTTTAATGTACTCCAGTAAATAAAGAATTTGTTTATGTTTTGTGCGTTTACCCCCTGAAAATCCTTTCATTTTACATGGTCATGAAGTTGTCATTTTCTGGTTTCTTTGTGAGAGCACACTTCATGGATCACCTTATGTTATGTGAGCATACATGATAAGGAGCCATGCTAACACAGTGGGTTACATGTTGGGATGCTAACTGCAGGATCAGCAGTTCAGGTATACCAGCCACTCCATGGGAGACAGATGATGCTTTCTGTTTCCATAAAAGTTTACGGCTTTGGAAACGTTACACAGGATTGTTATTTAAAGGCACATCACCAACTATAACCTAGCTGTTGAGACAGTGGTTCAGTAGAAAAACAGAAAATGCCTGCTATTTGGAGATCCAGGTTCAATGCCTGGACAATGCACTTCAAATGCCACCAGCACCCGTCTGTCAGGGGAGATTTGTGATTTTGCTATGATGGTGAACAAGTTTCAGTGAAGTTTCTAGACTAAGATGCATGAGGAAAAAGGGCCTCAGAATCTACAACATACTTGTCTGCAACAAATCATTGTATAGGCCTGGCCATGTTTAGTTCACTTTTGCATTAGGTTGCCATAAACTCGGACAGATCTCACTGTAGGATAAGCATTGGATTGAAAGGCTAGCTTGAACTGCAAGGAAACCTTGGAAATCCTGTATGGCACTAAACAAGCACAACAATAATAATTTACATGCAAGACTAAGCACTTTGTAATATTTTCCTAATGAATCTTTGGCACAAAAGGTAGACTTTATAGAAGTTTTTGTAGAAGTGACAAAGGAGCTCACATCTTGTACTCTACAGGAAATAAAACAACTTCCCTGTTAGCTATTTCTCTTCCTTCCTTTTGTTAAATCATGACTTTGCCAGCATTTTCTCTGTCAGAATGAATCATTTTTTCCCCCTTTGGGGAATAAAAACAACTCTACATATTTGGTTAGAAAACATGGGTTACTATTAATTTATAAAGTAACTGGTAATAAACACAAACAAGTGTCATTTCAATCACAGGGGGCTCTCATTGAAAGAAATTCTAATAGTCCCTTTTTCACTAATTTGAAAAATATTTATTGAGCATCAAGTAAATGTCAAACATTATACAAGATGTTGAATGAATAAAATAATGTCCCAGATGGCAGAGATAGAGGAGGGAAATCTGGGAAGTGTTCTATGAGAAGGTGACATTTAAGGTGAGACGGGAAATATAAGGAAATCTACCTTTCAAGGTGGAGGAAAAAGTTTAAGAGGAGATTAATGGCAAATGCAAAAGGCCAATGTAGTAAAAAGGAATTTGGCTTGTCAAAGAATCTGAAAGATGTCACTATGGCTAAATGGGAATGTACAAGGAGAAAATTGACATGGAATATGGATGGAGAGAAGATGAGCTTACGTAGTGTTTTCTTTGTGAAGTGCTGTTGAGTTGATTCCGACTCATAGTGACCATGTATAGGGTTTCCAAGGAGCGGTTGGTGAGTTGAACTGCCAGGCTTGTGGTTCAAATGGACCTTGTGATCCAGTGCTTTATTCCACAGGGACACATGGTGATTTTTTTTTTTTTTTTTTAGGCCTTTACAGAGATGCTAGTGATTTGATTTGTTTTTAAAATAACATGCTTACTATAGATGGTCGATAGATAGACAGCACATAAGAACAGAAAAAGGGAAACCCGAGAAGCAGGTAAGATAGACACACTAATGTTGTTAGGTGCCATTGAGTCAGTACTGACCCATAGCGACCTTATACACAGCAGAACGAAACACTGCCTGATCCTGGTCCAACCTCACTACTGTTGCCACACTTGAGTCCATCCATGCTGACACTTGGCCAGTCCATCTCGTTGGGAATCTTCCTCTCTTTCTCTGACTCTTCACCTTACTAAACATGATTTCCTTCTCCAGTGACTGGTACCTCCTGACAATATGTCCCAAGTATGAAAGATGAAGTTTGGCTATCTTGACCTCCAAGGAGCGCTCTGGCTGCACTTCTTCTAAAACGGATCTATTGGTTCTTTTGACAGCACATGGTACTTTAAATATTCTCCTCCAACAGCATAACTCAAAAGCATGAATTCTTCTACAGTCTTCCATATTCGCTGTCCAGCTTTCGCATGTATATGAAGTTATTGAAAATACCATGGCTTGGGTCAGACGCACCTCAGTCCTCAAGCTGATATCTTTGCTCTTCAACACTTTAAAAAGGTCTTGTGCAGATGATTTGACTAATGCAATATGTCATTAGATTTCTTGACTGCTGCTTCCATGAGTGTTGATAGTTGATCCAAGAAAAATGAAGTCCTTGACAACTTCAATCTTTTCTCCGTTGATAAGAATGTTGTTTATTGGTCCAGTGGTAAGGATTTTTGCTTTCATTACATTGAGATGTAATCCATACCGAAGGCTGTGCTCTTTGATCTTCGTCAGCAAATGTTTTAAGTCCTCTTCACTTTCAGCAAGCAAGATCGCATCATCTGCATATCGCAGGTTGTTAATGAGCTGTACTCCAATCCTGATGCCACGTTTTTCTTCATAAACCCAGCTTCTCAGATTATTTGCTCAGCATACAGGTTGAATAATTATGGTGAAAGAATACAACCTTGTTGCACAACTTTTTGAATTTTAAACCATTCAGTGTTTCCATGTTCTGTTCGAACAACTGCTTATTGGTCCAGGTACACATTCCTCATGAGTACAATTAAGTGTTCTGGAATACTCATACTTTGCAATGTTGTCCATAGCTTGTCATGATTCACACAATCAAAAGCCTTTGTGTAGTCAAAAAAACACAGGTAAACATCTTTCTGATATTCTCTGCTTTCAGCCAAGATCCATCAGACATCAGCAAACATATCCCTTATTCCCCGGCCTCTTCTGCATCCTGCTTGAGCCTCTGGAAGTTCTGTCAATGTATGATTGTAGCCGTTTCTGTATTACCTTTAGCAAAAATTTACTCGAATGTGATATCAAAGAGATTGTCTTATGATTTCTGCATTCTGTTGGGTCACCTCTCTTTGGAGTGGGCACAAATATGGATCTCTTCCAATCAGTCGGCCAGATAGTTGTCTTCCAAATTTCTTGGCAGAGGTGAGTGAGTGCTTCCTATGCCGCATCACTTTCTTGAATGATTTCAATTTTTATTCCACCAATTCTTGGTGCCTTGTTCTTTGCCAATTCCTTCAGTGCACTTTGGACTTCCTCCCCAAGTATCACTGACTCTTGATCATATTCTACCTCTTGAAACAGTTTAACATTAACCATGTCATTTTGGCACAGTGACTCTGTGTATTCCTTCCATCTTCTCTTGATGCTTTCCGCTTCATTCAATAATTTGCCCAGAGAATCTTTCAATAATGAAAGTTGAGGCTTGAGTTTTTTCTTCAGTTCCCCCAGCTTGAGAAATGCTGAGTGTGTTCTTCCTTTTTGGTTTTCTGATTCTAGATCTTTGCACATTTTGTTGTAATATTTGGCTTTTTCTTCTCGAGCTGATCTTTTAGAAATTTTCTGTTCAGCTCTTGTACATCCTCATTTCCTCCATTTGCTTTGGCATCTGTATGCTGGAGAGTAATTTCAGTGTCTCTTCTGACATCCATTTTGACTTTTTCCTTCTTTCTTGTTTTCTCAATGACTTTTTGCTTTCTTCATGTATGATGTTCTTGATGTCTTCAGTATAAATAGGAGGATGCTTAAAATTTTTCATGGAAAATGAAATTAAAAGATAACAGAGTTTTTACATGAACCTTTTGAAGCCCCTCATAATTTACACATTCTTAATTGAGTTTCTATTGACAATTTCCAAGTAGATAAGTTCATATGTTTCTGTGTGTTTGATCAGGAGTTTAACATTTCAGTCAATAGTACTTTTTTCTGTTTGTTTTACCAGTAAAATGATGAGTGTTTAATGGTCTTTGGCTGATTATTTTGTTTGGTTATGGATTTATTTGATGTTCATTTTTAGATTTATTTCCAGTGCTTACTCTTTTATTTTCCTTCAGTAGCAACTTCTAGACAAACTTCTAAACTCAGCCTTTAATTTTTATAGATTACAATTATACCTACTAATCAGAAAACATATACCTCTAAGAACCAACTTCTGTGGTACCTTAACTATTGCTAAGTGCTTTCAAGTCAGTTCTGACTCATAGCAACTCTGTATAAGGTTTCCAAGGAGAGTCTGGTGGGTTTGAACCACCAATTTGCAGATCAAATTTACCTTGCATCAAGTGCTTATCTTATAGTGCCACACCATTAGAGTTATCAAAAAGATGAAGTCATGATTCCAATGTTCAGGAAGGTTACATTTTAAAGATGAAATAGGCATATGATTCTAGTACATACTGTAAGACAGAATGGAAAGAAAAGGTTACATAGATTTTCTCATTTTTAATGCTCTGTCATGTCTAGGTAACAAAGAATATGTAGTTTATAAAATCTTCCTAATGAAAATGAGTTAAAAATAATAAAAACTAGCAAATAAACAAAAACGTAAGTCATTGGTTGAATGAAAGAACTAAATGACCAAAGTTTCCTGAGTTGCAATCAAGAAAGGAATGAACACGTACTTGTAATGGCATGGTTCTGAACCACAGCTCTGAAATTTAAGAATCAATATTGGTCAGTATAGATTCAGGGTAGGCTAGTTACTGAAACATGCAATGTAAAAGCTCAGTGTTTAATACACTACAATCTTCCTTCTCACTCATTTCTCAGTCCAGTTACTCTGTGAAAGGTAGTTTCCAGGTTCTTCTCATCTCTAGATCCTTCCTCCTCTATATATTTAGAGACCTCTCCATTAAGAGGACAAGAGGACAAAGGGCAGATAATCAAAAGTGAAAGTTTTGACTCAACTTGGAAATGCTTGACATCACCTGGCCAGTACTCAGTGGGATGGCCACCCTTGACTGCAAAGAAGGCAGGGAAATGGAATCTAGAGTGTCTGCAGGAGGAAAGGGAAAGATTTTGTGAATACATAACAGTCTTTACTACAGAATGCCTACACAATTAAAAAAAAATTCCTGTTAATAATCCCCAAACTGGAAAGAAGGGAAACAAAGGACCTTCCTTTCCATTCTGTATTTTAACTATAAAAAGACAAATTCAGAATATTGCTTCAAGTAAACTCTAACTCATGGTGAGACCATAGGCTATAAATTTTATGAAAGCAGATCACCAAGCCTTTCTTTGCCACTGTGTAGGTAAGAACTGCTAATCTTACAGTTAGTAGCTAACAGCAAACCATTAGTACTGCCTAATTGAAATCAAGTGACTATTAACTCATTAGGTTTTTAATAGTGTTACCTTTTAGAAGTAGATCACTAGACCTTTCTTTCAAGGCAACTTTCTTTCAAACTGCCAACTTTTCAGTAACAAGATGCTTTGTCACTCAATTTTGTTATTTTCTGACTCTTATTGTTGTTGCATACCATCAAGTCGATTCTAACTCATAACCACCTCATATATCTGAGTAGAACAGCCCAGTAGTTTTCTAGGCTATAAACATACGAAAGCAGACTCTCAGGTCTTTTCTTCCATGGAGTTGCTATGTGGGTTCAAGCCACTAACCTTTTTATTAGCAGCCTAGCACTACCCGTTGTGCCACCAACTTTTCTTTTGTTGTGTGTGTGACTGTTTTGCATGCTGTTGATTTTTGACTCATAGCTGCTTAATGTGGCAGAGTCGACCTCAGAAGGCTTTCTAGGCTGTAATCTTCATGGGAACCCATTGCTAGGTCTTTCTCCTGGATGCATTTGAGTCACATCGTGGGTTTGAACTACTAACTGCCTGATTAGCACCTAAGGTCTGACAGCTACATGAGAAATGAACAACTGAGAAGGACTCATTCTCAGGAAGAGAGGATCCAGAGCTCCACTGTGAAGTGGAAAGCACAGTCTGAACACAAAGAACACCCTGCATGGGACCAGGATATAGTCTTACTGGTTATATGAATTCTGTTTTATGATATCTATCAAAATCAGAAGACATTAAAGCATCCCAGGTCTTCTATTAAGATTGTTTACTGCTCCATCAAAACTCCCTCTTTCATTCCTCTTCAGTTTCTCCATTCATGCTTGCAAGGTCCAGTTAAAGAAAAAGGAAAAAAAAAAAATCAAAATACACAGAAAATAAAATAAAAAACAAATCAGCTATGATTCAGAATACCCAAGCTTCAGCTGTAGTTCAGAGGACATAGGAACATACCTAAGTGGAAAGAAACGTAGAATTCACTTACATTTTTAGACATCCGATAGAAATGCTAGACAAGTATCTACGATAACTGTGAGAAGATGAAAGGAAATCACATATGGAATTTGTTGTTTAGTGCTGATGAGTCCGTTCTGGTTCAGAGAGACCCTGTGTGGTGCTTTAGGGGAGTAATTGGTGGGTTTTAACTGACCTTGCAGTTAGTAGTCTAGCTCTTGTCCTCCAACACTACACCAAGACTTTGTGGTGTAGCATACAGCCGGTAAAATGGTGATACTCCTCAGATATTATCAAACATCTTAAGGCATAACATCATCCACAAAGATAATGTTCTACATCCTTTGGTGAGTAGCATCTTTGATGTTAAAAGCTCATTTGTGGCTAGCTAAGGTCCAACTATTTGTCTCTCCATGTGTGGAAGGAAATGAATGATAAGAATTGAAGATACTTGGAATCAATTAGTCCAACATAATGGAATATGTGAACATCAGACTCCATGCCTCTGAGAACAGAAGAACTAGATGGTACCCAGCTACCTCTACCAATTGCTCTGAAAGGGATCACATTACAATGTCTCAGAGTGGCAGAAAATGTGGAACAAAACTCAATTATTAAAAAAAAAAAAAAAGACTGGGCTTACTGGTCAGAAAAAAGACTGGAGGAACTCGAGACGATGGTCCTTGACCACTGTTCAGGTCTAGAAAGGAACTCCCCTTCCTGGCCCAATTTTCAGCCAAATAGTAGATGGGCATATTGAGGGGACAACACTAGTAAGGTATGCCTACCATGGAATGGTGAATAGTTCTAAATCAATAGGGCAAAATTTACGTTAGGACAAAATTGAGAAGGGATGGAGCGGTGGGTGGAATGGAATTTGGAACCACAGGGAGGAAGCAAAATAACTGTTGTTGCATGGAGGGAATTGCAAACATTGGGATGAAACAAAGTGTATGAGTTGTTGAATATAAAATTAATGATTTGTCTGTAAACCTTCACTCAAAAAATTTAAAAAGATAACCCCTTTAGTTTAAGAGTGTGTGGGGGAAGGTAGAGTCCTCACTGAATAGTTTTCATCTTGTCTAGATGGGTCTGGTGAAAAGATACAGGGATAAGAACCTTATGATTCAATAGTGAATAATCGTTATCTTGACTAATTACGACTGTCACAACTGTAAAGGTA
>NW_006408548.1:10323094-10364564 GCF_000296735.1 Chrysochloris asiatica | reverse complement strand
AGATATATTTGAACATAGATAAAAATCAAATCACTTTCAATAGTGTGTAATTGTTACCTTGACTAATTACGACTGTCACAACTGTAAAGGTAGAAGTTTTGTAACAAAAATGGGGAGTAGTTAATCTTACAGTCCAGAAACAGAGGACCCTAGAACCATCAAGGGAGAAGAGCATAAATGGAATGCGGGACCCTATCCAGAGAGGCAGTGACAGCAGAGATGGAGGCAGAGATGAGGACTCTAGATTCATGGAAAGAGAAAGACTGAGTGCTGGTAGGCAGGAGGCAGGTTTGCAGAATGTGCCCTTTAGTTGTTTAAATTATTATATATTCTTGAGTGTTTTTGTGTACATCCCCCCAAAAAAACACACCTATCTACTGCTCCTCGGAAACCCAATACAGGATCTCTATGAGTCAGAGTCTACTTGACAACAGCAAACATACTAAATAAGGTGCCTTTAAACAAACACATATAATATTAGGTTATTTATTAGTTAACAAAACTGTTATAACCACAAGCTCACAGGAACTTCATCTTGTGTTTCTCCTAGAAGTACTGGTTTGTTGTTGTTGTTAAATGGCATTGCATCGGTTCCAATGCACAGTGACTCTATATAGTATTTCCAAAGATCAGCTGGTAGGTTTGAACTGCCAGCCTTGTGGTTTGCAGCCCAGTGTTTATCCTAGAGTGCCACGCTAGGAGTCCAGAAGCAATGGTTTAGTATTTGCTAACTCAGTATTCACAGTGATTTTATGGAACATAACTATTGTGAGTATCACAAAAATATCTAGGTAATGTTTTCTTTTATAATATAACTTCTCACCTCTAATAAACTACTAATCATGAGGTTACCATGTTTTGTCCTAGCTTTTATGATTCTCCAGAATCATTTTGCTGAAGACAGGAGTACAAACAATAATTTGTACCCCAGTGTTCATTGCAGAACTTTTCACTATAGTCAAAAGGTGGAAATAACCAAAATGTCCATCAATAGATGACTGAATAAGCACAGTGTGGTATACACATACAATCGGATATTATGCAGTCAGAAAGAGAATGAAGTTTTTCTTATGTTTAAGTTTTTATCATGAATTGAGTGATAGTTTACATGGGAGAACATTGGTTTTAACAGTCATCATTTCATTGCAGTGATTACAATCCCCTCCGTGCACCATTCAACAGTATATATAATCATTTAAACAACCAAAGGGCACAGACAATGAAGTTTGATGCATGCGACAACATGGGTAAACTTTGGAAACATTATCATGAGCATAATATGTCAGTCACAAAGGGATAATTATTTTATTCTCTCACTTATTTGAAATAAACAAATATGTAAAACCAAACCAAAATCCACACCATCAAGTCAATTTAAACTCACAGCCACCTTACTAAATAATGTAGAGCAACTCCTTTGGGTTTCCCAGATAGTAAATCTTTGCAGAAGCAAATTGTCTCATCCTTCTCTCATAAAGTAGCTGATGAGTTTGAACCACCAGCCTTGCCATTAGCAGGTCAATAGTTACCCTACAGCGCCTCACCAGAAGACTTCAAAAATTCATGGAAAATGGAATGAGAAGATTATAGTAACTGCCTACAATATGTTTGAAATCCCTTTCTCTATATTGTTGGTTCATTGATACTGAATTCATGACCAACAGCAGTATAACTCATGCCTGAACAAAGCTAACCACATTGTGTTTCACCATAGTGCATATCACAGCTTTTTGTGCTTAGAAACACTAGACAACATTTCAGCACTAAGTCTAGGGCCATTTGAAACAGAAAAGTCCCCAACAGAAAGCACACACGTTCACTAACACAAATGCAAAAACTGCTACTAAATAGACTACAAAATTGATACTTGTTTACAGCATGAGAGTTGAAACAAGAAGTCAGAGCCTTGCCTTTGTAGGTCTCAGCTGGGAATGCCCATATGTTGTTAAGTGCCAGCGAGTGGATTCCAACCCATAGCAACCCTGCATAGGGTTTCCAAGGAGAAGCTGGTGAGCTTGAACCACCAACCTTGAGTTCAAACGAATTTGCAGTCTGACGCATTAGCCCACAGCACCACACCAGGACTCCAGTGCTCATAAGGGGTGACTCAGAGGTTTCACTTCTTTTTGCTTGTCGCCCAGTGGTAGGAAAGTGCTCTGAGTATTGATTTTGGGGTCACACATAAATTATAGTGAGCGTTCACAACTATACAATCCATAAATTATGAGGATGACTGTTAGTTCATCTAAACACAAATTTTATACATGCAATTATGTGTTGTTGTTAAGTGCCTTCGAGTTGGTTCTGACTCATAGTAACCCTGTATAGGGTTTCTGAGGGGCAGTTGGTGGGTTTGAACCATCAGCCTTGAAATTCAAACTAACCTGTGGTCTAGTACTTGTATATATATTTTCTTGAAACTTGAGCTGCCCACCCCCATCCCCAAATAATCCTATTTAAATGAGTAACCATTTTGTTTGTGAAAAGCTGATTGGGTTCAAACAGACTCACTTGTATTAGGGTAAAATGAATTCAGTAAAGGGATGACAGGGTGTGAGGGCTTTTCAGCTTTGAAATGCATCCTACTAGCTACATTTGCATTCTATGAGAAGTCTATGCTAATATAACATTCACACTCAAAGGAGAAGTTTAAATTGCAAATTTTGAAGAGCTTGAAGTCAGTAAATAATATTGTGGAGAGAGGGGTGGTGGAGCCAAGACAACATTAGATCCCCAAGAGGTAGAGTGGGCTGTGAGGAAAGGTAAGTGGAAAGAATGAATTTTGAATTTGCCAGGTGTGGGCTCTCTTCTGGTGCTAAAATCACCTGTGAAGTCTGGGACAGGGGAATGAATTCTGCTTTATGACAATGGTTTGCAAACATTAGTGTACTTTAGAAGAGCCTGGAGGACTTAAAAGACAAACTGCTGGGTTCTACCTCCTAAAGTTTCTGATTTAGGTGGAGGGAGCATGGTGACTCTAGAGGATAAGCTTGGACTGTGAGCCACAAGGTAGTGGTTTGAGCTCAACTGCCACTCTGAGGAAGAAAGATGAAATTTTCTCCTCCTGAAAAGATGAACAGCCTTGAAAACAGGGACGCTATGAATTAGAACCGACTCCATGACACTTAACGGTAAACAAACTAAAACTAAACTCACTGCCTCTGTGATTGTGACTCAGAGCAATCTTGTATAGGATTTCTGAGGCTGTATACCTTAAGGGAACATGATGAAGTCCAGTGTTTATCATATGGAGCAACCATGCTCTCCTCATCTTTCTCCAGTGGAGTGGCTGGTGGGTTTAAACTGCCAATCTTGTGGTTAGCAGTTATTGTTGTTGTTAGTACCATTGAGTTGGTTTCAACTCACAGCGACTCTGTTTAGGGTTTCCAAAGAACAGTTTGTGAAGTTGAACTGCCGACCTTGCAGTTCAAACCAACATTGCAGTAAATACAGTGCATTAACCTGCAGGGGCCACATCAGTTAGCAGTTGTGGTGGTGATGGTGGTGTGCCATGAAGTGGGTTCTGACTAATAGCAACCTTGCATAGAGTTTCTGAGGCTGTAAATCTTTATGGGAGCATAAAGCCTCGTTTTTCTCCCGTGGAATGGCTGGTATTTTTAAATAGCTGACCTTGAGGTTAGCAGCCTGACTCATAACTACCATCATTAACTGCCATCAATTCAGTTCCGACTCATAGCGACCCTGTATAGGGTTTTGGAGGAGCACCTGGTGAGCTTGAACCACCAACCTTGCAGTTACAGTTAGCAGTTATTGTTGTTGTTATGTGCCATGGAGTCATTTGTGACTCATAGCGACCCTGTACAGGATTTTTGAGGATTTGCACTCCAAACAAATTATCAAGTGATATTTGCTCTGGAGATTACAGTTTGAGAACCACTGCTCTGTGAAAATGTTAAAATTTTTGCCTGTGAAGTGGGTGAAAGAGTATAACTATTTATTCACCTATAATGTGCCCATATAAATAGCAGGCACACCAGTAACATGCACAGGCATATAACACACACATAGCTCACATAGGAAACTAACAAAGGAGTGGTTCCATGTTTGAAAAAACAACAAATATAGTGCATGGGTAAATAAAAATAACTAGAGATTCTGTCTAAGTTAAGCCTAGCTAATGTTTCTCCATAGCTTTGAAAGATTCCTTCATTCCTTGAAAGGAACCAGGGGAAGGAAGGAACCAAGAGCAAGAGGTAGGTGCAGAGATTTCTCTCAAAGTTGAGTACCAAATTTGACCCCAAAGTCTTTCGTCTTCCAGTTTAGAAAGAGAGAAACCTGATGTCTCCCAGACTGCTGCAGCAATAGCTGAGAGCAGCCTCTTATGCCCGTTTTCCCTGGCGGCTTCTGAGCCAGCCAGCCAGCCGCTCACCCTTGGTGATGTCGTCAGCAGTCTCCTTTCCATCACACCTGGCTGAAGGAATCAGATAAGCTCCATGGGAAGAGGCTCCAGGAATGAGGCTCAGTCTTGACAGGTGAACCAAAGACCCTTTTGTTTTCTGGGCTGGGGCTGGCTGCCAGGTTTGTGGATTTCTGTCAGTCAGCTGGCAGCTACACTTCTCTGCTTCTTTATTTTCCCGAAAAAGAAACCATTAGTGATTTTGCTAAGCTGCTCCAAAGCACATGAGGTTTTAATATGAGACCAAGATTGGGTCAGAATTGGCTAGTCATCCCCCTACTTTGGCTGGAAGCCACCTATGTGAGTGGGGCTTATTAATTAGGGCAGCTACGGGGCTGTGCAGGTAGACAGATGCTCACTTGGTGGGGAGGAAGACCTGCCCAGAATCCTTTGGTAAAATTCCTGAGAAGTGCTCTTCCAGGTGCAGTGTGGGCTGTATGAGTCCCTGTATGAGTCTGGAGCTGCAGCTTTATGTCCAACCACTCCAGGCTGGTGATTCATCTGACTTTATTGGCTTGTCTGCGGCTTCCTTACTTGGGACACAGGTGGGCTTTGTGCCACTGTAGTTACTGCTCTTGGTGTCTGATGGAAGTTACTTGATATCTTTGAGAAATGGAACCTTTAAGAAAATTGTCCTTGAGCCTGGAAAGATTTGAGTTGACAATACCAATCTTTGATGAAACAAGGGTTAACCTCAGAATCAAACTATCTCTCACTGTGTGGTTTGTTGGGTGTGTGTTTGGGGTGGTTGGGTGATGATTTCCTCATTGAGAATAATTTATTCTTAGATCAAAAAGTTTGTAAATGGAGTTTTTGTATTTACTGTTTTTTAAGTGCTCCAGTTCTTTGAGGAGCTTGAGAAGGATCTTAAAAGCTGTCTACTTAGAAGTGATAGAAAGGCAGTGTTTGAGAAATGAACTCAGGGATTTACTCTGTTATGGGGACAAAGCAAGGGGAACCAGTCTCTGTCTTTTACTACCAGATGAGTGGGGTTTGTCCTAAGTTCAACTTTCCTACAGTACTTATGGCTTCCTATCCACTAAAAGGGACTGCAACTTTCACCAGCCCCAAGGCCTCTAGGTGCTGGCAGATGGTGTTCCCGGATGCATGCTCTAGATACTTAACACCCAGATTTGGACTGACTGGCACAGAAATGATCTGAGTATTCCCTTGCTTACAGAGTTAGTCTCATGCCTCCTTTAATACAAGATTTCTCAGTCTTGGCACTGTTGACATTTTAGCCATATAATTATATGGGGTCCTGGTGTAGTACCATAGGATATGCGCTCAACCTCAAGGTCAGTTTGAACCACAAGGTCGGCAGTTCAAACTTACCATCCACTTCTAAGAAACCCTATACAGGGTTGCTAGGAGTTGGGACCGACTCAGCGACCCTTACAACAACAATTCTATGGTGTATGGGATTGTTCTGTGAATTTCACAATGTTCAGCTACATCCCTGGTCTCTACCCACTAGATACCAATAGCAACCCTTGACCAGTTGTGACAATCAAACATATGAGCAGACATTGTCACATTTTCTCTGGGAGTCCAAATCTCCCCAGCCATTGCTCTATAAGAAGGGAGTGACAGCACAAGTGAGACCTGTCATTGGAACAGAAATACAATGTTGCATGACCAGATGACAGCTCAGGACCCACAATGCCTTCCATGTGCTTTTCCTTTTCTCACTAAACCCAAAAGCAGTGCCTAAAAAAAGAGGGCTTAGGTACTTTACTTAGGAGATGCTTCCAGGAAGTTTAGTTACAAAAGGAAAGTGAAACTTGGAAAGTTGTTATTGGTAAGTGCCATTCAGTTGGTTCTGACCTATAGCAACAGTGTTTAGGGTTTCTGAGGATCTGGCTGGTGAGCTTGAACCCTCGACCTTGTGGTTCAAACCGATTTTGTAGTCCAGTGCATTAACCCACAACACCATACCAGGACTCCTTGGAAAGCAGGAGAGCTATTAAATGTGTCTTAATGAGCAGATGACTGCTGTAACTAAATGAGGTCTTCTAACTCTGGGAACTTTGTAAGGAACATTGTAGAAGGCACTTCAGAAGAATGGGTTGTTGTTGTTGTTAAGTGCCATCGAGTTGATTCTGACCCATAGCGATCATGTGTAGGGTTTCCAAGGAGCAGCTGGTGAGCTTGAACCACCGACCTTGCAGTTCTAAAGACTTTGCAGTCTGGCGCATTAATCCACAGTGCCACACCATGACTCTGAAGATGGGTTTGTTGTTGTTAAGTGCCATCGAGTCGGTTCCGACCCTGTATAGGGTTTCTGAGGAGTGACTGGTGAGCTTGAACCACCGACCTTGCAGTTCAAAAGGCTTTGCAGTCTGGTGCATTAACCCACAGTGCGACACCTAGTTGGGTATTTATCCACTGACTATACTGGCCCGAATCGGTGGCACTTAAAAACAACAACATACTGGCCAGGGCTGCCCCTGAGCACATTAATTACTTCTGCTTACATGGACTGACTTATTGCTCAGCAAGCTCAGGTGCTGCTGAGAGAGCAGTTTAAGCAAAGTAGAAGAGAGATGGCAGATAGTTAAGGTATGAAGTAGTCAGCAAGTTAGAAACTACAAGGACACTTTGAAAAGTTCAAGGAAAAGTGGAGATGAAATATAATGGAATTTTTCCACGAACTTTTTGAAGCCCTCTTGTATCTTCTACAGCTGTAGGTGAACTTGGGCAGTCTGAAGAGCAAGTGTGGAGCACCAACAGTATCTACTATAACCCTCCTTTGTAAGTTTCCTAGTTCCTTAACAAAACCTATCACTGCCTATGATATTGAGGAATTTGTTCTACACCTGGTGTATAAATAGGGCCTACCAAGTTTACGTTCTAACCATTAAAGCCAGTGCTGATGTAACTGAAGAATTCTGCCAACTTTTTCAAACTGAAATTGGTAAACCATGCATTCAAGATGTATTGACAGTTACTGGTGTTAGGAACATTAAAGTCTGAAACAAAGAGGGAGAGTCCGTTGTTGGAAGATATGACCGTGGTGATTGAAATGATGCTGGAGATTGCATGATAGAATTTTGCAAGACCACAGACTTCTTCATTGCAAATACCCTTTGCAATAACATAAAAGGTGACTATACACATGGACCTCATCAGATGGAATACACAGGAAACAAATTGACATCATTTGTGGGAAGACATGGTGGAAAAGCTCAGTATCATCAGCCAAAACAAGACCAGGTGCTGACTGTGGAATAGACCATCAATTGCTCCTATGCAAGTTCAGGCTGAAATTGAAGAAAATTAAAACAACTCCATAAAAACCAAAATTTGACCTTGAGCATGTTCCATCTGAATTTAGAGATCATTTCAAGAACAGATTTGATTCATTAGACACTTTTAAGCATTCACGAGCAAAGATTCCAGTTTGATGTAGTCAGGTGTGCCTGACCCAAGCCATGGTATTTTCAATAGCCTTATGTGTATATGAAAATTGGACATTGAATGAGGAAGACCCAGAAGAATTGAGGCATTTGTGTTAAGGTGTTGAAGAAGAGTATTGAAAGTACCCTGAATTGCCAGAAGATCAAACAAATCCATCTTGGAAGAGGTACAGCCACAGTGCTTCTTAGAAGCCAGGATGATGAGACTTCGTGTCTCATACTTATGATACATTATCAGGGGGGACCTGTCTGAAGTATGTTACCTTGAGAAGGACATCATGCTTGGCAAAGTGGACGGTCAGGGAAAGAGGAAGATCTCCTATGAGATGTATTCGCACAGTAACAGCAGCAATGGGCTCAGAAGTAACAATTGCGAGAAAGATGCAGGACCAAGAACTGTTCTGTTCTCTTGTACATAGGGTTGCTACAAGTGACTTGCCATATGTGACTTGACAACACCTAATAACAACCACCATCAATGGATCCAACTTGCAGAACACCTTCTGACTGCCATTCTGTAGGCTAAGGAGATAGATTCTTGAACACACCCTGGTTAAAGATGCCCAAAACTAGGGGTAAAAGTAGGATAAAAATGGATAAAAGTAGGGTGAAAATTCTAGAGTTTGTTTTGCATGTTTTCCTGAAAGTGTTAAAATGTTTGTTCCACTTCATGTTATCTATTTTTTTGTAGGGGTGTATAATCTATCAGTGGAGGGGGTGTCTTCATTCTATAGGCACGGGACTGTGAGCTGTCATTTCAGTGTTAAGAGCTCACTGGCCACTCAGTGGGATAAAGATGAGGTTTTCTGCTCCCACAAAGATTTAAATCCTCTGGAACCCTATACAGGGTCACTATGAGTTGGAACTGACTCAGTGGCACTTAACAAGAACAACAACATAACCTATTAAACATGCATGTGTTAAAAGAGCGTATGTAACTTCTCTGGGACTTAGTATGCAGACAGCATGCTTGCTAGGTACTCTGTATTTCAGCAAGTCTGATGAAAGATGGGAATTAGAGTTATTGCTGTCTTCTGTGAATTAGGAAATTGAGATGCAATGTGGAGGGTCTATAGGGATTTTAAAGAGTTTAGCTGATGTTATGAGAGGCCACAATAGCCTGAGATTATTCCTCTTGCTTATGGGCGGACAGGTTTGAATGCCAAGCTGAGGGGTTTGAATTTGATATGACAAGCCACAGGAAGCTTCCAAGGCTTGCCTCGTAAGGAAGTGACATGATGAAAATGGTGATGGAGGGGTTCATTCTCACAGCTGTTGGAGGACAATTATTCTAGTGGCTGCCTAGATACAGAAAGGGTTGCAGTAAGGAAGAATTGGAGTGGGAGAGACCAGGCAGGAAGCTGTTAAAGAACACAAGGATAAGGTGGTGAAGATTACAGAGAAAAATCTGAATCCAGATAAGAATTTCAATCTGCTGACAGCCCTTTCTCAGTCTAAAAATTGTGAGACCGTTTTGTACTGTCCTGATATTAATGTAGGCAGTTTGCTCTGGGAAGTCTTCCTTTAAGTCATGTAATCATCTGATGGAGCTGGCAGAATCTCGGGTCTTTTACTCCAATAGCAAATCCAAACCCACTGCCATGGAGATGGTTTCAACTCAAAGCAGTCCTCCAGGACCAAGTAAAACTGTTTTGTGGGGTTTCCAAAACTTTAAATCTTGACGGAAGCAGACAACCTCATCTTTTTCCTGTGGAGTGGCTGGTGTGTTTGAACTGCTGACCTTTCATTTAACAGCCCCATGGTTAACCCTGTGCACCCTGAAGCTGTCTTTATTTCTATTCAGTATCAGTTTTGGCTAGCTTGAATGCTTTTAGAGGGTGGCCAGACATGTAAAGTCTGGCTTTAATACAGATCCTTCCATTGTGTAAGTGTGGAGTGCTGGGAGATGTGCTGAAGTTAGAAGAAACAATTGTTGAATATTCAGAAAGTATGTCATTTGTTGACATCACAGTGGTAACTTGAAAACAGCCAAGGAAGGAGTATTTTGGTTTTTGTTTTCTGAGACCAAGTTGGCTCATCATGGGCATCCTAAGTACAGCAGAATGAAATGTGAGTCCTGTACCAGATTGGTTGTAGATCAGACCACTATGATTCATAGGGTTTACGTTGTCTGAGTTTTGAAAGCAGATCATCGTATCTTTCTTCCTAGCCCATCTTAGTCTGTAAGTTCCGTTGGCACCTGCTCATCCACATAGTAACACACATACCTCCACCAATAGGTACATTGGCTGGGAATCAAACTCAGTCTTCCAAATAGATGGTGAGAATTCTACCACAGTGCTTGGTCAGGAGTATTTACGTCACTGAAAATGGAAAACGCTACAAATTAGGACTCATTTTCCCTGAGGAGCTGGTTTTTAAGCATTTAACCAGCAAACCAATGGCATGTGGCAAACAACGATGCAGGTCCTAACTTAAATGGGCAGCTGCTATTCAACTTCAGTGGCCTGGGGGGAATGTGGGCCCACTATTTCCAGATGTTCTACTTTTTCCAGGGTCAAACACCTTCATCCTTCACATGATTTAAAGCAGGACTTCGTGGGTATGTGAAGTCCAGCTGTGAAGCTGTAGGATGAATACCATGTTGCAAGGTTGGTTTGAACCACAAGGTTCATCATATACACCACCTGCTTCCTCAGAAGCCCTGTAAAGGGTTGCTATGAGTTAGAACAGACTCACCAGCATTTAACAACAATAACATGTGAGTGTGTGGCATATTTGAGAGAAAGTAAGGCAAAAAATGGAGCTCTGGTAGTGTAGTGGTTACAAATCATGCTGCAAACTGCAAGGACAGCAGTTCGAAACTACCAGCTGTTCTGTGGGAGAAAGATGAGGCTTTCTGCTCCTGTAAAGATTTTAGAGCCTTGGAAACCTTGTATAGGGTTGCTATGAGTTGGAACTGACTCCATGGCACATCACCACCACCACCACCAAAGGCAATAAAAGTGGAATGTGGAATGACAGAGGGGACCTATACCAAGTAAAATAACATATGCTATTTTTAATTTATTTACAGTTGTTGTTAAGTTCCATCGAGTCAGTTCTGACTCATAGAGACACCCTGGCAAGGGTGGGGAACATTTTTCCTGCCAAAATTTATATTGTCATTTGTGGGCCATATAAAATTACCAACTTGAAAATTAGTAGGGTAAGCAATAGACTGCAAGGTTGGTTTGACCCACAAGGCCAGTGGTTCAAAACACCAGCTGTTCCTCAGAAAGTCTATATAGGGCTACTGTGAATCTGAACCTACTTGATGACACTTAATAGCAACAACAACTGTGATGACTGAAACTGGGGTTGCCTTGGCAGGGTTGGATCAAATGATTTCCCGGGCCTTATACAGCCTGTTTGTTCTGTACATCTATAGGGTTTCTGAGGAGCAGCTGGTGGGTTTGAACTGCTGACCTTGTGGTTCAAAGTGCAGTGCTGAGCCTACAGCACCACAGCAAGGGTCCATTATTTACATTATTGCATACATATTTATATGCATTTAATATTGTGGTTTGCGTGAAAAGTTAACAGAGAAAAAAAAGGTAGAACTCTTTAAAAGTTTGCTAAACATCCTTGCACAGGAGCCATGATAATCTTCTCTGTAACGTTCCAAATTTAGTATATGTGCTGCTGAAAGGAAGCACGGAGCAGCATGTTCTTAGAGCACTTATCCCTTTCTCCAGTTTCTCTCAGAGAATCAAACAAATGGAACTCCCCAAATCTAAAATAATAATGAGACCGTAGCATTCTTCCTCAGCCTTGTTGTTGTTGTTAGGTACTGTGGAGTCGGTTCTGACTCATAGTGACCCTGCACAGGGTTTCTAAGGCTACAAATCTTTACAGGAACAGAATGCCTCATCTTTCTCCCGCGGAACGGCTGATAATTTTGAACTGCCAACCTTGAGGTTAGCAGCCCAATTCGTAACCACTGAGTTACCAGAGCTCCTCAGTCTAGTCATATAATACCTCTTTCCTGTTCTTTAGATAAGCATAGTCAAGGAACTGTTGAAAAGGCATCTAGAACTACTAAGTTAACTGAGGGGGTATTTCCTACTTCAAATATTCATTACTTTCCCTGCAGAGCGGATAGAGGTATAACATTAGACATTATGAGACTGCTTTTTGGTGGGTCATCCCAAGTGTTGAGTTATGCCATGGCCATGGAAACAGATTGACACTGTCGGTGAACCCTCTTAAGGAGTTCTGGTAGCATAGTGGTTATGAGTTGGGCTGCTCACCTCAAGGTCATCAGTTCAAAACTATCAGCTGTTCCATGGGAGAAAGATGAGGCTCTCTGCTGCTGTAAAGATAATGTCAACCTTGAGAGATAGTTTTGCTGGGCTGTCGTGGGTGTGACTTACATGGTCTCCAGTAGTATGTTGATAGATTGTAGTCTCTTCATCCCAATTAATTGTTGTTAGTATCATTCAGAATTTCTTATCATGGTGAACAATTCTTAGGCCAGTGGGATAGACCTTAACATTTTTTGATTTCTTAAGAAAGGTTCTTAAGCACACAGCAATAGCTACATATATGCTGAATAACAAAGGGAAGCTCTCCTAATAGACTGTTGTGTATGTGGAAGATCCTAAGGAAAATAAACAGAACAACTAAGCAAAAAGCTACTTCTGCATCATAAATCTAAGTGTCTTGAAAAAGATGACTTACTTTAAATTAATTGCAAAGATGTATTTGTGATATGAAATCTTGAAAGTACTTCTTTACACAGTGGCTAATATAACCATGTAGTTAAATTCTCTCCCTTTACTTGGAAACTTTAATTAAGGTTTTGTGTTCTATAACCTTGTCAGATCACTGTCCTGGTTTGGTCTTAAAATAAGCTTTATTGCTTTCTTGACCTTCATTTGCCTTTGGTACACACCTACTATCTCCTCCTTAAAGTGGAAGTAAGAGAAACTCTATACAGTTTTAAATGCTGTGGACTTACATGGCTGGTGACTTGGGATTTAGTGTCCTCTCGGAAATGTTTGCTAGCTCATTAACCACTGGTCATGCCCTCTTTAATTGCTCTTTTATCTTTATACCATTAGAAGTTTTATTCTTTACCAAACCAGTTTACTGCAGGAGGCCATCAGAAAGGGAGTTGTTTTCTTGACTGGAAACTGACCAGAGACATGCTATTCATAGATCAAATGAAGTCAAGCTTCCAAGTAGTCTTCCATTGTACTCCTCTCTTCTCTATACTTGTAGGATTGCACATTTTAGCCCCCTTGTGGCAAGTTGAGACACTATGAGCAGTTCTAACCACTGAATTGTGAACAGCAGCATGTGTTACTTCAGGGCAGGAGAATGTAATTGCTGATGCCAGAGCTCTGGAATGTTCTCTTCCCCCTTGTTTGGCACTTATTGGCCAGCAATTCAGATCGGTAGCCAAGATTTCTGGGTAAGTGTAAGCAGAGTGCCCCCTCTCACCTCAACTCCTTCTGGTGACTCCCAGTGGATGTTTAGTGTAAGCAAGAAATAAACTTCTTAAAATTTTAAGCTGTTGTAGGGGTCAGAAAGAGATTCCATCTTCACAGATATAAATACTATGTTGTTGTTGGTAAGTACCATGGAGTCGATTCCGACTCATAGTGACCCTGCACAGGGTTTCCAAGGCTGTAAATCTTTACAGGAGCAGAAAGCCTCACCTTTCTCCCACGGAACAACTGGTAGTTTTGAACTGCCGACCTTGAGGTTAGCAGCCCAATTCGTAACCACTACGCTACCGAGCTCCTTTTCTATATAAATACTCCTTCTCTATATAAATACTATAAAAACTCTTTATAAAGTCTTAAGCAGGAGTAAAGACAAGAGAAGACTACTATAGATCACCTGATTAAGGCAAATCATAGATGTCATGATGAATTTCCAAAGTTGTACTTCCAGGAGATGACCTTGAATAGGGCACAGAGAACAAGAGCATCTCCTTCCACAATCATGACTCAAGGCAGCACTGAGTCCAAGCACATGTAGGGCCTGCGGAAGCAGGGATGAACTATTGCAGATAGGAAAGCTTGCAGACTGTCTCTGAGGATCTCGGCCTATGAAGCTACACGCAGATGACCATAAAGGCAGCCGTTAAGGAACATGCCAGGAAAGTTCCTTCCAGAGTTATCTGGGAGAAGTGGCCCCCAAACCCACTTTAAATTAAATATACTCTGCTTCTAACTTTGGCACTTTGTTTGTCAGAGTTGTATGAGGTACTCAAAGAAAAAATTGGCTTCTAAACACTTCAACCTAAGCACAAGATGGAATTAAACTCTGCCTGGCTGGAGTTGTTCTTAGGCAAAATACCTTCTTATTTCATGTCCCACAGTAAAGGCAGTGAGATTTTAGTGTTACTCTTTGCAGCACATCCTATCCTGTTGTGTATAATGCACGCACCAAGCACTCCTGCGACTCTGAGGGAAGTGACTCATAACAGAAAGAAGTACCTTCTACCAGGTGTGCTTGGTTGTTTTCCCAGCGCTCTGCTAATTGGGACATGACAACTTGGAGAGCCTTTGAATCATGCAGAAAATACATGTAGCTAGTTTTAATGAATAGCTCCACACTCTAAGCCCTTCCATCAGTTTTTTTAAATGGACATTTGAGCTAAGACTAGAAGGGTGAGAAGCCAGAATATTTGTATTTAGGCTGGAGTGGGGTTTTCAAGTTAGAACAGCAAAGGCAAGAGGTGAGAGTGAGCTTGATGTGATAACTTCTATGAGAGGGTTGGAGGTTTGCTGTGATGGTTGCTGTGGGTGGCACTTCCGGGGCAGGGTAGCAGCCATCTTCATGCAGAGCAGGGCTTTCCACAATCGGGAGCCACCTAGACAAGAGAGGAGGGAACCTGTAGCCATTGTGTTTTGCTGCTAGGCAGAACAACTCTGCTTTGTCGTTTAGGTCCCAGAGTCTATCCTCATTCCCAGCCAGGTCAAAGCCACTTCTCCCTGAGACCCCATCCTTACTTAGCCCCTGTCTCTTTCCTGTACTTCTGCCAGTCTTACACATTGTTTCATCAACAGATCACATGCCTCCAGTTCTTTTCTCAAGTTGTGCCTTTAGGATACACAACTGAAAATATGTACTAAGATAAGAAAGCGTCCTGTGAGTGAAATGTGTGGGCATGATATTTTATGGAAATTCACCATAATTATCGTTGGTTGCTATGGAGTTGACCTCAGATATGGTAGCTCTGTGTACAATGGAAGGAAACACTGTCTGGTCCTTTGCTATCCCTGTGATTGGTTAGGGATTGGACTGTTGTGACCCATAGGGCTTTCACTAGCTAATTTTTGGAAGTAGACCACCAGACCTTTCTTCCTAGTCTGTCTTAGTCTGGGAGTATTACTAAAACCTGTTCACATTCATAGCAACAGACAAGTATTCACTGATACATGGGTAATGCCTGCACATGAAGTGTAATGGTCGGGAATCCAACCCGAGTCTTCTGTGTAAGAGATTAGAGAAACCATCTATGCCTCCTTTAATGAGTTCTACAACAGAGTCTTTATCTATATCTCACAGCTCCTAGAAAGAAATACTTTGCAAATGTGAGTGTGTATGTACTTTCGTTCTTTGACATTGCCTAATTTTATTTTGCAGATAATGTGCATCTATTCTTAATAAATGAAAAGTTCTATGTAACAGTAACTAAAATGAAATTGGGAAGTCTAATTATAGTTACCTCTGGGCGTTGCTGTGACTATTACATGAAATAAACACATAGTAAGTGTTTCATATGTCTTAGCTGCTATTACTATTACTATTTTTGTTGTAGTTCAGTCAGTATTTCTTCACTTATTTTTAAAAGCAGAATTTCTTTTTCATGGCATCATTTGAATACAGGATACTTTGGGATCTGTTGTATTGGACATGTTGGTCCATCAGCTGGTTTCCTTTTTAACACTCTTTAGTGAGTTATTCTGTTCTTCTTTTAATGTGACTAGGGCATATTCAATTTAAGAAACGCTTTTTTATTTTCTGTATACAGATAGGTTGCAACACCTGGTGAGTTCTTTGTACTTCAGATGTGATAAAGTGTTAACTTGTGAGTTGTAGCAAGGACACAGAATTCTAAAACAGGCGTTACATTCTGATAAAATTCATATTACTTTTGAGAAATTGAATACAGTATGTTGAGCCAAATGTGTGTGGAAAACCAATATGTATTTACCCTTTATATTTTTTTGACATTAGACACACTGAAAATCCCACCTAGATGACCTTGTGTTTTTGAAAGAAAAATACAAGGGTTCGTGTACTGTTTTTGGCTTAGTTAGAAATTATTGTTAATTTTGCCCTGGAAAAAATAAAAGGCAGATTACCAAGATACATTAGTGTTTTGGGCATGTGCAGTGTAGACCAATTTGGACCAATTTAAGCCGTCAGAGCAAGATTGCACCCAAACATAAGTGTTTGTACAAATGAATGGACGGCTCCAGTAGTTTTAAATCAATGCATGCTGGGCAATCAGACTTCCTTATCGCTCCCCAAAATGACTTGCTTAAAGGAAATTGAAGCACTGTTGTCATTGAGATAGCTGTGCAATCCACATGTTCAAAGTGGTGATCACCTTCAAATTTAAGCACTTAATTTAAGAGCTCCAATAATTTTAAATTGCTGTGTGCCACAAAGAGTGACAGACGGTTACCAGAGAGCGCCAGTATTTTTAAAACACTTCACTGTTCAGTGTAATATATTTCTGTGTAGAGGTTCGCAGCAAGTTGAAGTAAATTTCTAAATTAACACTGAAAAATGAAAAGCAACATTGCAACAAACTTCAGGCTGGTTTTCTTTCTTCTTTTCCTTTTTTTACCCTCCAGTCAAAAGTGAAGAGTAAGCCTAGTCACTCACCTTTCCTTTGCTATGAAAAACCTTGAGGATTTGTCAGGAGCTAAAAATAAGTCTGTCTTTTAAGCATCAAGCCCCCTGACCATGGGAGGCAGTAGTATTGATCTGCAGAGAGGGCTGGAGAGACTGCCTCATCCAGCCAGAGGAAGAGCTTACATATTCCCAACTCTGGAAATTCCTTCTGGAGCTTTAAAACACTGACCAGAATCAAACTGGGGGAATCAACTAAAACTAGGTCCTAGTGTGACATGGAGGATGGTATTTTGGGTGGCTCAGTTTAATGCACTGGAGTGCAAAGTCACTTTGAACCATGAGATCAGTGGTTCAAGCTCACAAGTCGTTCCTTGGAAACCCTATACAGGGTCGCTGTGGGTTGGAACTGACTCGATGGCACTTAACGACAACAACAGGGAAGCTGTGTTCAGATACCTTCTTTCCTACCCTGAGCCTTCTCTGAATGTCAGCTCCTTTGTTCAGGACTCTGCCGAGTAACCCTTGTTGCCCTCTAGACCAGTCCATCCCACTTCCAGCTTGCTCCACCCCCAGCTCACCCCATCCTCCATCCCCTCCCCATTATGTTCTCCTACATTCTAATATGTCCTAATATTTGTTGTTGTTGTTGTTAAGTGCTGTCGAGTCAGTTCCGACCCATAGCGACCCTGTACGGGGTTTCCAAGGCTGTAAATCTTTACAAGAGCAGAAAGCCTCATCTTTCTCCATCAGAGCAGCTGGTAGTTTCAAACTGCTGACCTTAAGGTTCACAGCACAATTTGTAACCACAATATGTTCTAATATAGAACATAATAATATGTTCTAATTTTCCTGCTGTTGGATTCATAATCAATGTTCTCCTTTAACTCATAGTGAAAAACAAGTTGTTTGCTTTTTAATCAACTTTATTTTGGTATGCTTTGAATGCAATAAATTATACCTAGATGGTGCAGTTTATTATGTTCTCAGCTACTAATCAAAAGATTGATGGTCTGAATCCACTTACAGGTACCTCAGAAGAAAGGCTTGGTAATCTATATCCTCTGAAAGATCAGAGTGGTTGAAAACCCTATGGAACATATAGGTGGCATTACCATAAGTTCTTAACGGCAACTAGTTTCCTTTTTTTTTTTTAAAGTCATGTAGTTTTTTGGCATATATAGGAGTCCTGGTGTGGCACTGTTGGTTAATGCACCAGACTGCAAAGCCGTTTGAACTGGGAGATCGGCAGTTCAAGCTCACCAGAAGCTCCTCAGAAATGCTATCCAGGGTCACTATGGGTTGGAACTGACTTGACAGCACTTAACAACAACATGCAGTAATAAAACCACTATTACAATCAAGGAGTAGAATGCTATTCTATGTGGCTCAGGGAACCCGAGACTGTATCCTTCATGACCCTTTGTAGTACATTCCCCAACCATGGCCTGGGAAAACCACTGATCTCTCTTCTGTCACTATTGATTAATTTTGCCTGACTCTTCATCAATGAAATAGGGAAGATACCCACTTCACAGGTAGTTCTATGGTTGCCTGTAAGCCTACTGTTTGCCAGCACCTGTAAGAGCAAAGGAGAAAGTCTGCTTTACTCTAACTACTCCCTACCAAACAACAACAACTTCCTATAGGCCTGAATGCCCTTTAAGGGGTTCTATTTTAAGTTAAAGTCTGCTGCTTTTTCTTTTTTCTTTTTTTTTTTAAATAGCATTACACAGCCATGGTTATTGTAATATAAAATTCCATTTTAAATCATCATTCCAGGAAATAGAATACTCCTGAAAGATGTTTGTTTTGTGTTTTCTAGTATGTTCTGGCATACTGAGACCATCTCTCCTGAGGAGAGTGATCAAAAATTGTTTTTCCGGTCAGTACTTGCCACAAAGCTGCTACGCAGAATTTCAGTTCCTTAAATTCTGGGGCCTCCTTAGTGAGAGGGTTCATTCAGATGGTACTTTGGGAGGCACATGGCTCAGGGGAGTTTTAATTTGGCAATGTGGTTTGAAGGTAGCCTTACATGCTTAGAGATTACCTCTGTATGTGGAATGCTTGGTTGGGGCTTTTGGGGTTCGTTCAGTGTTATTGAATATTAATGTTCAGTTATCATTATTATAAATATCAGTATTCCTATTATCATTATTATTATTAGTAGTAAACATTTGTTGAGTTTTTCTTATGTGTCAAACACCATTCTCATTGCATAATTACTTTTTGTATTTAATGTACAACACAGTTCTGGAAAGTTGAAACTAATATCTCTACTGTGCTGATGAAGCAACTATGCCCCTGAGAGATTTGAGTGAGTAACCTAAACTTTCACAGGGTCCCACAGCAAATCAGTGGTAACAGTTGGATTTATAGCTATGTCAAATCCCAAACTTGTCTGCCAATAGAATCAGTTTAAAAAGAAACATTGGTTCAAATAAAAAGTTAAAACCCAATGAACTCTTATTTCAAATTTAGTGGGTCTTCACATTGTTGAAGGAGGCATTTTTGCCACGGGCTTCCAGTGATAGTGAATGTGGTATGTGTGTATGTATGTATAATTTCTGTCTACCTACCTCCCTGCCTACCATCACACCCCATTCTGCCTCCTGTTCCCTCCCTGGAAAGTTAGATCTATGAGGAGGACAAATGGCTTTGATCTTTCAAGAGAAAGGGCTCATGAAGAGAAACGGGTATGTGATAACCCTAGAGATACACCACAGCACATCAGGCAGTTTGGGCTGAAAGGAGGGTATGGGGTAGGCAGTACTCACTTGGTTTGAAAGTCTTACTCTTTTGCAGACAAGTAGACAGAGAAATACACAGGGCCTGCCTTCTGTGGAGTACAAGCTTGGGGTATGATGTCCTTGGTTCTGGAGAAAGATTATTTTCAAATAGGAAGTCAAACATCTCAGCACCTCCAGTCTCCTCAGCAGCCTGCTCAGATCCTGGGAGGGAGGGCGACTTTTCATTTGGAGCAATGCTAATGGAGTCATTCAGGTCAGTGTCTCTGAGAGAAAATCTGTCCTTCTTGCTGCAGGCTCATTATTTGTACCTTCAGGTTGCAAGCAGACAGCCAAGCACAAGAGGCTCTGTTTCCTCTCAGAGCTGATTCTATATATGTGTGTGTATATGTGTATGGGTACACATATAAGTATAAGGAGATTAGAACTCAGTCAGTTCTGACTCATAGCAATCCTATAGACGAATTCTGAGAAGCAGCTGTGGGTTTGAATCACCAACCTTGCGGTTTAGCAGCCCAGTGTGTATCCTACAGAACCATATATATGGTATACACATATATGATGATATATATATATATGACATAAGTGATGATATATATATATATATATGATGGTGATCTTAAAGGTAAGATGAATTATAGACATATCTTTTGTCTTTAGCAAAGATGGTGTCAATGTTTAAATTCAGTGCATAAATTTCATTGCTCTGAAACTCTGCTGCTATTACGTCTGCATGTGCTTCAATATAGCCCTTTAACCATCACCACTATAATAACCAAAAGATGAGCTTGGCATCAGGCTGGATGTGACCTGGAATTACAGCCCACATAGCTCTAATTGTTTAGTAATTTAAACAGAAGAGTGGTGATACGTTGACTCGGCTATTTAAAATTATGCTAAAACAGGATTTTGCCACCTGGATTCCTGACCTCGTTCAGGAACATATTTGGTTGTGTGCAACAGGAACCACTAATTCTTAAGGGTAGAGAGAATAAAAAGGCAGTTTCTCACAAAAACCACAAACAATTACTAATTAAGGTGCTAGAACTTTAGCTTGAATCAGGATACTGTGGTTCTTTACGCCGTATTAGCAACATGTACTCATATGAGAGAAGTGGAGCATCTGCAAGCTCAGCTGTCATTCAGAGGTGAGATGCCACCTTCATTTAACTGTAAAGGCAGCAGCAAGCATGCTGGAGTTTGTTCCCAGACCTGAAACAGATACATCTTTTCATAATGACTTGAGTCAGCACTGTACCTGGCTGTCTAGCATCTCAGGGAAATGTAGACAATGAAATGGCGCTGGTATGGTAGAACTCTAATTGTTTGTGGAAGGGCCCCTTCTAAGACAACCACTGGATTCCATTGTCTGCAGATTTTTCCAGCTGTGGGCTGACAGAAGACTATGGTCATCTCAAGAAGTAAGTGGACAGCTGCTTTGTTTTCCACCATGTATGGCCAATTGGCTAACACTGCTTTGATGACCACCATGCCCAAACACCCCTTCCCTTATATTCATAACTGACTTGCATAAGGTGAATCTGGGCTCTGTGGTCACATTTTTCATTTTAGATTATAATAAAATGTTTCCCAGCATTTAAATATAGGTTGCTAACTAACTGGTGTGTGTCTCTAGGATAATCACTGGACTGCTAACCACAAGGTCGGCATTTCAAACCCACCAACTGCTCCTTGGAAACCCTATACAGGGTTGCCATGAGTTGGAACCAACTCGATGACACTTAACTATAACAACTAACTGACCCACCAAATAAACACTCTCTGTAAAGGTCACGCAAAATATTTCCATGTGCCAAATGAGATTGTCTGGAGTCTTTGGTCCCCCAGTATTTGCTATATGGGGTCTTCCTAATTTTTATTTTCCAATACAGATGTTGCTTATGTCCTGTGAAAGGTGGCTGCTATAAGTGATGGCAGATTGCACTTGGCATTAGATTGCTTTAGTCCAGGTCAAGCTTTGGCATCTTTTCTCTGAGTGACCAAAAGCAAGTTGTTTCCCTCATTTGTGCTTTGTTTGACTGTCTGATCAGTGAATTGTGAATAACACTTCTATCCTGGATTGTACTTTGCTGGTGTCAGGATTTAATGAAGAAATGGATATGAAAGTACAATATTTTGTGAATGTATGAGCTCTATAGAGTTAAAGCAGTCTGTACTGCAGTAAAAATTTGGATTGTGTTCTAGTGAAGATAGAATTAGTGAGATCTGGTGGAGCAATCCACCTAGGCTTCTGGTTTCTGTCTGTACCCCTATCAGTGGCTATGAAGTCAGACCGCATGTATATTGGAGTAGAACCGTGCTCCACAGGGTCTTTGATAGTGGTGCTTGCAGAACTGGACTTGCCGGGTCATTTTCTGCGGCATCAAAGACTCAAACCTTCAGCTCGTCCTGTCCTTAGCAGCTCAGCATGTTAGCAGTTTGTACCACCCAGAGACTGGAAGAGATGATAGAGTGAATACGAGGCAAATCTAAATTGAAGTGGAGACTCCGATACTTACTCTGGGTGTGTTAATGGGTCAGTTGTGACAGCATTAGCATCATTGGGGTCTTTTCAGAAATGCAGAGTCTTAGGCACTAACCTACTCTCTTGAATCTGAATCTTTTCCCCAGGCAATATGTAAGCATAAAAATATTTGAAAAGTGCTTTCTTCACCTAACAGTGTCTTGTTCTTAGTGGTTAAAGTGCTAGTCTGCTAAACAAAAGGCTGGCAGTTCAAACCCACAAACTGCTCTGTGAGAGAAAGATTACAGTCTTATAAACCTTCTGGATTAGTTCTGTGCTGTTGTATAGAGTCACTGTCGATCCAACGATAGTTTTTAAAATGTGATTCTGAAAGTATGGTCCCAGATGAGTAACATCTGTGTCATCTAGGAACTTGTTTGAGAAGCACATGCTCTGGCTGCATCTCAGATGTACTGAATTAGCAGTCTGGGAGTGGGCCAGCAATCTGTGTTTTAACAACATCTTCAGGTGATCTTGATGTACCACTGACTAAATTTATTTAAGCTTCAATTACCTCCTCATCTCCAATGTAATTGCAAAGGTAATGTGTATGCCATAAGGGTCTACCCAGGATGAAAAAAATATAGAAGGTAATATAATAGACTATGATGTAGTATAATGTATTATAATGTGGCGGCTTCAAAAATATGGGGGGAAATTCTGTTATTTTTTCATTTCATTTTTCCACAAATTTTTTGAGTTTCCCTTGTGTATGCATATATTGTTAAGTACAGTTAGGTGGATTCTGACTCAAGTGACCCTGTATAGGGTTTCCAAGGCTATAAATCTTTTCAAGAGTAAAAAGCCTCATCTTTCTCCCATGGAGTGACTGGTGGATTTGAACTGCTGACCTTGTAATTCATAGTCCAGTGCTTATCCTACAAAACCACCAGAGCTTGATAAATAATGTGCAGTATGATAAAGAACAAGGCTCTGGGAGTTGATGGAATACAAATTTAAATCTTTCAACAAAGTGAGGCAGTACTGGAGGCATTCACTCAACTATGCTAAGAAAATGGAAGACAGCAACCTGTCCAACTGATGGGAAGAGATCCATATTGTGCCCATTTCAAACAGAGGTGACCAAACGGAAAGCAGAAATTAAAGGGCAGTGTTATTAATATTTGCATGCAAGTAAAATTTTCTAAAGATAATTCAGAAATGGCTATAGCTGTACATTGACAGGAACTGCCAGAGGGTCACGCCAGATTCAGATGGCAACAAGGAATGAAGGATATCATTGCTGTACATTAGATGGATCTTGGCTGAAAGCAAACAGTATACCAAAAAGATGTTTATCTGTGCTTTATTGACTACACAAAGACTTTTGATTGTATGGACCATGACAAACATGGATGAGATTGCAGAGTGTGAGTATCCCAGGAACACTTAATTGTGCTCATGAGGAACCTGTACATAGACCAAGAGGCAATCATCCCAGCAGAAAACAGGGACACTGAATGATTTAAGATCAGGAAAGGTGTGTACCAGGTTTGTATTCTGTCGCCATAACTTTTCAGTCTGTATGTTAAGCAAATCATCTGAGAAGCTGGGTTATATGAAGTAGAATGTGGCATCAGGATTGGAGTAAGGCTGCTTAACAACCTGTGATATGGAGATGATACAACCTCACTGCTGAAAGCACAGAGGACTTAAAGTACTTACTGATGAAGATCAAAGACCACAGTATTCAATATGAGTTGTGCCTCAATGTAAAGAAAACAAAAATTCTCACAGCTTGAGTAGTAAACACAGAAAAGATTGAAGTTGTCAAAGACTTCATTTTACTCTGATCTAGCATCAACACTCATGGAAGCAGCAGCCAACAAATCAAACAAAAAGGCAAATCAGCTTCACGAGACCTGTTTAAAATGTTCAGGAGCAAACATGTCAATTTGAGGACTAAGATGCACCTGACCCAAAGCATGTTATTTTCAACAGCTTTATATTTTGTGAAAGTTGGACAATAAATCAAGAAGACCTAGAAGAATTGATGTGTTTCAGTTCTAGTATGTTAGAAGAAAAACAAATCTGTGTTGAAAGAAGTACAGCCAGGATGTTCCTTAGAAGCCAGGATGGTGAAACTTAGTGTTTCATACTTTGGACATATTATCAGAAGTGGCCAGTCCATGGAGAAGGATTTCATGCTTGGTAAAGTAGAGGATCAATGAAAAAGAAGAAGATCTCTACTAGATGGATTGACACAGTGGAGTAGCAGTGGGCTTCAAGTGTAACAATGATTGTGAGATTGTTGCAGGACTGGTAGTGTTTCATTCTATTGTGCATAAGATTTCTATGAGTCAGTACAAGCTGAAAACCACATAACAAAAACAACAACAGTGCAGTAGACACTGGAAAATGAACCCTGGTGCTATTAAGCCCTGAGGTGCTAACCAAAAGTTGATATTTCATATACACCAGCTGCTCTGTGGGCAAAAAGATCTAGCAATGTGCTCCTGTCAAATGATATCCTAGAAACCCTATGTGGCAGTTCTACTGTGTCCTACAGTGTCACTATGAGTTAGAATAGACTCTGACAACAAAGGGTTTGGTTTTTGGTTTAAACAGTGGAAAGAAAATTAGAATCTAGATGACTGGTAAGGGTATTATCAGTTATGGTACTTTGGTTTCAAGCCAATAGTACCTAACTGAACTAACTAGCCAACCTTGTTGGCATTGTTGTTAAATACCAGTGAGTTGTTTATGAATCATAGCAACTCAGTACAGGGTTTCCATAGAACGACTGATTGGTTTGAACCCAAGACAGGGTTAGCAGAGCTACACCAATCTTAACTAGTAGCCTGTTGATGCCACACTGACCTTAATATAAAGGAATTTACTGGAAAGATATAGTGTAGGTCATGAAGGAAATTTCAAAGAAAAAACCTCCCGCAAAAAATGAGATTCTTGAGCCTGGAAAAAGCAACAATCATGGAGGTGCCAAAGTGGTTGTTGTTGTTGCTAAGTGACGTCAAGTGAGTTCTAACTCATAGTGACCTTGTACGGGGTTTCTGAGGAGCGGCTGGTGAGCTTGAACTGCTGACCTTGTGGTTCAAACTGACCTTGCAGTCTAGTGCATTAAACCACAGCACCACATCAGGACTCCAGAGTTGTGGTGGTGGTCATTGTGCTGTTGAGTCTGTTCTGACCCATAGCGACCCTGTATAGGCTTTCTTAGAAGTGGCTGGAAATTAGAGAAGGCTAATAAATGTTTCTCTAAGGCATCTCCCTCAGGATGCATCATCTTCAGTTACTCTTGTGCCATTACACTCAAGATTGAAATTCCTGGTCAGGAAACTACTTAGAGACTTGGGTCATCTCAAGGACAAGTCTCCAGAATTACTGTGTGTCTTAAGGTAGAGGAATTTCTCAAAGCAAAGTATGAGACTCTAATAAAAAAATATGTGAATGGAAACTGGGTAAACAGATCCATAACTATCATTTAAAGATATTTCTAACTCCAATAAGCACTGAACTGCTATTCTTAAGGGTAGTGGTTAAAATCTACCAGCTACTCCTAGGAAAACCTATGCAGGATATCTGTGAGTTAAGAACCAATTCTATAGCACCTAACAATAACAGTATTATGCGTAGACCTTTGACCTTGCCCTGTAATGGGGAATCCTGGAACAGTGGGTCAAAACACAGAAGAAATAACTAGGCTGCTGCTTTATACAACACAGCTGGAGGAGTTCCTGAGGTGTTTGCTCTTGGAACGTTTAGCTTTCAGTGATTAAAGGAGTCACATGGCAGCCTGAAGGAAACGTGACAGTACTGTGGAATAAGCACTTGACTTCTAACCATGAATCACCAGTTCAAACCTATCAGTAGCCACAGGAGAAAGATGTGACTTTCTCCTCTTGTGAAGATTTACAGCCTCAAAACCCTGCACAGGGACACAGAGTTGGAATCAGCTTGATGGCAGTGGGTATGGAATCCTTCGGTGGTGCAAACAGTTAAAATGCTTGAAGTTTCAGTCCACCCAGAAGCACCTTGGAAGAAAAGTCTGGTGAGCTACTTAATAAAAAGTCAGTCATTGAAATCCTATGTTACTCTGGTAGTCATGGAGTTTTCATGAGTTGGAGTAGACATAAACCAGTAACCTCACCTGGTTACTGGTTTATGTGCTTCTCCAACTAAAGAAAACCTTACGTACACAACTATGACTCACATGTCTGCCTCCCCATGGTAAAGCAGTGATGCTTCCGTCATGAAAGAACAGCTCCTACCTGCTCACTAATGAAGGTATGCATCTACAGTGTAGCCCAGGAAAATGACACATTGGAATTCCTTCTTTCCTTTCTATAGGCTTATAAGTGATTATTTATAAAGACCTTCCCACACTAGAAATCTGCCATATTGGCTCCATGCACTGTTTGTTTTTATGAATATTTTGTTCATGTGAAACAGTTATGCAATACTTAAGCTCTGGCCCTGTTACTTTTTCTCTCTTGAGTCTACCGGTTAATCACAAATGACACTTTTGTGAATGGGATTTTTCCTTGGTGTGTGTCTGTGTCATCATGGTAACAGTAGCTGATTACAGTTTGTCTGTGAGGAGAAATTGTCATGAATGCTAGTTTATGTAATGTGCGTGTGAGGAGAGATTAACCACCATTAGCATTAACTCACCTTTTTGGATTTTTTGAGTATCTTAATGTTTTTATTATCACACAATGATTATCCCACTAAGTAGTATTTAAAATAACCAGTATTTTATTTCAAGGCCAATATCTCCAATACCAATTCAAAACGGTTACCGGTTTTACATCTGAAATAGTATATTCCTGAAGTCAGTATTGAATATGTGTTTATATCTGCATGACAACGGAGTTTTGTAAAGTGCTCTGTTGAGAATATTATAGACCATGGTGTCTCCTCTTATGAAAACAGTTCCATTATAAAGTCCATGAAGTAGTGTTTGTATAAATTAAGGTTACCTGTGGCAATCCCTTAAATTTCAAATTAAGTTCAGTGACTATGGTTTTATATATACACTTATACATTAATATACAGTAGTGTCCTCCTATTCATAAGGGTTATGTTCCAAAACTCCCAGTAGATGTGTGAAATTGTATAATACTAAACCTCATATGGCTCTCTGGTAGCATAATGGTTACGAATCGGGCTGCGAACCGCAAGGTCAGCAGTTCGAAACTATCATGTGCTCCGCGGGAGAAGGATGAGGTTTTCTGCTCCCGTAAAGATTTACAGCCTTGGAAACCCTGTTCAGGGTCACTATGGGTCGAAACCAACTCGACGGCACTTAACAACAACAAAAACAACAAACCTCATATGTATATGTTATGTTTTTTCTTATGGTCACAACTAGACAGATGAGTAGCAATGATAAATGGGAGAAAGGTTGAAGTTGTTGAAGAATTCATTTTGTTTGGATCCACACTCAACATTCATGAAAGTGACATTCAAGAAATCAAAGGATATTTTGCATTAGGCAAATAAATTGCACAAAACTTCTTTATTAAACAGTCACACAGAAAAGATGTCAGTTTGAGGACTAAAGTGTACCTGACCGAAGGCATGGTATTTTTAATAACTTTATATGCAAGTTGGAGAATGAATAAGGAAGACAAATGCATTTGAATTATGGTGTTGGAGAAGAACATGAAAAGTACCCTGGACTGCCAGAAGAACAAACAAATCTGTGCTAGAAGAAGAAGTACAGCTAGAATGCTCCTTGGAAGCCAGGATGGAGAAACTTTTTCTTTCATACTTTGAACATATTATCAGGAGGAACCAATTCCTAGAGAAGTTGTGGGACAACAAAAGAGGAAAATCCCTAACAAGATGGATTGGCATAGTGACAGCAGCAATGGGCTCAAGAGTAACAACAGTTGTCAAGATGATGCCAGATTGGGCAGTGTTTCATTCGATTGTTCATGGAGTTCCTATGAATTGGAATCAACTTCACAGCATCTATCATCACCACCACTGACATACATACATACATACATACAATAGGCCCTCATGGCTCTGCAGGTAGGCATTGTTAACTCATCTGATGCCAGTAGGGTACAGCACATCTGTTTACCCACCTGTGTTTTCTAGGTTCAAGCCCAGTTTAAGAAAAGGAAGTCAGCTCCAGAAATGAACTGGATTGCATAAGATTTCATCACACTCCCCAGAATGGCACAATTTAAATGTTCTTGGACTGTTGTTGACCTTGGATAAGTGAAACCAGAGAAAGCAAGACCATGGATTAGAGGGGACTATTGTATTTATGTACAGTATGAAACATGACATGTTGCTGTTGGTTGCCATCAAGTCAGTTTATACTAGTGACAGCTCATATGTGCAGAATAGAATGGCTTAATAGGACTTTAAAGGTTTTGACTTTCAGAAGCAGTTTTCCAGGTCTTTTTTCTGTGATGCCTCTAGATGGGTTCCAACTGTCAACTTTTCAGCTGGTAGTTGAACACTTACAGTGCTTAGGGCACATTTAAACTTACATACTTACATTGTGGTGTGGTGTATGTTAAGTACAGGAATGGTAAAGAAAAACTGGCAGTTCATCCCCACCAGGTGCTCCTCAGAAATCCTACACAGGATCACTATGTGTTAGAACTGACTCGATGGCACACAGCTATGACGAAAACATATAGTATATAGAATAGAAAAAATCTTGATATACTTATAATACATAAATCATAAAACACACAATTAAGCCATAGTAGATAAATGATACATAAAAACCTATTTAAATATATAATCTATATTATATTATTTATAGTACTCATATATTTATAAATTATGCCTTTATGAATATATATCGCTGGTGGTGGTTGTGTACCCCCAAGATGGTTTCTATTCATGTTGTTAAATTCTATTGAGTCAGTTCCGACTCATAGTGACGCTGTTTCCGTGCAACAGTTGATGAGTTTGAACTGCTGATCTTGCAGTTCAAACTGACTTTGTGGTCCAGTATATTATCCTGCAATACCACACCAGGACTGCTTCAACTCACAGCAACCCTCTGTAGGGTTTCTGAGACATAAGGTTAATAAATCCTTATGGGAGCAGAAAGCCTCATCTTTCTACCATGGAGTGGCTGGGCGATTCAAACTACTAACCTTGAAATTAGCATTCCAACATTTAACGCACTACACTACCAGAGGTGCTAAATTTATGGAAAATTTCTGTAATCTTTTCATTCCATTCTTCCATGAACTTTTTGAAGCCCCCTTGTATGTGCATGTATGATTTCTATGTGGATTAATGTTCAAAATGTAATTTTAAAGTATTTTAATTATGTAAGCACATATGCCTATGCTTCCAATCCCAGAAATTAGTCATATGATTCATTTCTTTCCACCTGAAGGCCTTGTTATAGCAAAGACGCTGCCTTCTCTTGGCTCTATTTGGAATATCCTCATTTTACCTCTGCAACAGATAGAGTCTGAGTTCAGCATTTGGCCTTATGCTGGCTTTCTGCCCAAATTTTGTGACTATAAATTATGCATAAATGTAAAGCATGGGTCACATTTAAAGCTTGGTTTGTTACCTATCTCAGGTTTGGAACTGAGTCATTCAAGAACAGAAGAAGATGACAAAGAAATTGATGATCAGACGAAAATGTCTTCAAGAATGGCAATTGTTTAGTATTCATTCAAAGAAAAGCTGAGTGTCCCTTGCAAATGGATGATATTTTAAATCCTCATAATTTATTTACTCTTATTTTAACCATCATAAAATTGTAGTCAATCAATTATACATGAAACTGAATATTAGAAACCAGAGGAGAAAAACACTGGCATGTATTTCCTTTGAGCCTGGTCACCTCAAATTATAAACAGGTTAGTGCTATATTTATGTTAGTCTGCAAAAATTCACATGCATATTACATTTGTCAAGTATTATAGAAATCCATAGTTATTGTTGCTGAACACACCGTTTTCCTACAAAGTGCAATTCGATTTTCATAAACAACTTTTTCAAAAATGAATTTTAAAATCTCCCTCCCCAGTGACCTCTGTTTAATTGAGTATATTATGTGCCTTATCTTTTTGTTGTACTCTTATGAAGCAAAAGAGGACACCTTGCAAATGAAATTTCTTCCTGTCCTCCTTGCAGAAAATGATACAATGTAGGTAATTTCTGACTCGTTGGTTAAATTTTTTTGCTCTGATTTGTTCTGGATGGACTAGAGAAAATTGAATTTGGATTTTGAGAGTAGCTCTTGGAATTCATATTATATTAGACTCATACTTTGCATTTGGTCATTGAAAAAATAAACATTAAAAAAAAAAAAAAAAGCTTCAGTTCTGTAGAGGAAAGTGCTGACAGAGGAGTTAGCATCTTCCCAAGTCCAAATATGCACAGTACCCTCTATTATGATAAAATGCTTTTAATTGTCATAGCTAGCTGTTCAGAATGACATGAAGAAAACAGAAAACAACAGTTTTGTGTGGAATAACAGTAGAGTTCATCACATCTATTAAAAATTCTAATGACATGAAAGCCAATTATTGCAAATTCAGGTGGTTATTCAGAATGCACTTAAATACGTGACAGCTGAGGTAAACATTTCAGTCCAGACAGCTCCATTGATTAATTACCACTCAGGATTGGAGAGCTTGCTTAGATGCTTCAGGACCCAGGCAGAATACTCCTAAGATATATAGCCTTGGCAATACCAAACAAGCAAACTGGGTACTTAATGGATTTTTCCCACATACCTGACATTTTTTTATTAGAATAAAGCTCTAATTTAAAAATATTTTACTCAATACTCCATTTTACCCTATAGAGAAACCTGCCTATAAAAATTTATAGCACCGTAAAAAGGAAAAAAAAAAAGTATGTCTGAAGAGGGCAGCCTTTCCACAGTGTCTTGGAATTTATTTCACTTAGAAACGTATTGCACTGGGCAGTTAATTATTTTGTGATTTACTGTTTGTGAATGCTTTCACACATTTTGATCCTAAATTTTGTTCACTTAAGATTAGGCTCAATTCCCTATGTCACCTCCCTCCGCCAACATACATATTTTTTTTAAGTTTCATATTATAGTCATATGCTACCTAATATCTGTTCCAGCATGGTCTGACCACATATACTCCTGTTATCTCTACTGTATTCAAATTTTGAGGAACTTACAATGGACTTAATAAAGCAAATGGGTGCTACTTTGTGATGCACATCAAGGTATTATTATTACTCTACTATTATTATTAAAGAGAGTCCTGATATAAGTACTTTAGGATAAGCACTGGAATAGGATAAGTACTGGTTTGTGGTTCAAACATACTGGCTGCTCCTCTGAAACACTATACATGGTCACTTTGAGTCAGAATAGACATTTAACAACATTATGGTAAAGATGCTTTGGTATACCTGGAAGTGTTTCTTTAATTTTTTTTTTTTTTTAGGCACGTAAAGGTACGCCTTGGAAACTCTGTTCAGGGTCCCTATGGGTCAGAACCGGCTCTCTGGCACTTAACAACAACAACAAAGGTACACTATATACATAAGAAAAACAAAAATTCAGCTTTAAGTATGGACTACAACTAAATGTAAAGAAAACAAAAATCCTCACAACTAAGCAAATAAACAACATCATGATAAATGGAGAAAAGATTGAAGTTGTTACGGATTTCAGTTTACTTGGATCCACAATCAATGTTCATGGAACCAGCAGTCACCAAGGAATCAAATGGCCTATTGCATTGGGCAAATCTGCAAAAGACTACTTCAAAGTGTTAAAGAGCAAAAATGTCATTTTTGAGGTGCATCTGACCCAAGCTATAGTATTTTCAATCACCTCATATGCATGTGAAAGCTGGACAATAAATAACCAAGACTGGATAAGAATTGATGTGTTTCAGTTATGGTACTAGTGAAGAATAATGAAAGAAAAGCCAGAAGAACAAACACATTTTCTTGGAAGAAGTACAACCAAAATGTTCCTTTGAAGCAAGGATTATAAGACTTCATCTCATATACTTTGGACATGATTCCAGGAGGGACCAGTTTCTGGAGAAGGACGTCATGCTTGGTAAGTAGAAGATCTGAGAAAAAGAGGAAGACCCCCCCCAAATATGATGGATTTGCACAGTGACTGCAATACTGGCCTCAAACATAGTCGTGATGATGGCACAAAACCAGACAGAGTCTCCCTGAGTTGGAGCCAACTCAAAGGCATCTAGCAAGAATAACAACTGCTCTTAGTCATGTACCTAACTGTTTTGAAGTATGTACAAATTTGACTTAAAGAAATATTTAAAAATGGAGCTCATTTGCAATGCAGGGACTGCTTATATGAAGGTGAGCCAAAATTATCCACACTTTGAGTATATGATAACACCCATCCACGTCCACAGCTAATGACAACATTGAGCATGTACATGAAACGATGCTGTCAAATAGACCAGTGACAATTGATTATGTGGCGAGTCATTTGCAAATCAGCCATGGCTCTACTGATGAAATAATCTACACCAGACTTGGGTTTTGAAAAGTTTGTGCGCGCTGGGTGTCAAAACAACTCATGGAAAAGCATAAACAGAAGCATTTGGAAGTCTGCAAACAAAAATCAGACCTATGCTGGAAGGAATGTAAAAAGTTCTTTAAAAAAATAATTACTGGTGACAAGACATGGATTTATCATTACAGGCCTGGGAGTAAAATGACAGAGTATGGAATGGAAACATCCTTAATTACCTACCATGAAAGAGTTAAAAAGTCAACCATCAGCCGGATACTTGATGCTTAAGTTTTCTGGGATTCTGAAGAGCCAGTCTTGGACCACTGTCAGGAAAAACGTTTAACAATCAACAGTGCTCATTACAGTGAGACGCTTACTGAAGAGCTGAAGTCTAAATTTCATATTGAAAGCAGAGGACTACTATCCAAGCACATTGTGATCTTGCAAAACAATGCACACCCACATTTTTTACCCATACTGTTGGCACTCTGCAAAAACTTCCTTTTGAGGTATTAAAGCATCCTCTTTATAGTCCTGATCTTGTTCCTTTAAACTTTCACCTGTGTGGTCCCCTGAAAGCAGCCCTTTGAGGGTGAACATTCTCCTCTGATGAAGAAGTGAGGAAGTGGTGTATTCCTGGCTCACAGCTTAGCCTAAGAGATACAGATAGATAGATAGATAGATAGATAGATAGATAGATAGATAGATAGATAGATAGATAGATAGATAGATGTTGTGAATTATGTGATAGTTTACATGGGAGAACATTAGCTTTACATTCATCCTATCGTATATCGTTTCATTGCCATGGTTACAATCCCCTCCATGCATCATCAACCAACCAAGCCTGCAAGCCTGCCCCCTGCCCCCTCACCCCACCCCACACAGCCCCTCTCCCTCTCTGATTCTAGAGTTCCCAGATGCTCCATCTCTCTACATCATTGTCTCTGCCTTCATCTCTGGCATCAGTTTCTCTGGGTAGGGTCCTGTACTCTGCTCTTCTCCATTGATGGACCCAGGGACCTCCTCTCCTGGACTGAAAAATCAATCACTCCCCTCCTTTTGCTACAAAACATCTACCTTTACATTTCCAACACTCACAGTCAATCCTGATAACAGCTATCCATTATTGTACCACTAGAGACCTATCCCCAGCTTAAGACAGTTTTTGAATAAGGAGATGCAAGAGCTTGTTGACAGATGGACAAAGTGTACAGAAAAGCAAGGAAAGTATGTTGAAAATGATAAATTTGTCTTTTTTTCCCTAAAATTTGATTACACCAAATTCTACAGCCAAAGTGCAGATAATTTTTAATTCATTCTTATATATAATATGGTGTTCAGATATAGTACTATGAATTTATTTGATACGATTTTCTATCCAAAGTTTCTTGAGTCCCACCAGATAATTGGGTGCGACTGAACAAGCAGGATAAAGAGGAGATACTAATGGCCCCAGCTGCCATTTTTGTATCTCACAAAGTCAAAATCACATAATGTCCTATTTCACAGAGTATATTGTGGGTATTAAGCTATGTATGACTGACATAAAATGCTTGCACATAGAAAGCTTAAATTTGGAGGAATTAATTGAATAATTTATTCTCAAATATTTTAAAGCAATAGTTGTATATGTCTGCTGTAGGGTAGAAAAGAGACATCCTCTTGAAACATGTATAAATATAGAGATCATCAATATGATGGCCTTTTATATGGCACAGAGGAGAACGGAATCTCCTCCCAAATTCATGACTGACTGAAGCAATGCATCACAAATGCTTGCTAAGCTTCCCAAAAGTGGGAAAGGAGCTATTGCAGCTAGGAAAACTTACAGACTGTCTCTGAGAGTCTTGGGGTTTGATATCACATCCATGTGACCTTTAAAGGAGTATGTTCAGGAATGTTCCTGAGAGGGCTGTCTGGGAGAAGTGACCCAAAACCCCCTTTGAAATATACTGCTTCTAACTCTGGCAATTCATCTGTCAGAGGTGCATGAGGTACTCAAGAAAAATTGGCATCTGAACGCTTAAAACCTAGGCACAAGATGAAATTAAGCTCTGCCTGCCTAGAGTCATCCACAGGGCCAAAACCTTTCAGATTTCATGCTCTATAGCATGTCTGTATAAAGTTTTTAACTTACAGTTAAGTTGTCATTTATTTTTAAGGACTACAAAATCTTTAGCTTTCTTGGAAATTGTGATTTTCTGTTTTTCTACATTTTTCATGCCCATAATGGATCAAACACAGGATAATTTTCAAGAAGAGCCTTAAAAGTATTCTGTTTGACATTTTCCATTTAGTCACAGTGGAAAGACTAAACATTTTTCACTTGTTAAGGACACTCGTCGTGGAAAATGTGCATGCCAAGTACGTCTTGTACATGGCAATTTGGCTGAAGTACACAAGTCAATTCAATATGGCTGTGGTTATGGCCTCCTTGCTACCAGTTTTACTGTTAATTCTGACTCAGTGACGACCCCACACGTGGTGACTTGTGTGTCAGAGTAGAACTGTGCTCCAGAGGGTTTTTCAGTGGCTTTTTGTTGTTGTTGTTGCTGTTCGTTTTTAAAATAGATTGCCAGTCCTTTCATCTAAGGTGTAGCTCTGGGTGAACTTAAACTTCCAATCTCTTGGTTTTCAGCAGAACACATTAGCTGTACCAAGCAGGGAAACCTTCTCATTGCTACCTACAGCCAAATGGTCACGTAAGCATTGTCTTAACTGCTTATGATATGATTGGTGGACTGCTGAAGTGGACTTGATCCTCAGTACTCTGTTTCATGATGCATCGAGGAGATCCCAAGATAACGACAGTATTACATTCCTGTGTGTGATGAAGGAAAGTCCATGAGAAAGAAAGGTATCTCTGTTACTTGGAGATGGTTGCTTAAGCTGTTCTTAAAATCGGCAACTCCTATCCCCATCATAAGCTTTGACAGAGTTCTCTGTGACTTCAAGTGGCCTGTGGATTATAGTTCATTGTGGATCGAAGCCCATGGAACCTGGACAATCCTGAGTATTTTCAATGTTTAGATGAAAAGTGACTGGGTTAGAATCCCTGGTTAAAAGCAAACCCCATTTGGGGAAATTAGAATCTGATCTGTCTATGGCTGGATCCTTTCTGCTTAATGTTGATAATGTGGGACATCATTAATGAGGAAATGCTTTGAAAGCATTTGATGTAATTTGTGAATATAGACTCATTTTCACAGCTTGACTTTAGTTCAACCTCCTTCGTTCATAGATGAGCAGAAATGACTGATTAGTGCCACATAATTAGTACCATATCCAAAGGTAAAAAAGAAACAAAAATCTATGTCCCAGTTTTCCTTCTACATTCCTGATATGGCAATTAGCCTTCAAGAGGCCCTCAGATGACCCTTGTCTCCTTCCTGGTGTTTATATCCTTATGTATTGTACCAGGGCTGGCATGTTTGACTGTTAATCACCAATAACCATTGGCCAGTAATTGTTAACTGTCATTATCACTGGTAGGGAAGCTCAAGATTTCTTCTGATTCAGAGAATTCAGGCAATGCCTGATCCCACTACATGTATTTTATAAACTGAAGCCGTTTCTCTAAAATATTTTGCCAGGTCATCTTCAGTCTACTAATTTGACCAGTAATATCAACTGTGAGTTTTCAGTTCTAGGTTCTCCAGTTCCTTGATATTTTATAAAGGTAATGATAGTCTTGCAACACCCTAATAGGATTTTTTTATACTACAATTTCCCAAAGTAATAATCACTTCTCTAGTGGGGATTTGCTGAGGTAGAGGACACCTAAAAAGGTGGCAAGCACTAAGTCAATCTGTCCTCTAAGATCAACTAAAAACACGTTTTAAGCTTCCCGCTTTTGGGATATCCTAAGTATCAAAAGCAAAGTATTGCTTAAAGTGTTCATTAACATTCCAAGTTCCAAGTCCTTTCTCCAAGGATTTAGAATTGTTCACTCAGGCCATTGTACACTGAGAATTAGGTAAATCATTATTTTCTCAAGTATATTCTATGGAAGACTAAATCCCTGATATATTAATAGGTACACTCCTTAAGTCAATAAGTGAGGGAAAAGGAGAGTGAGAGGGAGAGAGAAGTAAGTAAACAAATAGGTCCTTTACATAAATAATTGGGAAATTGGGTTGAATACATTTCCTCAGAACAGAAATGTTTAGGCTTTTTATATGCTAAATTGTTGTTAAGTGCCATTGAGTTGTTCTGCCTCAGTGACCATGTTTCTGAGAAGTGGCTGATGGGTTTGAACAACTGACCTTGTATTTAGCCATTGAGGGCTTAACTAGAAAGCCACACTAAAATGCTCAGTAATAATTCAGGAGAGGGGATTAGAGCAGTCTTGTCTTCTGTGTAAACCTCCCTGTTCTCCGGTGACACACATGAATAACATAGCCTGCAGACCTGTTTTTGCAAATACAATTTTATGTAAATACTGCCATACACACTTGTTTACATGTTGTCTATTGCTGACCTCAATACTAAAAAGGCAGAATTGAGAGTTGTGAAACATACCTTTGTTGTGAAGTGCCGTCTGGTCTGGTCAGTTCCAACTCATAGTGATCCTGTATATAGCTTCTGAGGAGCGGCTGGTAAGCTTGAACCACCAACTTTGTGCTTCAAACCGACTTCACAATCCATCACATTAACCCACAGCACCACACCAGAACTCCGAAAGAGATTTTACAGCCTACAAATCCTGAAATATTTACTGTGTGACCCTTTAAAGAAAAGGTTGAATGACCTCTATATTAGAGGTTTGGGGAAATAGAGATTTCCTAAAATTGGCCAAAAAACCTTTTTTTTTTTTTTTTTTTTTTTACAGTGGCTTAGCCTGTGGGTCCTGTTTGTGTGTAACAGCTTGAGGGACACTGAGTCTGCTGAAGATCTCCTTACAAGTCTGTGTCTCATGTTTCCACATTACGTTAAAAAACAGAACTTTACAACTGCTCTGTTATCAGCCAGCAGAAGGGAATTTCGGTTTTGCTGAGACAAGGAGTGGCAGCTTGAGCCCAGTAGCTAAAGTGGATCAGTTCTTTTTTGTAAGATGTAGCAAGATCAAGTTGAGTTACAGAGAAAGCTGCATGATAGCAGGAAGCTTATCATTTATTTACTGAGCATCCTGTTTGCTGTTTTTAGTTTTGTGCAGGAAGGGAACTGGAGGTTACCTCGTGCTCATGTCTTCAGGGACTCAACAGCTCTCTGTCTCCTTGAAGAAAGTGACTGTAAGACATGTTAAATAACAATGTGAAAATTCAGAGACAATTTACCGGAAAAAAAAAGACTTAAAGGTATGGGAAAAAAATCCTGAAACTGTTTTCCATAATTCAGAATAATAATGTCTTCCTCTCCCTCAGGTACAATTTACAGGATACCATATGCTTTCTATAGACTTTTACTTAATATGAAGAATAATTTTTACCCAACAAAGTATATTGTCTATTTTTGTTAGCTGCTGTTGAGTTGGTCTCAGACTCTGGAAGAACATGTGAGCAACAGAATAAACCATTGCCTAGTTCCGTGTCACCCTCATAATCAGGGTCCATCCTCAAATCCATATGGTTTTCATGGGATGGTTTGTGGAAGTACATCACTGGTTCTTTCCTCCTAGTTTGTCTTAATCTAGCTCTACTGTTGTTGTTGGTGGCATTAAGTGCCATCGAGTTGGTACCAACTCATAGCAACCCTATGCACAACAGAACAAAACACTGCCCGATGCTGAGCCAACCTCACAGTCATTGCCACTCCTGAGCCCATTACTGCTGCCACTGTGCTAATCCATTTCATTGCGGGTGTTCCTCTTTTGCTCCAACCCTCTACTTTACCAAACATGATCTCATTCTCCAGTGAATGGTCCCTCTTGATTATGTGTCCAAAGTATGAGAGATGAAGTCTGGCCATCCTGGCTTCCAAGGAACATTCTGGCTAGAGTTCTTCCAACACAGATCTGTTTGTTCTTTTGGCACCCCATAGTACTTTCAATATTCTCCTCAAACACCGTAATTCAGATGCATGAATTCTTCTATGATCTTCCTTATTCACTGTCCAACTTTCACATACATATGCACTTATTGAAAATGCCATGGCTTGAGTCAAGCGCACTGTAGTCCTCAAACTGACGTCTTTGCTCTTCAACACTTTAAAAAGGTCTTGTGCAGCAGATTTGCCTAATGCAGTAGTACATCATTTGAATTCTTGACTGCTGCTTCCATGAATGTTGATGGTTGATCCAAGCAAAACGAAGTATTTGACAACTTCAGTCTTTCTCCATTGATAAGAATGTTGTCTATTGGTCCAGTGGTGAAGATTTTTATTTTCTTTACATTGAGATGCAATCCATACCAAAGGCTGTGCTCTTTGATCTTCATCAGTAAGAATTTTAAGTCCTCTTGACTTTTTCAGTAAGTCAGGTTGAATTATCTGCATATCGCAGGTTGTTAATGAGTCTTCCTCCTATCCTGATGCCACATTTTTCTTCATATAACCCAGTTTCTTGAATTATTTGCTTAGCATACAGATTGTATAAGTATGGTGAAAGAATACAACCCTGGCTCACACCTTTCCTAATTTTAAACCATATTTGGTGTTCCCTTGTTCTGTTTGAATAGCTGTGTCTTGGTCTATGTACAAGTACCTCATGAGCACAATTAAGTGTTCCAGAATACGCATACTTTGCAATGTTGGCCATAGTTTGTCATGATCCACACAATCAAAAGCCTTTGTGTAGTCAATAAAGCACAGGTAAACATGTTTCTAGTATTCTGTGTTTTCAGCCAAGATCCATCTGATGAAACCAATAATTTCCCTCATTCCCTGTCCACTTCTGAATGTGGCTTGAACATCTGGAAGTTCTGTTAATGTATGGTTGCAGCTGTTTTTGTATTAAGTAAAACTTTCCTTGCATGGGATATCAATGCTATTGTCTGATGATTTCTCCATTCCCTTGGGTCACCTTTATTTGGAATGGTCACAAATAAGGATCTATTCAAGGCACTTGTTGAGGTAGTTGTCTTCCAAATTTTGTGGTTTAGATGAGTGAGTTCCTCAAGTGCCACATCAGTTTTTGAAAAGATTTTTATTTGCATTCCGTCTATTTCTAGTGCCTTGTTCTTTTCCAGTGCCTTCAATGAATCTTGGACTTCTTCCTTCAGGATCATTGGCTCTTGATCATATGCTACCTCTTAAAATGACTGAACATTGACCATCTCTTTCTGGCATAATGACCCTGTATACACACCCTGTATTCCTTCTATCTTATTTTGATGTGTTCTGCTTCATTCATTATTTTGCTCATAGAATCCTTCAATATTTCAAGTTGAGGCTTGAATTTTTCCTTCAGTTCCCTCAGCTTGAGAAATGATGTGTGTGTTCTTCCTTTTTTGGTTTTCTAACTCCACATCTTTGTATATTTCATTATAATACTTGACTTTATCTTCTTGAGCTGTGTTTTTAAATTTTCTGTTCAGCTCTTGTACCTCCTTACTTCTTCCATTTACTTTAGCACCTGTATGTTGGAGAGCAAGTTTCAGAGTCTCTTTTGACATCCATTTTGGTCTTTTCCTTGTTTCTTATCTTCCCAATGACCTTTTGCTTATTTCCTATATGATGTTCTTGATATCATTCCACAACTCTTCTGGTCTTTGGCCATTAGTGTGCAATGCAGCAAATCTTTTCTTAAGATGATCTCTAAATTCAGGTGGGATATATTCAAGGTCATATTTTGGCTCTGGTGGACTTGTTTTCATTTTCTTCAGCATCATCCTGAAATTGCATATGAGCAATTGATCGTCTGTTCCACAATATGCCCGTGGCCTTGTTTTGGCTGATAATATGGAACTGTCCCCCATTTCTTCCCACAGATGTAGCCAATTTGATTTCTGTGTATTCCATCTGGTAAGATTGATGTGTATAGTCATATTTGATGTTGTTTAAAAAAGATATTTGCCATGAAGAAGTCTTTTATCTTGCAGAGTTCTATCATGAGATCTTCAGAATCATTCTATCACCAAGGCCATATTTTCCACCTACTGGTCCTTCTTCTTTGTTTTCAACCTTTGCATTCTAGCCACTAGTAATTATCAATACATTTTGACTGCATGTTTTATCAATTTCAGTCTGAAGATGTTGATAGAATCTTCAGTTTCATCCTCACTGGCTGTAGTGGTTGTTGCATAAATTTGAGTTTGTTGTTAAGTGCCATTTGAGTAGTAGCGGTATTACCTGGGCTTCCTTGTAGGTATGTGGCTGTTGTCCCATTACAGAAACCATTGTACTTCAAAATGGATCTTGATAGTTCTTTTTGATGTCATTCTTCCTCATTTTGTCATTCCTGACATAGTAAACCATGTGATTGTTAGATTCAAAATGGCCAGTACCAGTCCATCTCTGCTCACTAATACCTAGGATGTAGTGTTGTTGTGGTACTGTGGGTTAATGCACTGGACTGCAAAGTCAGTTTGTGCTGCAAGGTTGGGGGTTCAAGTTCTCCAGTCGGTCTTTGGATACCCTATGCAAGGTCTATATGGGTATGAACCATCTTGATGGCACTTAACAACAGCAATGCCTAGAACATCATTTTTTTTTTTTTTTTTTTTTTTTTAAGGTGTTTTTTTTTTACTGTGGATTGAGTGAAAGTTTACAGGGCACATCATCAGTTTCACATTCAACAATTCATATAACTTGTTTCAGTGCATTGATAATAATCCCCTCCATATACCATCAGTTAAAAGTATTTCTCTCTATCCACTTTAGCTTTTATTGAAAAAACACACAAACAAAAAAATCCACTCAGGCATACATAATAAATTACATCTCCAAAGGGCACATTCTGCAAGTCTGCTCTTAGCCACCAGTTCTTAGTCCTTCTCTTCTTAGTTGATGAATCTAGAGTCCTCAGCCGCTCCCCCTCTCCATACCCCCATCTCTGGCGCTGCTGCTTCTCTGGATAAGGTCCCACATTCTGCTGTGCGTTCCTCTCTTGATGGTCCTAGGGTCCTCCGTTTCTGGACTGTAAGATTAACCACTCCCCTTTTTTTGTTACAAAACTTCTACCTTTACAAGTGTGACAGTCGCGATTAGTCATGATAA
>NW_006408548.1:10313598-10320684 GCF_000296735.1 Chrysochloris asiatica | reverse complement strand
GCTGGGGTGCCCACTAGCTCAGGCACCCCTATAGTCACCCGAATGGAGGTGCACAGACAGCAAGGGACCAATGAACAGATACCAAAAGAAAACAATGTCCACACCTTTATCTCAGCGATTCTGCCATGTGTCTGTGGGTGCTCTGATCCTTTCCCCACGTGGTTTCACCCAAGATGGTGGCTCCTGGAGCAGCTGACCGTCCCGGACTAGAAAGCAATGGATTTCTTTCTTCTGCAACAAATTCCCCCAGCTGTGAGCCTTCCTTCTAAGTATTCCTTTATATGTGGTTCAGAGTTCTGGGACCAGCCCCTGAGCCTGCTTGGTCGGGTATTCTGTGTTGTTGTTGGCGGAGCTCTCTGATATACATCCACCCGATCCGCCATCTTGTTTGTTCCCCAGGACATGAATGTTTGGTGTTCCATTTCATTTTTCACAATTTCCAATTTTCCTAGATTCATACTTAATACATTCCATGTTCCAATTAGTAATGGGTGCTTATAGCTGTTTTAGTTCATTTTGAATTTTGCCCCATCAGTAAATGGAGGTTCAAGGGCTTTATTCCATTTTTTCATAAGGGTTTCAGTGACTAAATATTCAAAAGTAGTCCATTTCTCCTTCTTCCTAGTCTTTCTTCGTCTGGAAGCTCATTTGAAACCTGTCCACTGTGGATGACCCTATTGGTATTTAAAATACCTGTTGTATGCTTCTAGAATCACAACTACAAGCAACCCACCATAGTATGACAAACTCATGAGTGGTGGGTTCAGCCTCATAGCAACATTTAAACCTCCATTGACAGATAGCTGCACATGAGGTACATTGAAGGGGAATCGATCCAAGCATAAAAGGTGAAAATTCAACTCCTGAACTCCTACTGTCCCTTCAATGATTTACAAGTTACACTGTAATTAGCTGCTTCAAACAACAAAGAGATGGCTTCACACAGTTTCTGAGGGTGCAGAATCTGTAAGTGGCTTTGTCAGTTACAGATCTGGATCTCTCATGATGTTACAGCCAAGCCAGAGCTTCCTATGCTGCCAGTGAAGGATGCATTTTTAAGCTTATTAATATGCTAGAGACTTCAGTTCCTCACCAGGTGGGACTCTCCAAAGGTAGCTCATGACATAGCTACTTCCAGAGTAAATGATCCCAGAGTGAAAGGGCAAGTAAAAGGTCCAAGGTGAAAGCTGTAGTCTTTTATGCAAACTTAATCTTGGATGCAATTTACTACCATTTCTCTTGTATTCTATTGATTACATAGACCAACCCTGGAAGCAATGTGAGAATTCACAGTGGTTGAATACTAGGAAGTGAGATTATTGGAACCTTCTTGAATTTTGGCCACCATACTCTTTTAATTTAAATATTTAAAACAGCCTCAGCCTTTATTCCTGTTCCTAGCCTAAAATGATCAAAGCCTAAGGCCAAAGAATTGATCCTACACTCAACTCTGCACCTGTGAGAAAATTGTTTACCCCCACCCCACACGATGAAAAAAGGTAACCCTCCTTCAAAACCTTTACAGCGTACTTCAGAAATATTGTAGGTTTGGTTCCAGACCATCAAAATAAAGTGGCTCTCACAATAAAGGGAGCTCTGGTAGTATAGGGGTTATGAGTCAGGTTGCTAGCCTCAAGGTCAGCAGTTCAAACCTACCAGCTGTTCCATGGGACAAAAATGAGGCGTTTTCCTCCCATAAAGATTCACAGCCTCAAAAATCCTGGGCAGGGTCGCTATGAGTTGGAATCAACTCCATGGCACATAACTACCACCACCACCATCTCAATAAAATAAGTCAGATGAAGATTTTACGTTTTGGGTTCTGTAGGATAAGCTGTGAACTTCAAGATCAGCAGTTCAGAACTCTCCAGATGCTTCTCCGAAACCCTATACAGGTTGGTTATGGGTTGGAACAGACTCAATGTCATTTAACAACAAAAGTGTATATACAAGTTATGTTTACACAATATTGTAGCCTATTAAATGTACAATAGCATTAAGATAGTTAGAAATGTTACTAGAATTACCATGTGACACAGAAACACAAAGTTAGCACATGCTCTAGGAAAAAAGCTGCCAAGAGAATTGCTTGACACAAGATTGCCATACACCTTCGATTTGTAAAAAGCTCAAAATCTGTGAAACACAAGGAAGTGAAATGTGGTAAAATGAGGTACGCCTTCAGTTCTACCTGTTGCAAAAGTATAGTAGTGTACCCATTTTGTTACACTAATGTGTGTACTTTTTTACTTGGCCTTGAAATTTGTTGTGATCAAGTATACCAGTATACCTTAATGTGTGAATGGCTCTATCATGTGGTACACAACGTACGCTGACTGTATATTTGGGCACATGGATATTAGCTGATGAGTTAACTGTATATTTAAAATGGCCAATTGTAATGAATGTTAAATCTTGTCAACAATTTTCCTAGACTTTCCAAAGCAGAATTAATCTCTCATCGTGTTCCCTTAACCCTTTCTAACTCTTCGGTGATAACAATTATACTTTATTCCTTGTAATAGAGTTGTGTATGTGTCAACTGCCCTTAATGGACTATGAGCTCTTTGAGGGTAATACATAAATGTTTTTATTCACTCAACTCATTTATCTTATACTGAGACACTAAAAGGTGCATGCTCATATAAGTGAAGGTTAAAAATTATTATTTTTGTTGTTGTTAAGTGCTATTGAGTTAGTTCTGACTCATAAAAACCTTGTATAGAGTTTCCAAGGAGTGGCTGGTTTGTTTGAACTAGTGACGTTGTGGTTAGCAGTCTAGTGCTTATGCTTCAGTGCAACACCAAGACTCCTGGTTAAGAATTGTTGCTGTTGTTTAATGCTGTTGAGTCAGTTCCAATCCATAGTGCATTGTACAGGGTTTCTAAGGAGTGGCTGGTGAGTTTGAACCACCAGCCTTACCGTTCAAACCAACCTTACCATCTAGTACTTATCCTATTTGTTGTTAAGTGCCTTAGAGTCACTTCTGACTCATAGAGACCCTTCTTTCCTGATATTATTCTAGTGAGGAGCATGTACTATATGCAACAGAGCAAATAAATGAACAAGGTAATTTCTGATAGTGATGGAGATGTAAAGAAACTACAACAGGTTAATGGGATAAAGAGTCTAGGGAGTAGGGAGAGTCCTGATGTGATGCTTTGGGTTAATGTGCTGAACTGCAAAGTTGATTTGAAGTGCAAGGTCACTCCTTGGAAACCCTGTATGGGGCGGGGCCCCTATGGGTAGGAACCGACTTGACAGCACTTAACAACAACAACTTTGGGGATAGGTCAGGGGTCCAGGCAAGGAGAAGAGTGGTGGAAGTCCCTCTGAAGAGAATCTTTTCTGTTTTTGTAACACCTGTTGCTAGCAAAGTGCTTTGCATATACAAGATATGCAACTCAAACAAACCAGTTGTCCTTGAGTCAATTCCGACTTTTGGTAACTCTATGTTACAGAGTTAGAACTGTGCTCCATACTATTTTCAAAGCTATGTATGGCCTTTCAGAAGCAGGTAACAAGACCTTCTAAGATACCTCTAAATGGGTTTTAGCCACCAACATTTTGGTTGAGAAGATTGAACAGGTTCATTTGGTTTGACCCCTGCAGATAATTTGCATTTCCATCTAGATACGCTGGCTGAATCAGAATCCACATTTTAACCAGATCCCCAAGTGATCCTTATGTATACATGAGGAAATTGTTAAACTTTTAATTCTGATTCCATATATCTGTGGTGGATTTGTGAACTCTCAGTGAGGGATTAAACAGAAATAGATTGGTTCAAAGTGCTAATTAGTAGTTTAAAATTTAACCAGTTATGCTACTTAGAAACATACAGCAAATGTATGTAAAACTGATGTCAAGGAGAATCCAAAGCAGCAGCAAATCAAAGCCATGATGCCCTTATTTTGATTTTAGTAAACGTATCCCATATTTTGGAGTCCTGGTGTGGCGCTGTGGGTTAATGCACTAGACTGCAAAGTCAGTTTGAACTGCAAGGTTGGTAGTTCAAGCTCACCAGTTGCTCCTTGGAAACCCTCTAGAGGGTCGCTATGGATAGGAACTGACTTGATGTCACTTAACAACAAAAACAACATACCACATTTTAATTCCTTGGTAAAGTAAGATCTGCATTATTCTACACGTACTTTTTGTAAGCAAAGCAAATGAACTTGGGTGGAAATACTGTCTTTGTTTCCTAGGTTTGCTCTCACCAAAATATTATAACTGAGTGTCTTGTAAGAAAAGCAAAGATTTGGCTCACAGTTCTAGAGGGTAGAAATTCAAATCAAGGTATCAGCTTTGTTGTTTCCTTCTGATGGTTCTGAGAAAGAAACAGTTTCATGCCTCTCTCTAGCTTCACATGGCTCTGGTAATCCTTGGAATTTTACAGACAGAATTAGGACTTGGCCTGGTGTTGTTGTTTAGTACCATCAAATCAGTTCTGACTCATAACAACCCTACACAGGATTTATGAGAAATAGCTGGTGAACTTGAACTGTAGATCTGTATTTTTTTTTTAATGAAAAATGTAGCCTTTATTCTTAGAAATTAAACATTACAGATACAAATGACGTTCCAATCCTTTTCTACAATTCTCATTCTAGAGGTACCACCATCCTGAATTCAGTGTTTAGTGGTACCTTATATGTTGTTGCTTTTAAAAAATGTTTTATTGTGAATTATGTGATAGTTTACATGGGAGAACATTAGTTTTACATTCATCCTATCATATATCATTCCCTTGCCTTGGTTACAATCCCCTCCATGTATCATCAACCAACCAAAGGGTATACACTACAAGCCTGCCCCCTGGTCATCAGCACACAACCCCTCTTCCTCTCTGTGTCTAAAGTCCCCAGTTGCTCCATCTCTCCATGTCATCGTCCCTGTCTACTCTGTGTATGGGGGGGTGGGGGGTGGGAATGATCCTTGCTGTAAAGATTTGTTCCCTCGTTTGAACTACTGCATCCATAGGTGTAGGTCAAGTTCATCAAATTGTATCAGATTACTCTTTTTTTTCCCTCTTCTTCTAGTTGAGCTCCAATCATCCAGTCATTGGATGATCATTGAAGCCAGGTCAAGTGGGTATTATCTGCAAGTGTGGGTGTTCTTGTGCATATGCCCTCTCTTTTCCTTTCAGCTGGACACTTCACTCTCCACTCTAGTCCTCTGTGGCTATGTCACTGACTCTGGACCTAAAAATCCCCAGGTCTTGCCACAGTGCTGGCCAACCAGGTCTCCACCCGGGTTCACCGGAGTTTATTGAATGTTGTAGGGCTTAGCTTGCAGCTTCATTGCTGTTTTTCCCTCACTTCCCCTTATAGGTGATGAACGATGTGGTCACCAATCAGAGCGTGTATTCCAATTGAGTCTTAGTCTTGGAAGGGGGTTTGCCCTGAGGGGACCCCACCACTTGCCTTGATGTCTCCTGGTTAAGCAAGCAACTTGCTTGTTCTTGTAGTAACAGTTTGTCTGCCTCTATTGTTTTGTATTTTTCCTGTAGGTCTTTCTTTCAAGAAGTATCTTCTGTTCTTCTAGCCGCTCCAGGCTGGTCTGCTCGTTCTTTCAAGTGGAAATTTCCCTTCTCTGAAGATTCTGGATGTGGTTCAGGATTCCTCCTATAGTCTTATGTAATGCAGCAGCTCCGCAGGAAGCCTCTTTCACTGGGCATGTTGTAGCACCATTTTAGGTATTCCAATCAGTTATAGGCAGAAGATGGACTTGCAAGCTATCTATGGTGATATTTCTAGCTATTCCTTTCTCTCCCCCTCCAGTGTCTATTTTATAATATAATGCAAGGAAAACCAAGATTCAAAAGACAGCCAAGTATCTTAACATTATTCCCCCCTTCTCCCCATTCCAACCATGTTTCAATCCCTGTATCTTAGAGCCCTGTTGTTCCAAGGTTGTGCATACATCATTATTTATCTTGGTCCCACTTAGCCAATGCAAACCTGCCTAATTGTTCTCCCATCTGCTTTGTTCTTCCAGTTCCCTCTCCCTTCTTGTATAGAGCCCCCCTCCCCAGCACCCAAACTATGCTGTGTCTAGTCCCTGCCCTGTGTTCCACCTTCCCCTCCTCTTACCCCACCTCCACATCCCAGCAACCAGCAAAGAATCCACCCCCCTTTAGTATGGTGAACTGCAGATCTTGTAGTTCAAACCAACTTTGTAGTCCAGCACATTAACCTCTAGCACCAACTAGTATAGCCCTCTATTAACTGATAACTTATCTAGGACCACATTTCCAAACAACGTTACATTCACAGATGCAGAGGTTTGAACTTAAACTTAACTTTTTTTTGGGGGGGGGGTGCATTGGGGACCACACAATTCACCCCATGAAAGCCTCCTTACACAAGACCCATTTATTTGTCTTCCATCATTAGAAAGTAAAACCGAAACATTAGGAAGTAAAACCAAAAGGCAAAGCCTTTTGAGTATAGCAACAAAATCAATTTTTTGTGCTTTATTGTATTGAGATTATCTTCCTTTTATTCTTTGCAGTGAGGTTAGTTTGAATATATTTATTTTTAAATAATGTAATAGAATAAGGACTCACATTTCACAACCTGAGAGGGAGAGGCTAGAAATTTGGAGGGCAGTAAAATAATTGAAAATCTGGAAACAGGGGCATATGGAGAAAGATTAAAGAAAATGAGCTGATCTAACTGAGAAACAAAACAAAGTAAAACACCAAAGAATGTTTAGGATTAAAGAGAGACTGGGAATATGTGAGCTGTTTATCCTGTTTTTTTTGTTTTTTGTTTTTTTTGGGGGGGTTTTGTTTCCATTTTATTGTCATTGTTTTGAATATATGCAGAAGAACACCAATTCAACAATTTCCACATGTGCAATTCAGTGACACTGAATCAGTTTCAAACCAACTCCAGATTTCCTAAAGGAACACTCTGATTGGACTTGGTGAAGTGACATGACTTCTCTTGACAGGCAAATCCAATATAGATTTGGAGTTGGCTGTAGATTTTTTTTAATGTTTTATTGTGAATTATGTGATAGTTTACATGGGAGAACATTAGATTTACATTCATTCTATCGTGTATTGTCTCTCATTGC
>NW_006408548.1:10299461-10305156 GCF_000296735.1 Chrysochloris asiatica | reverse complement strand
CAGGAAGCAATGGATTTCTTGCTTCTGCCACAAACTCCCCAGCTATAAGTCTTCCAACCTTCTAAATATTCCTTTATATGTGGTTCAGAGTACTGGGACCATTCCCAGAGCCATCTTGGTCCTGTAGTCTGTGTTGTTCTCGGCAGAGCTCGTTACTACACTTCCACCTGATCCGCCATCTTTTTCCAGAAGCCTGCTTATCCTGTTTTTTAATGGTAGGTTGTCATTGAAACTGAAAATTTTAGGTCTTCTTTTAGGTGCATTCCTTACCCAGTTGCCAGGATTCTCTGTAGCACTAGGAATGTGACAGAACACCTTGGCTGAGCTTGTTGGCTGCATAGTTCTTGGATGTATACCTATTGATTCTATAATTGATGTCAATAAATTCTTAATGGAAAGATGATAATTGCTGTATAGTTGTGTTTACAAACAATCAGAAGGGGTAGAAGTTGTTTCTTATGTATTATTATACCTAGTGGGCACTAACAGTATATGTGAGTGAGTCAAAAAGTATTGATACAAAATAATATAAAGCTTTATTAAACAAAACTATGAAAATGTGAAGCTTTTGTTTCTCAACATATCCTCCATCGAGGTCTGTACCTCTTTGAAAGCAGTGTTTTCATATTTGTCGCTCTTCCTTGAAGAGTTCTGTAATTTTCTATTAATGCAACATCAAAATGGCCATTTTGGCATCCTTAAGGAACCCAGATTGTGTTAGTTTTAAATGTTCTTTAAGTGTGGGGGATAAAAAGAGGTCTGAAGGAGAAATGCAAGGGTTGTTTGATGGATGGGGTAAGGTTTCCCAACAAAATTCTCATAGGACAACCTTTGCAATCCTCGAAGAATGAATTGGTGCAATATTTGATGGGGGGAGGAAATTCTTCGGCAAAACTTTCCTGGTCTTTTTTTTTCACCATGCAGTTTTCTTAAAACTTTTCATAATAAGCCCCCATGATCATCCTGTGTCCTATGAGAAAATCTATCAAGAATTGCCCCTTGGAGATCTCAAAACACAGTACCCATAACCTTCTGTGATAACCTCTCTGCTCTGAATGTAATTTAACTAGCCCAGCAGATCCCTGGGAAGCCTTGATTGGACCTTCTTTTTGGAAGGCACCCTCATGAGACTGACACAGGTATCTTACTGAGGGAACCTATCTGCAACTATCTACTGATCACAGACACCTTTTTTATTGTAAAGTACCATCAAGTCAATTCTGACTCATAGTGACTCTGTATAGGGTTCTCAGAGCTATAAATCCTTACAAGAACAAAAAGCCTTATCTTTCTCCTGTGGATTGGCTTTTAGGCTCCAATTACCAACCTTGTTGTTAGCAGTCTAGTGCTTATCCTACAGAGCTACCATGTTCCCCAGATACATGTTTAAACATATTTAAGTTAACTAGAAAGGAGCTCTGGTAGTGTAGAAGTTACGAATCGTGCTGCTAATCTCACGGTCAGTAGTTCGAAACTACCAGCTGTTCTGTGGGAGAAAGATGAGGCTTTCTTCTCCTGTAAAGATTTACGGCCTCAGAAACCCTGTACAGGGTTGCTATGAGTTGGAACCGATTCCACTGCGCATAACAACAACAAGTTAACTGGAACACTGGTAGCAATACTATTTGACTTGCCCTTATAGGTCCACGGTAAATACTGAATTGATGCAGCAGCACACATTAAAGTATGTGATCCAGAATATCCAATCATAATGAAGAAGTCTTGCTACTCTTTCAATAGCAAAACAGATGAAGAGACTTCAGAGTGTCACCTTACCCTCTTTTTCTCTATCAGGTTCCTTTTCTCAATTCACCTGGTATGAGTACTAGTGATCTTTGCAGCTACCCAGTGAAATATACTTGGGTAGAATCTTTACCACTTACACTATATGAGGTTTCTTACTAAGAAAAGAAAAGGAAAAAAAATGTTTTTTGAGTTAGCTCTCCTCCCATACCTTGCTTTTTAAAAATGTGTCTGCTTTCTAGGTCATTTTCTTATTTGGCCTTGTTTCCTACATGCTTCATTTCATTGAAGTTGGAAGCATGATTTTCCGTCTGAAATTAAGAATCCCAGAAGTTAGGTCTGCCATCCAGAGTTCAGTCTGTCTGTGTAGCCCTTGTTGATTCTTGGATCGTATTATCAATGACTTTTTGGTACTAAGATGTTAAATACAGATGTCCAGTTGGCTGCTACCATATTTTTTGTTTTCGTTTTCCTTGTTTCAAGTATACTCAAGGCTTAATGCAATTGTACCAGGAAAAACCCAAGTTCCTGAAACCTGTACATGTTGACGAAGTTCTTTGTCTTATGGTGATAGGCAGTTAGATTTGAAGGAAGCTGCCCAGGCAAAGGACAGTTGCAGAAGGCAGTACAGCATGAGTGCTCATTGTACCTTCTTAGAAAAACAAAACAATTTATCAATAATAATGATGGGTCTTTATGCCTACCAGCATCAGCATGCTTTTGCTTCAGTGAATGCATGTGTGTTGTAGGACTATTCTTGGATTGTTTTTTGCTTCCAAACTTTATATATCAATTACTTCAAAAGCTTCTTCAATAGTATTATGAACTGCTGGATCCCAATCTCAGAGATTTATCAGTTCTTGGGATCAGAGGATTTGCATTTTAAACCATCACCCATGATTATGTGATCTAGGTACTTGTCTTTTATAGACATCAAGTTGCTGACAACATTAGTGAAAGGAAGATGGTGCTATGAACAATTAATTACATATATGGTGTGTCTTAGAAGAATTTATTTTTGTCTATGATGAATCCCAAACCACATAGTATAGCTAGTTTAGAACAAAACAAAACACTTCTAGTAAACCCAACCCTGTTTTGTATTCAGTTCTATGAGATTCAATATCCCATCCATCAGAAGATACATATCCCATCCATCAGAAGATACTGTACAATTCAGCACAAATCACCATTACTTAAAAATTTGTAATTGGTATTGACCAGTCGTTTTGTAGTTATTGATTGTCATTTACATTTATCATTAGCAGTAAAAGTGACATGAAGTGTGCGAATTACAATAGACTTTAATTACAATTTTTCATGGATTGAATTGCATCTTTGAAAAATATGTGTCAATTTTCCTGCATTAAGATTCTCAGTGATTTGGCAGTTATGTAACAATGTAATCATCCCTCATGATGTGATCTTATGTGATCAGTCAATAAATTATAAGAAGCTTAGGGTGAGATACAACAACCTTGGTTCGCAGTTCTGATCTGATATGAGGGCAATTTCCCTAGGGTGTCTTCTGTATCACCTTTTCACTAACAAGAGATGAAAGGAGAGAGAAATAATCAGAGCAGAAGAAGTTCCTGACTAAGAAAGAACAGCCAGAAGTGGAGCATGGACCAGGGATACTGTGCTCAGAACCTCCTAATCCAAGGGAAAAATTGATGCCCAAACAGGTGGAGATCTCCAAGAAATCCTGGGTCCACAGATTTTGAAAGGAGATAAAGACCTTCCCACAGAGCCAATGGAGAGTGAAAGCCTTCCCCTAAATCTTATCCTCTAAATACAGACTTCTAGCCTCCTAAACTGGGAGAGAATGAATTTCTGTTAAAGTCATCCGCTTGTGGAGTTTTTGTTGCAGAAGCACTAGCGAACTAAGACACCATTCTAAATTTAATTATACATAGGTCAATGCTAAAATGCAAGTCTGAGAAACTCTATGGTACAGTTCTATTCTGTCCTATAGAGTTGCTATGAGTAGAAGTAGACTCAGTAGAATTTATTTTTTTTAAATGATAGAAGCAGGCAGAAAATAATGGTTTGAGAATGGTTCTGAATAAGAGTGTACAGTGAATTTGTAGCATATTACAAGCTCAGGGAGCTGGTATGTGGTGTGGTCAGATGTTTCCTAAAATAAAGGATCTTTTAATAATAAGAATAACAAACTCCCAAATGATCTCATTTATAAACATGGATAGTTCTACAGTGTTTTGTTTTTTAAAGTGGAAATTTATAATAATATGGTTTATTTTCTGTTTGTTTTAGAAATTCCTTATATTTGCATAGTACTTTGAAATACAAAAAGCTTCATATACCTATTATTGTATTTAATCCTGTGACATAAACTATTATTTTAGCCTCATAGAAGACTTTGAATCAGATCAAACCAGACTTTGAATCCAGATGTTTTCATTCCAGTGGCTGTTTTATTACCCTTGCTTAGGAGTTTGTCTTGAAAGGAATGGAACTGAAAGATTAAATTCAGACAGAGACTAAGACATGCTAATTTTATTAAATGGAGCTGTGTGCACAGAATAAATCATTTATAGAGAGAAATATAAAGTGTAGTGTGTTTGTTTGGCAGAATTAAATAATTTATTTTTCCTTTTCTTAGAGAACCTCAGTCAACAAGTCTTCAAGTGCTCCTTCCTATAGCAGATGGTCCAGTTCACAGCCACATCAGGTAATATGCTCTTTTTAAGAATCTTGACATACTAATTGTCCTGGGAGTGTCCTGAAATATATTCTTTGCTGAGCAAGTGTGGAAATATCTGGGCCCTGGCCTGTTCTCAAGCCAAGTGTGACTCCTCTCAAAAAACGGCTGTGCAGTTCATCATGGTTACGTTTCTTGGCCTCAAGGTTTGCGTCTTGGCTAATTGTTGGGAACAGTGACAGGAAGATAAGGAGCTGGAAAATTCTAACTGCTAATTCAAAGTCCTCCTTATGCTGGGCTATACGGATACAGCATAGATAAAGTCAGTCTAGCAATGATTGGAAAGTTTGCTTTTTATTGAATGTGTCAGCCTAATATTGTGTCCTCTGTCCCTTTTATACCAGAAAAATTATGTTTTCAGGACCGTGTAGGTACATATGCACACACATAGTAAATAGTGTTGCTGCCATTACAAAGAAATATATTCATAAATTGCACTATTATTGCAAAGAAGCACTTTTCTACTTAGCATGATCTAATACCATCCGTTCACGTCAAACAGTGCTGGGTGTTACTTTTCTATGTGGGAGAAGTTAAACCATCAAGTGATGGTGCTGATAATGGTTTTCTGTGAGTCAATTTGCAATGAATTTGTAGCATATTTCAAACCCAAGGATCTAGTAGTTGGTATGGGCAGGTCTTCCCTAAATGTAAACTAAAAGAATCTTTCCTGTTGGTGAAGTAGTTTTTACTGGTGACAACATGTGGCACTGTGGGTATCTGTATGGGTAAGTCTTGGTCTTTTTGAAGCAGAGCATTGTGAAGACAGCTACAGGAATGGGTGATTCTGAATGCTGAGTGGTGGTGGTGGTGGTGTTTTGCTGTTTAGTTGGTTCTGACTCATAGCGACTTCTGTATAGGGTTTCCAAGGAGCAAGTGGTGAGTTTGAATTGCTGACCTTGTGGTTCACAGTCTAGTGCTGATCCTATTGCGCCACACTAGGAGTCCAAATGCTGAGCAGTCATTTAGTTATGAAACTAAGAAGAAATCAACTAAAAAAAAAATTGTCTTTTGCTTTATTGGTCAGAATTCTTGCTTAGACTTTTAGGTCACTAAGGCCAACAGCTGTGAATATAACAGGAGTATATTATAGTTGACAATCACAGTTTTTCTCCTCATTTATTTGGATTTCTGTAGATATTTATTATTTGGGATAATTTAATTTGAGCATAATTTTAGAACTCTTTCTGCATGCTCGTACTTTTTTTCTCCCTTTGTTTTATATATATA
>NW_006408548.1:10295863-10299361 GCF_000296735.1 Chrysochloris asiatica | reverse complement strand
ATACAGGGTTTCCAAGGCTACAAATCTTGACGGCAGCAGAAAATCTCATCTTTCTCCCACAGAACAGCTGGTAGTTTTGAACTGCTGACCTTGCGATTTGCAGCCTGATTTGTAACCACTATGCTACCAGAGCGCCATACACACACACACACACACACACATCTGTATACCCACAATGAAAATATGTGAATCATATCAGTACATACTTAAAGTCCTACTCAGTTGGCAATATATCCTTTCAGACTTACCTGGAACTATGGCCTCTATCATCAAGCTGAGGGAACTCAAGGACAAGGTAGGCCTCAACTTGTGGTATTGAAGGATTCTCTGGGCACATTATTGAATGATGCAGAAAGTATCAAAAGAAGATGGAAGCATGCAGAGACACTGTACCAAAAGAAAATGGTAGATGTTCAACCATTTCAAGAGGTAGCATTTAATTAAGCGCCAGTGATCCTGAAGGAAGAAGTCCGAGGTGAATTGGCATAGAACAAGGCACCAGGAGTTGATGGAACACAAATTGAAATCTTTTAACAAAGTGAGGCGGCACTGGAGGCACTCATTCATCTGTGCTAAGAAATTTGGAAGACAACTTCCTGGCCAACTGACTGGAAGATGTCCATATTTGTGCCCATTCTAAAGAGAGGTGACCCAACAGAATGCAAAAATCATTGCTATCCCATGCAAGTAAAATTGAACTGCATGTAATGCAGAAACAGTTGTTACCATACATTGACAGAGAACTTCCAGAGGTTGAAGGAACATACAGAAGAGGATGTAGAACAGGGGATATCATTGCTGATGTCTGATGGATCTCGGCTGAAATCAGAGAATAACAGAAAGATGTTTACCTGTGCTTTTTTGACTATGCAAAGGCTGTCTATTGTGTGAATAATAACAACATTGTGAAGTATGAATATTCTAGAACACTTATTTGTGCTCATGAGGAACCTGTACATACACCATGAGGCAGCTATTCAAACAGATCAAGGGAACATTGAATAGTTTAAAATTAGCAAAGGGATGCACCAGGGTTGTATTCTTTTATCATATTTATTAAATCTGTATGCTGAGCAAATAATCTGAGAAGTTGGGTTATATGAAGAAAAACGTAACACACCAGGATTGGAGGAAGACTCATTAACCACCTATGATATGCAGATAATACAACCTTGCTTGCTGAAAGTGAAGAGGATTTAAAATATTTACTGATGAAGACCAAAGACCACAGCCTTTGATATGGATTATATCTCATTATAAAGAAAATAAAAGTCCACTGGCCCAATCAACAACATTCTTTTCAACAGAGAAAGATTGAAGTTGTCAAAGACTTCATTTTTCTTGGATCATCCATCAACACCATGGAAGCAGCAGTCAAGACATCAAATGATGTATTGCATTAGGCAAATCTGATGCACAAGAACTTTTAAAGTGTTGAAGAGTAAGGGTATCAGTTTGACGACTAAGGACTGCCTGATCCAAACCATGATAATTTCAGTAACCTCATCTGCATGTGAAAGTTGGACAGTGAGTTAGGAATAATATAGAAGATTTGATGCATTTGAGTTATGGTGTTAGAGGAGAATGTTAAAAGTACCATGGACTGATAAAAGAACAAACAGAAGTAGAGCCAGAGTGCTCCCTGGAGGCCAGGATGGCCAGGCTTCATCTCTCATACTCCAGACATTATCAGGAGGGACCAGTCACTGTAGAAGGATATCATGTTTGGTAAGGTGGAGGTTAGAAGAAAAAGAGGATGATCCCCAGCAAGATGGATTGGCACAGTGACATAATCAGCTCAAACATAGCAACAGTATTGACGTTGGCCCAGGAATGGGCAGTTTTTTGGTTTAGTTGTGCATAGGGGTAACTATGAGTTGGTATCAACTTGATGGCACTTAACAATAACCACAATGGCATCCACCTTAAGTTGATGGCAAGGAAGGGAGGCTAGCAATTCAGTCTTTGTGTGTGTGTTTTTCATCAACCAATTCATTGTAAAAATAATCACTGAAAGAATATGCTGCATGATGGAATAGTTTAAATTTATCTTATAAACTTTTGTTTTATTTAGTTTTGTTGATAATTGTTGATTTGTGATGGCAAGTAAAAGTTAAAAAGAAGTGAGAGGGGATTGGGAAGTTGTTCCTCAATTATATAGAGTTTCTGTTTGGGGCTGACGATAAAATTTTGGAAATAAATAGCAGTAATGACCATACAATGTTATGAATGTAATTAATGTCATTGAATAGTAAACTTACAAATGGAAAAAAATAACAGATGTTATAATATAGCTATGTGTGCACACATTTACATGTGTGCATTATATATAGGGACACTATAGCTCTGTAGGATAAGCACTGGACTTCCAACCACAAGGTTGGACTTTCCAAGTCCACCAACTGCTCTTCATGAGAAAACTGAAGCTTTCTGCTTCCATAAAGATTTACAAACTTCAGAAACCCCATACAGGGTTACTATGAGTCAGAAGTGCCTAACAGCACTTCAACAACAACAACAACAAATATATATGTGTGTGTGTGGTTGTATGTATATGTTTGTATGTAAATATAAACATAAATGATATAAATATTTGAAGCTCAATCAAATTCCCTGCCATTGAGTTGATTCTTACTCACAGTGACCATAGTCAGGGTTCCTGAGACTTTTGTAAAACTTTACAGGAGCAGACAGCTTTAACTTTCTCCAAAATAACTGGTGACTTGGAACTTCAAACCTTGAGGTTAACAGCCCAATGCCTAACCCACAGTGCCACTTGGTGCTTTCTCTATATAGCTCTATATACACATAGACAGACAGACAGACAGATAGATAGAAAGATTCAATTGTCAACTTTGCACTTCAAACCAACTTTGTGTTCCATGCTTATCCTAAAGCACCGTAGTAGAGCTCCATGTACATGTGTTTGTACGGTTGTATGTATAGATGTATTTATGTATTATGTTATTATTAAGTGCCATCAAGTAGGTTTTGACTTATGACAACCTTGTCTGTGTAACATTTCTGAGGAGTGGCTGCTGGGTTTCTGTCAGTGACCTTTGGTTTAGCAGTCCAGTGCTTATCCTACAGTGCAACCTTAGGACTGAATAGGAGCTGAAACAGTAGGTCATGTGGAAAGAGGGACAACAGCTCTGAATCTTCTGGCTCAGTTGCTTCTTATACAATAGACATAACTTGAACACATGTCTACCGTCTAGCTGGACTTCTGGTGTGGGGCTGTGCATCAGCACTGGACTGCATACCACAATGTCAGCAGTTTATACACACCAGCCGTTTCTCGGTAACCCTATAGAGGATCACTATGAGTCAGAACTGACTTGATGGCATTTAACAACAACAACAATAACAAACCTCTAGGCAGGGTGCAAGAGCTGAACAGGAAATTTCAAAGATCAGCTCAAGAAGATAAAGCCAAATACTATAATAAAATATGCAAAGATTTAGAGTTAGAAAACCAAAAGGGAAGAACACGGTCAG
>NW_006408548.1:10289106-10294268 GCF_000296735.1 Chrysochloris asiatica | reverse complement strand
TGAGTCGGTTCCGACTCGATGGCACCTGACAACAACAACAACAACAGGCAGGGTTCTCAGACTTTCTAGTAAATAATTAGTCACTTAGAAAAAGATACTGGATATGTTCTAATTTGATCTCCATGGTTCAAGGAAATGGAGACTCAGTGATTATATCGCCCAAGCATATACAAGTTTAATTAGTCCAAAATTTTCTGCTCTTTTATGTAGAACTCATTCAGCTTTACAAGTCAATATGCTCCTTTTGGGAACCTCCCATTAAGATAATGCAATGGAGTTCTGTGAATGTGTGATGCTCTTGGCAGATCATTTTAAAGGATGCGGTGAAATGAGAAAAGGGGAAACAGGGTAATGCTGGGGACAATTCTTCTGAGAATATATGCTTTCATTTTTCTGATGTTAAAATGATCTTATTTTTATGAAACTGTAGAATCATTATGTAATATTTATGTCGTTTTTAACATCTTCAGCAATTTAAAATGGTGACCATTCTGAGCATATTTCCTAGTGTTTTTTATTTTGAACTCATTCTGGTCAGTAAAATCCAAATGTTGAAGAACTGTTCTCCAAAGCAGGTTTCAATATTCCCCTCTCACATGTTGAAAGGAATGACTAGGATGATTATGTTGGGAAGATTTTAACTTTAATAGTATATATTTTTGATTGGGAATATAATTTAGTGATATTGAATCAAAAAGATTAGCACTCTGGCTAAAACTAATGTTGATGTTATCTCTTCCTCTTTTTTGATTAATTCTAAACTGGAAGAGGGGTACAGTTTTCTATATTTCTTAGGAGGCTGATTGCCATTGTGCTGGTCTTTTGCGTCTTTACTTTCTCATCTCCTCCATGGTCACTTGAAATCTACCTTACAATCCTCCATCGATAACTGACTTTTAAATAGATTCATGAGATTAGAAAGAGATAAAAAGAAAACACACACAAACACAAGGATATTTCTGTTTATTTTGGGTAGAATTTCCTCCATGGTCCAAATGTCTGCATAGATTCAACTCTTGCCAGGCAGTCCTGGATCTAGTGTCTGCATGTGCCTGCTCCCTCAATCCAAAGAAGGCAGCAGTTTTCTAAAACTCTTGCTCCAGTTGACTGTGACTCTTGCTGGTCCCATATAGAACTGTGCTAATCTTTTAGAAATAGATGAGCTGGCTTTTCTTCTAAGCAGCTTCTGGACTGACTGAAACCTCTAGCCTTCTGGTTAGCCACCAAGCCTGTTAATGGTTGACATCACCTAGGAACTCTTGCAGCTTCTTGCTGATGTTAATCTCTGGCTTCCTTCACCCTTCCCTTTCTGCCACTTCTCACACTCTCATTAACAGTTGTCTATATTCAGTTCCTTTCTTGGATTGCCTGGCATGGGCTCTGTTTTCCTGATTGGATACTGACAGGTATGCTAACCATTGGTTGGTTCTGACTCACAGAGACCCTGTATAGGGTTTCAGAAGAGCGCCTGATGGCTTTGAACCAATGACTTTGTGGTTCCAATTGATCTCTTTGACCCAGTGCTTATCCTACAGTGCCACACCAGAACTCCACACCAACTGTGGCAGTGTGCTTTTCATTCTTTTCCTATAATGAGAGCTTTTAATTTCAGAAATGTGATGTGAATATTTGCAGGATTGCTAGCCTTACAGTTTCTGAAAGTTCTATAAGATTTCTTTTCTTGAGTTGGCCTGGTGGGTGTTAATCCTTTTACACCCCTACCCCATGCAGAATAATTATTCCTCTTCTTTGTTACTTGTGCTTTAATCTTTCTCTTTTAAATTTGTGTTTATTGTAGAAACCTTTGTCTTTTGTGTTTGCAATATAATAGGCTTATCTACTTCAGTCTTTGAAAACACGCATACAAATTCCCAGCCTAAGGTTGAAAGTACAATTGGAACTCAATCCTGGCATCCAGCTCTTGCCACCCCTCTCCTCCCCCCACTGACATTTGGCACCAACTGAGCATTGTTTTAAAAATCAAGTCATGCAGGTCAAGCCACACGGAGGAATGCAAGGGTTAAAGGAGATATAGATAAGTACTGTTATATACACAATCCTTAAAATACAGGCTCCATACAATGAGTACTGAACTGGGAACCACAGGGTCCAGGGTTCTAGCCTGCACACTGCTCCATGAGAGAAAGATGAAGCTTTCTGCTCTCACAAAGATTTAAAAGACTTGGAAACCCTATATTAGGTTCGCTGTGAGTCAGAACCAACTCGAAGGTACATAACAACAATAACAGTGGGTAGATACGTGGATAGATACATAGGTTAAATGGGTATGGAAAGGAGAGCGGGAGTATACTCCCACTTTATAAGGGTTTGACAGAAGGTATCTGTACATGGGCATTTACCTTTGCTGCAAACACACTTATAAATATGTTGGAGCATATAGGGAACAAAATGAGCAAAACAATTTTTTCAATATTACCAAATATATAAATATATTAAGACAATAAATTTCTGAGTCTGGGGGCTCAAGGCCATAGCCTGAGGGGACATCATTATTGCCAAACTGAAATGAGGGTTTGTCACCTGTCACTGTAGTCAATCACAGAGACAGGGAGAGATCAAATTCAAGATTTATTAGCAGAAAGCCAGCAGTCTAGAGGATGGAAAGAATAATTTCTCAAGACCATCCTGTCCGTTATGAAGATCCGGCACATTATATAGGGTAAGTTACAATGGATGTACACATAATCTATCTTAACGTCAAGATAGCAGTATTCTTTGGGAAAAGGAAACAATAAATCAATAAACTTACTCAAACATTTTACCTTTAGGATCTCAGCTGCTTAATTCTTGAAATAACTATCCAGGTGGGTTTAAAACATCTTATTCTCCTTGTCCTGCTTTCCTTCTAGGACCAGAAGGTCATCTTAACTAATTTATAAACTCTCTCATTTGAGATGTAATGACTAAACCGAATTCCATTTTGTTTAGGTCAGTATATCCATGCTATCATTATGGTCAGTTGACAAAATATAGTCCACAAAGGCAATGTTCTGTATCCTACGTTTTAGTGAGTAGTGACTGGTATCTTAAAAGCTAATGAGAGGCCATCTAAGGCACAACTATGTGTCTTTCCATATGTGGAAGAAAGATGAGTAATGAAAATTTGAAGATGCTTGGAATCAACTTGTCCAGTGGACCAATGGAACATGTGAACATCAATCTCCAGGAGACTGAGACAAGGAGAACTAGATGGTGCTTGACTATCACTATCAACTGTTCTGAAATGGATCATACTGGTAGGTCCTGGATACAGTGGTAGAAAATGGGGAACAAAACTCAAACTAATAAAGAACAGACTTACTGATCTGAAAGAGATTGGAGGACCTGAGACTATGGCCCTTGGTCATAGTCTCAGGTCTAGAATGGAAATCACCCTTGTTTCTGATGTTAGTAGTCCAGTGCTTACCCAGTAGCACCACACCAGGAGTCCTAGTGAATATAAATTCATAATTCAAATATTTTTGGAACTTTTTATAGTGAGTTGAGTGAAGGGTTACAGAGTATTATCATTAGTTTTTCATTAAAGAAAATCATACAGTTTGTTTTATTTCATTGATTGCAGTCTCTTCCATGTAACAACAGTTATCCCATTTCTTCCTTGCAGTTACTTCCATTCTACCTTCCTTCCTGTCTCGTCTCAAATTGTCCGTAGGTAAATATTGCCCTCTTGATCTTGATTAGTTGATCATTCCATGGTGAGCATACCTTACTAGTGTTGTCCCTTCTATATATACCTATGTACTGCTTGACTGAAAAGTGGGTCATTATGATGCTTTCCTGGAATCCTGGTGTGGCACTGCAGAATAAGCACTAGGCCACAAAGCCAGTTTGAACCAAAAGGTCAAAGGTTCAAACCCATCAGCTGCTCCTGGGAAATCCTATATACAGGGTCACTATGAATCAAAATATACTCGACCACAGTTAAAAACAATAACAACAGAGACAAAGTGGATGTTATCTTTTGTGTTTTCAGAACACTATTGTAAACCTTAGATAGACTCAAACATAGATACACTAATGAGTAAATCAGAATACAGGCAGATATTAATCTGCATATAGAAATGTGCTTATATGAGAATTAACATCATTATCATTTGCTTCATAATCATCCTCATCAGAGCGAGTTTTTATCAACTGTGTACTATGCAATGCCTATTCATTTCTTTACATGCTCTATCTCATTTAATCCTCTTCTCATTTTCATCATTAACATGAAGTGTTTTACAGATGAGGAAGCTGATACTCTTAATGTTTAATTAGTCCAGTGGCACTGGGTTAGAACCATAGGTTTTTCTTATTAGGTGCCTCATGTCCATTTCAGTTTATAGTGAACCCTATGTGTAACAGAATAAAGCACTGTCTAGTCTTGTCCCATCCTCATAATTGATACATTGTTGCAGCCACTTTGTCAATCCATCTTTTTGAGTGTCTTCCTCTTTTCCCCTGATCCTCACTTTATTAAGCATGATGTGCTTTTTCTGGGACCGATCCCTCCTAATAACATATTCAAAGTAGGTCAGATGACAAAAGACAGAACAAATCTTTACAGCGATGATCATTCCCGCCCCTCCATACAAAGAATAGACGGGGATGGACAACTTGGACATTGGCTACCCAAAATGGGGATAGGGGGGATACAAAGGCAAGAAGTGACTGGCTTACAAGCTTTCAAGAGGGAACATAGATCCAGAGGGCATGTCCAATCTGTCTAGGCGGGGCTGATGAAAGGAGATGCAGATAGGTCTCTTGTGATACAATAGTGAATTATTGTTATCAGGACTGATTGTGAGGGTTGGAAATGTAAAGGTAGATGTTTTGTAGCAAAAGGAGGGGAGTGATTGACTTTGCAGTCTAGGAGTGGAGGTCCCTGTGACCACCAAGGGAGAAGAGCAGTGAGCGGGACCCTACCCATAGAAACATTGATGCCAGAGATGGAGGCGGAGATGATGACCTGGAGAGATGGAGCAGCTGGGGACTTTATACCCAGAGAGAGAGAGGGTGGCAGTGTTCTGATGACCAGGGGGCAGGCGTGCAGGGTGTACCCTTTGGTTGGTTGATGATGCAGGGAGGGGATTGTAACCAAGGCAAGGAAACCATATACGATAGGATGAATGTAAAGCTAATGTTCTCCCATGTAAACT
>NW_006408548.1:10287385-10288708 GCF_000296735.1 Chrysochloris asiatica | reverse complement strand
AGTAAAAAGAAATCCTTGACAACTTTAATCTTTTCTCCATGTAGCTTGCTGATGCTTATTGCTCCTCTTGTGAGGATTTTTTTCCCTTTGTGTTGAGTGGGAATCCACATCAGCAAGTCCTTCAAGTACTTTTTGCTTGCAGCAAGCCAGGTGATTCATTTGCATTTTGTGGATTTTTAATGAGCCTTCCTTCAATCCTGATGCCACATTCTTCTGCATGTAGTCCAGCTTCTCACATATTTTGTTCAGCATACAAGTTGAATAATTATGGTGAAAGAGTATATCCCTGACACAAATCTTTCTTGACTTTGAATCACATTGCACCCTTTGTTCTACTCTAGTGACTGTCCCTTTTGATATGTAAAAGTTCCTCATGAGCACAATTAAGTGTTCGGGAATTCCCATTCTTTACAATGTTATCCATAATTTGTTATGATTCACACAGTCTAATACGTCTGCATGGTCAATAAAAGAAGATGGCAGGAATACCTGGAGTCACTGTATTTCTTTCATTTTCTTTTATTGACTATGAAAGCCATGAAACAATTCTACTCTAACACACAAGGGGTCACCAAGAGCTGGAGTTGATTCAGTGACATATGGGTTTTTGTCTGTTAAACAGTTTGACACTATGCTTCTTAAAAGTTTGTAGATAACTTTGAGTCCACTGAAAACTATTTTCACCAAATAGTTCTGTCTTGAGTTGACCAGTGTACAACTATTTGGCCTTTAGATGCTATTTTTACTGCAAAGCAAAATGTAGAGGTCTGTTTTGTTTGGTAACTTAGCATTTATATTGGCAGTTTTCTCTTTTGAATCTGCGCATACTTTAACATTTTGAATAATTAATTTTCTGTATCCATTCACAAGTAGGTTAATTTACAAATAAATAACTTTCAAAACACAGACTTTAACATATCTATTAATAAATTTAATATAAAACTATATTTCATTTGCTACTTGGGAATGACTTAAGAACATTTGTATAGGAAAGTAGTATTTCTTTGTACTGTATTTGAAAGGAATATTCAATGAAGTTTTTTTTTTTTTTTTTAAGTTTTTATTGTGAGGTTTACATGGGAGAACATCAGCTTTACACTCATCCTATCGTATTTCCCCTCCATGCATCATGATATAACCCCAAAGGGTACACCACACAAGCCCTCTCCCCTCCATTCCCCCACCCCCCAGCCGCCAGCACACAGCCCCTCTTCTGCCCTGAGTCCAGTGTCCCCAGTCACTCCATCTATCCACGTCATCATTTCTGTCTCCATCCCTGGTGTCACTGCCTCTCTGGGTAGGGTCCTGCTCTCCACTCTTCTC
>NW_006408548.1:10286741-10287285 GCF_000296735.1 Chrysochloris asiatica | reverse complement strand
TTTGGGTAACCAATGTCTCTGTTGCCCATCCCTGTCAGCCCTGTGTACCGAGGGCATGGGAGTGATCCTTGTTGTAAAGATTTGTTCCCGTTTTTGAGCTACGTCCATAAGTTTAGGTATAATTCATCAAATTGTAGCAGGTTACTCTTTTTTCTTTTTTCCATCTTCTTTCTTCTTCTGGTTGAGTTCTGATCATCCAGCCAACAAAGCCAGGTCAAGTGGGTACTATCTGCAAGTATGGGTGTTCTTGTGCATCTCCCCTCACTTCATATCCTCTGGACACTTCACTCCCCACTCTAGTCCTCTGTGGCCATGTCACTGCTTCTGGGCCCATGAGTCCCCGGGTCTTGCAGTACTGCTGGCCATCTAGGTCTCCACTTGGCTTCATGGGGGTTTATTGAATGTGGTCGGGCTTAGATCGCAACTACATTGCTGTTTTTTCCTCTTCTTCCCTTATTGATGACCAACGTGCTCACCAGCCAGACCACATGCCTGCTCATGTATTCTCCTTGAGTCTCAGTCTTGGAAGGGGATTTGCTCTGGG
>NW_006408548.1:10279871-10285806 GCF_000296735.1 Chrysochloris asiatica | reverse complement strand
CAGTGAATAAGGAAGACCTTAGAAGAATTGATGCCTTTGAATTATGGTGTTGGAGGAGAATACTAAAAGTGCCATGGGCTGCCAAAAGAACCAATACATAGATCTGTTTTGGAAGACGTGCAGCCAGAGTGCTCCTTAGAGGCCAAGATGGCCAAACTTCGTCTCTCATACTTTGGACATATTGTCAAGAGGGAACAGTTGCTGGAGAAGAACATCATGTTTGGTAAGATGGAGGGTCAGAGAAAAAAAGGAAGACCCCCAATGAGATGGATTGGCCAGGTGGCAGCATCTATGGATTCAAGTGTGGCAACAGTAGTGAAGATGGTCCAAGATTGGACATTATTTTGTTCTGCTGTGCATAAGGTAGCTATGAGTTGGTTCCAACTTTATGGCACCTAACAACAACAACAACAAGAAGCAATTATAGGCTGAAGACGGACTTACAAGCTTTCTGTAGTGATGATTCTGGCTATTCCTTTCTCTCCACCTCAAGTGTCTATTTTACAATGGTAGACAAGGGAAACCAATATTCAAAAGACAGCCAAGCATCTTAACACCATTCCCCTCTTTTACCCCTTCAAACTGTATCTCAAACCCTGTATTCCAGAGCCCTGTTTCTCCAAGGCTGTGCATACATCATCATTTACTTCTGTCCCACTTAGCCCATGTGAACTTGCCTAACTGTTCTCCCATCAGCCTTGTTCTTCCATTCCCCTCCCCCTTGTGTATTGCCTCTCCCTCACCCCCGCCCCGCCCCCAAGCTATCCTGTGTCTGTTCCTTACCCTGTGCTCTATCTTCCCCTCCCTACCTCACCTCCGCTCATCCCATACATCCTGGTGATCAGCAAATATATATATAATTTCCCCCCTTTTAGTGTGGATTATTTTTCTTACTCTTTTACAATAATGATCCTATGCAGTATTTCTCCTTTTGTGACGGAATAATTTTACTCAGCATAATATCCTCAAGGTTCATCCATGTTATGCGGTGGCTTGCAGCTTCCTTGTTCTACAATAAAGTTTTGTAGATAGATGTTAAAAATTTGTGCCAAATAATAGTTGTCAAGATTTGCACTTTAAATTACAGCTGAATGAGAAAGACGATTGACTGGAATCTTGCAATCTGAAATGCAGGGTAAGAACTGAAACCCTGGTTTTGCATGCATATTGCATACTTCACTTTAAAAAGTTTCCTACTTCCTGTCATATCTTCCCTTTCATATTCACAAGAGTATTTTGACTATAAAATACTTTATTGTTCCATGGTATAGTAATAGAGATTTTTTTTCCCCCTCTGGTTAACTGGTAGTATCTCATTGTGTCTTAAAAATTATCAGTGTAAAGTTTTGGGCAATCATGATTGATTGCATGACCATTGAGTCATTGTTGTTGTTAAGAGCTGGGGAGTCAGTTCTGACCCATTGTGATCCTGTATAGGATTTCTAAGGAGTGGTTGGTGAGCTTGAACCACCAAGCTGTGGTTCAAACTGACTTTGCAGTCCAGTGCATTAACCCATAGTACCACACCAGGACTCCATAAACTGTCAAAAGTAGTTCTTGGTTGGTAAGAATCTTGAAATTCATCTCATTAAAAGGGAAAACCTGTAAAAACAAATTATAAAAAGTGTGATGTACTAAGTAGTAACCATTGAGTCAAGAGAATCCAAGCATATATTCCAGTGTCGTTATTTTCTAGTTCAAATAGAACTGTTAAAATTCAAGGCTGACTGCAGAAATTTCAGGTATTTAAAAGTTCTCTTACAGATGAAAAGAGGATTTGGGTGTTAAAGGAGGAATAAAGAATACATTCTAATGGTTCACTTTGATTTGTGTAGTGAAAGAAGGAAGGGAAAGGTGACCACTCTTAGCAGGCTATGGTGGGTCTTTTTCTTGGATTGTGTTGTATTGATTTTGTCATACATTTATACTTGATGTTGAAGCTCATGAAGTATTCACTGTATGAATGAATGATACTAATGGAAAGGACAGAATGAAGAGAGGTAGAATTCAAATCTACATTTTCTTATTCACTTAAAATCACTAGTTTCCACTTTCTGCTTAACTGAGACTCGCATCAAAATTGTTAATTATTAAAAAGTTGAGGTTATGTACATTTTGCCTCATATCTGGGATTCTGATATTAAGGATTGTGATGGAGATGAAGAGATTTTCCAGAAGCCAAGGTATCATGTATTTGGGATTGATATGGTACTCGTATTTGGGATTAATATGGTAGTCATGAGTGACTTCAATGGTGAAGCATCATGGGTATGGTTTCTCTATTCTGTGGTATCCGTAAAGGCAAATATGAATTCACTGTTTATTCAGGTTTAGGAGTTTGAACTAAATGGACCCCTTTTACCTGGGTGGGCTTTGCTGCATTTCATACTTCCAAACTAAGTAGATTATTTTGTCTGCATATATTGTGAATGCCAACCAGCCAAAGACTATCAGGCACACTTATGTGTTCATGCAACCTTAGATTTATTACTTGGTACAGCAGAGGGGACTGCACTGTTTAGGGAATGAGGGGAGTCTGAATAAGAGAGCGTTTGTTATGGAATTTGGGCTGATGTTAAATTGTTTGGGGGAAGAATTCAAGCATTTGGGATTTGTTTTTAATTCAGTGCTATTAGGTAGTGGATGTAGTTCTGTGATTAAGTATCTGAATAACTTTATTCAGAAGGTAAGAACAGAGCAAGCTTAAAGATAATTAGTAAGAAAGATGCTATCATTTTTGTTACTTGGAAGGTGGAGATGTTTGGTCATTTTTGTGACTTAGCAATCTTGCTTTTGTCTTTGCTTGGAAATAACTACAGAATGGTGTTGTTTTTATCTTGTTGTATATTTGTGGTTGCTATGAAGGGCCATCGAGTTGGTTCTGATTCATAGCTACCTTATATAGGGTTTCTATGGAGCAACTGGTGGGCTTGAACTGCTGACCTTGTGGTTAGCAGTCCATTGCTTATCCTACAGCACCAAATCAGGACTCCTTGTTTGATATTGCTGTTGTTAAGTGCCATCCAGCTGATTCCTACTCACAGCAAAGCTGTATAGGATTTCCGAGGAAAGGCTGGTGGGTTGGAATCGCCAACCTTGAGGTTAGCAATTCAGTGCTTATACTACAGTTAGAGTTCGGTAAATTTTTAAGTACAGAACTCCTTGGCCTACCCATTAATGACAGTTCCTCTGCTGCAGACGCGTCCTCTGTATAAACACACACACACACACACACACACACACACACACACGCACATGAGAGGGCTTCAGAAAGTTTGTGGAAATATTCCATTATTCTTTAATTAATTTTTTTTTTTTTTTTACCATAAACTTTTTGAAGGTCCGCCATATGTATGTGGACTCCTGGCATGGTGCTGCAGGATCAGCACTACAAGGTTGGCAGTTCAAACTCACAAGCTGCTCCTTAGAAACCCTATATAGGGTCACTATGAGTCAGAACCATCTCAGTGGACACTTAACAACAACAACATATGTACGTATGTGTGTGTATCTATAAACACAGACACACGCATATACAGGCATATGTATTTGTGTTTCTTTAAATATACTCATATCCATATAATCACATATATGTATATGATGTATACAATTGACTATGTGAAATTGATTGGCTGTATTGCATATACATATTTGCTCTCACACACTTGAGACTCTGAACTTGCTCTCACATATTTGAGACTATGGCCAAAATAGCAAAGTGGCAATGTTTTTAACTAGAGCAGATATCCAGGTGACATCCTAACATTCTTAATCCAGAGATCAGGGAGAATCTAAAATATCAATTCATGGGAATTTGCAGACCATCATATCCCATTCAGAATTATTTATTTTTTTAACGAATGAGGGAAAAGATATAGGAAGATACTTGCCATAATATTAAAATCTTGCAAAATAGGGCTTTTGTTTTGAGAATGAATTACTTAATCTGTAGGAACTTGGATCAGATTTAATGACATGTCTAATTAATGATAGATAGTTCATCTCCAAATACGGTCCTGTCTGTGGCAGTGTAGGATAAGCACCAGACTGCTAACACCAAGGTTGATGGTTCAAATCCACCAGCTAATCCTCAGAAATCCTATACAGTTTCACTATGAATTGGAACTCACTCCACAAAACAAAACAACAACAAATAAACTATGCCGCCTAGTATTCACACCATTTTATATCCCCCCTTTCTTTGGATTTCACTTGGCCCTGTGACTCACTTATGATCAATAGAGTGCAGTAAAAGTGATACTTGGAACTTCTAAACCTAGTGCCTAAGAAACATTGCTGTTTTGGCCTTGTGCTCTGAGAATGCTCACTCTTAGAGAAGCTGTCTTATAGTAGCTTCTAGAATATAGTAGCCCAACCATCCTGAGACTACCATGTTATGTGGAAGCCCAAGCCAGTCTTACAGAGAGTCCATGTGAAGGAGGCGATGGCTACTCAACTCCCAGCAGAGGTGCTGCACATGTGAGTGAAGAAGCATTGAGAGGATTCTGCCCCAGCTGCCTTCTGACTACAATTGGATGAGACCCCCCAAGTGAAATCACACAGCAGGTAGTTCATTATGCAGGAATGGATAATTGAAACAGTGACTTATCTTAAAATAAATATCACTCTTGTCTATAGTATTGGCTAGGTAAGTGTTAGCAGTTAAAGGTCAGCTATCCTGGTTTGCATGAATTGTTAATATTCATTTGAATTAATCATGCCTTTTATATGATGTTGAGTATTATCAGGTGCTTGGAAAAAATTAGACAATAATCTCACACTGCAATCTTCTTTTCATTATTAATTTACTGAACAAATATTTCCAGACACCCCTATGCTATCTCAAATATAATCCAGTGTTCAGCTCATATTTTAGGATTTTTGTTTAAGCGCTGTCAAGTCAGTTCCAATTCATAGCAACCCTCTGTAGTGTTTTTGAGGAATACTTCAAACCGACCTTGCAGTCCAGTACATTAACCTACAGTACCACCACACCAAGAAATCATGAACCACACTTTTGTTCAAAGGAGTGATTAGGAAACAGTTGTTGTTGTTGTTGTTAAGTGCTTTTGAGTCGGTTTTGACTCAAGACGCCTTATGGTTCAAGCAGACCTTGTAGTCCAGCACAGTAACCCACAGTGCCATGAGCTCTCCTAGGTAGCTCTGATATCCCACAGTCAGACGGAACTGTGTGACAGATTGTGATAAATGAAATGTGAGATTAAGTGATGTATCACATCAGGACTGAGGTAACAGAATCCCATGTTGGATTCTTTAATATTTCTTTCCTAACATAGTGACACAGGAGAATCTGAGGGCTCCAGATGCTGCAGTTAAAATCTGGTGGACTATCCCTACCAGTCTCGGTTCCTGGGTTTCTGAGAGGAACAGAGCCCTTCATTCATTCTTGATAATGGCATGAATCTGAAATTTCTCTTAAACACTGGTATTTGGGATTAATTTGTAATGGAATATAGCCTAACCCTCCAGACAAATACAGGAGGATTTACTGTCTCATAAGCTACATTTCCGCTACCACAAACCATTCTATATTCACATGAAATCTATATTTTAAAAATGTACTTTCTATCAAAACAGCTTGTTATCAATTTAGTTGAATCCTGCCAAAATACACATTACTTTGAGTAGGTTATAATTCATAGTATTATGTAATCTGACGTAATTATTTTATGAGTTGTAGATCCCAAACTCTGTGATGTAAATAGGGAGGACAGTGACTCTGAGGATACACTGGATTGTGAATCATATGGTTAGCAGTATGAGCCCACCAACCGCTTTACCAAAAAAATATGAGATTTTCTGCTTCTGCAAAGACTTATAGCCTCAGAAACCCTATACAGAGTGACTGTTATTGTTGTTAGGTGCCATCGAGTTGGTACCAACTTGTCGCAACCTTATGTACACCAGAATGAAA
>NW_006408548.1:10209178-10254047 GCF_000296735.1 Chrysochloris asiatica | reverse complement strand
CTTCCAACCTTCTAAGTATTCCTTTATATGTGGTTCAGAGTTCTGGGACCATCCCCTGAGCCTGCTTGTTCGGGTATTCTGTGTTGTTGTTGGCGGAGCTCTCTGCTATACGTCCACCCGGTCCGCCATCTTGTTTGTTCTCCGTATAACACTTTCAAAAGGAGCTTTAGCATCATCCCTAATGAAAGAAATTAGAATTTCTGTATTGAAATTTATAATTACACACCACATGAAGCTTAGTAAACAAATAGCTTCAATTCATTTCAGGTCAGGTTTTAGTTCTGAATCCATTCATGACGGATCAAATTTGGCTACCAAAATGACTTAGAAAAAGCTTGTAGTTTTCACTACAGGGATGTTCCTGTTTTTTTCATGGCCTATTTAGCTATCCAAATGGCTGTTTCATTCTCAGCTTGCATGACACATGAGGGCAGTCTTTTCTCTAGACAGGCCAGAATTCCAACACATTTCAACACAGTGGTGTTCTGTGCAGTTACGTATGGTATGGTAGTGGAATTGTTCTAAAGAAAACCTCTAGAACTTATACCTCAATATATCCAAGTGGGATATTTGTTGGAATGAGTTAAATTAGGTGCATCTTCTCCTCGGAATGCCCATTTTGTTATCTTTTCTGCTGAAGTTGAGAGAACTGAAGCTAGCTCCCTGCTGGATCTCCTCCCAGCCTTTAAAATTTCCTGCTCTGTTTGGCTGGCACTACACATGCCAGGACCCACGATGCATTTTATTGCTGCAGCTGTTTCACTCGCCTATTTTTGTCAGCACAGAGGTTAGTCTCACAAGTGAACGCTTAAAATAATTGACCTAGTGTAGACTTCTTGGACATTCAGAGCTTGAATTATTTTTGCAACACCTGAGGACGCTAAGAAAACCTATTTCATCACTTATGATATCCTTATCAGTTAGTACCACATTAGAATTCAGTTCTTCTTTTTATATGCAGGCATTCATTCATGCCTTCATTTGTCTGTTCATCCAACAAGCATGTATCTTAGTAGTGAGCTAATCACTTAGAGGATTACATGCAGGTCACTGGACAGTTGTTTCTCTGATGTATGTGGGGAAACAGGCTTTCCTGCTCTGGCATAGCAAAGAAATAAATTAACCTGAGGATTCACAACTTTCCAAATTAATAGGACAAGACATGACTCGTGGTTTTGCTGTTACACATAAGAAGCCAGGCAGGATAGTCAAATGCTATGGTTAGACTAATACACAGGATATCAGTAAGGAAAGGGCAAATTATCCAATGGAAAATTGTAAAAAATACTTAAACAGATATTTCATAAGTGAGGGTATCTCACATAGCTAATAAACCTTTGAGAAAAGTCTGAACTTTTAATTTGTCACCAAATAAGTGCAAATTAATTTTTTAATTTGTCACCAAATAAGTGCAAATTAAAACTGCAATGAGATACAATGCCATAGCAACCAGAGTAGCTAAAATAAAAAGGCAGAAAATACAAAGTGTTGAAGAGAATGTGGAACAATAGGAACTTTTCATTACTGGATTGAAAGGAAATGGGAATATAAATAGATTTCCAAACCATATGGGAAAACCTTCTTTGGCAGTATCTATTAAAAGTTGTTTTTAGATGCTGTCATATCAAATTTGAATCATAGTGACCCCATGTGAAAGAACTGAATTTCTCCATAGTGTTTTCTAGGCTATAGTCTTTATATAATGATTATATGGAATCCTGGTGTGGCATTGTAGGTTTTGTGTGCTGGACTCCAAAGTCGGTTTGAACCACTAGGTCAGTGGTTCAAGTCCACCAGCTGCTCCTTGAAAACCCTATACTGGGTTGCTATGAATCAGAACTAATTCAACGGCACTTAACAACAACAACAAACTTTATAGGACTAGATTACATGTCTTTCTCCTAAAGAGACCCTAAGTGAGTTTGAACTGCTTACCTTTTTGTTAACAGCTGAGTACTTAAACATTGTACCAATAGGGTTTCTTCTATCAAAAGTATATGCAATCATATGCCACGACCTAGTGTTTCTGCTCCTAGTTGTATAATCAACAGCAATGTATTTATAGGATCACAAAAGACAGACTCTGGAATATTATGTCAGTGTTATTCATAATAACCCCAATCTAGAAATTCTAGAAATGCCTACACAGTGAGATATCATATGACAACATGAATAAATTATTTTCAAGTTTCTACAGAAACATGGCTACGTCTCACATGCATAATATTGAGTGTTAGAAGGCAGTCACAAAAATTTCAATTTATTCAAAGTTGTGCAGCAGAAAAAAATAATTGATAAAATTAGCAGATATATTTTGGAGGATCATAACTAGAAAGGGGAGAGGAGGCACTGTCTTGATTAGGGTGCTGGTTAAATGTGTACATTAAGTTGTGAACATTTAGGAATAATAAATTTAGAAGGCCACGACTCCTGTCACTTTGTCACATATGGCAGCTTGCCTGTTGCTGTGATGCTGGAAGCTATGACATCAGTGTTTTGAATACCAGCAGTGTCATGATGAACAGGTTTTAAGCAAACCTCCCTTCCAGACTAAAACAGATTAGGAAAAAAGAGAGGCGGACTACTTCTGAATGTTTAGCCAATGAATACCTTATGAATAACAGTGGAACATTGTCAGACATAGTGCTGGAAGATGAAATGTTAGGAATAGCACCATAGTATTATCAGATGTAGTGCCAAAAGATGAGTCTCTCAAGTTGTAAAGCACTGAGGGTATGACTGAGGAATAGTAGAGTTGACCACGGTGATGCTAGTTGTGTAAAACTTTTGGGACCTTAATTTGCTGATGAGGCACAACCAAAATGGTGAGAAACAGCTGAAAACAACTATTAATAATCAAAGCATGAAATGTGCAAAATATGAATCTAGAAAAGTTGGAAGTTGTCACTAATGAAATAGAATGCATACAGATTGATAGCCTAGGCGTTAATGAGCTAAACATGAGTCCTGGTATGGTGCTGTGTGTTAATGCGCTGAATTGCAAAGTTGGTTTGAATCGCAAGGTCGGCAATTCAAGCTTTACTTAGCTACTCTTTGGAAACCCTATGCAGGGTTGCTTTGGGTTGGAACCAACTCGATGGCATTTAAGAACAACAGCAGTGTGGTAAATTACACTGGTTTTGGCCACTTTGTATCTGATAACCATGGTTTGCTATGCTGGGAACGATAAATTGAAGAGGAATGGCTTAGCATTCATAGTCAAAAAGAACATTTCAAGATCTATCTTGAAATACAACACTATATGTGACAGATGATACCTATATGCCTACAAGGAAGACCAGTTAATACAAATATTATTAAAGTTTATGCAACAGCCCTAATGCCAATGATGATGAAATTGAAGTCTTCCACCAACTTCTTCAGTCTGAAATTGATCAATCATTCAGTCAAGATGTGTTGATAATTACTGGTCATTGGAAGGTGAATGTTGGAGACAGAGGATCAGTAGTTGGAAAATAGAGCCTTTGTGATAGAATTGATCACTAAGAAATAATAGAAATCATCATGCTGGAGATCACATGATTGAATTTTGCAAGACTGATAGCATTCATTTCAACAATTAAAAAAAAACAAAACATTATTGTACACATAAACCTCAACTGATGTAACACACCGAAATCAAATTGACTATGTCTGTGTGTAGAGAGGTAGAAAAACTCAATATTATCATCCTAAACAAGAACAGGTGCTGAATGTGGAACAGACCATCACTTGTTCATAAGCAAGTTGAGGCTGAAGCTGAAGAAAATTAATCAAGTCCACAAAATAAAAATATGACCTTGAATGTATTTCACCTGAACTTAGAAACCATCTTAAGAACAGATTTGTTACATTTGGATACTTATGACTGAAGATGAGAATAACTGTGGGATGATATAAAAAACATCGGAGAGGAAGAAAGCAAAGGTCAGTAAAAAGATAGAAAAAGAAAAGTCCAATATGTTGTCATAAGAGATTCTGAAACTTGCTCTCCAGCCTAGAGATGAACTGGGAAAGTTGAAGAAAACAGGAAGTAAAGGAACTGAGCAGAGAATTTCAAAAGGCAGATTGAGAATATAAAGTCAAGTATTATAATGAAATGTGGAAGGAAATGTGAAAAGTGCTAGAAACCAAGAGGGAAGATTATGCTCAGCACTTTTCAAGCCTTGAAAGAACTGAAGAAAAATTTCATTCATTGACTTGAAAAATTGAAGAATTCTATGGGCAAAATATTGAAGATGCAGAAACCATCAAAACAAAATGGAAGGAATTAAGAGTGTCACTGTACCATAAAGGAATGGTTGATATTTAGCCATAGCAAAATAAAGCATATTATTAAGAACCACTGATTCTGAAGGAAGAAGTCCAAACTGCAATGAAGGTGTTGGCAGAAAACAAGGCTCCAGGAATTTATAGAATGTAAAATTGAATTATTTCAAACAAACTAATGCAGCACTAGACGCGTGCACTTACTTATGCCAAGAAGTTTGGAAGACGGCTGCTTAGCCAATTTATTGGAAGCAATCCCTACTTGTGCCCATTCCAAAGATGAACCAAAAGAATCCAGAAGTCATTGAAGACTATCATTAATTCCACATGCAATAAAATTTGGCTGAAGGTAATTTAAAAATGGCTGTAGCAGTACATTGAAAGGGAACTGTTGGAAACTCAAGCTGAATTCTGAAGAGGACCTGTAAGTAGGGATATTATTGCTGATGTCAGATGGATCTTGGCTGAAGGCAAAGAATATCAGAATGATGTTTACTTGTGCTGTATTGACTATACAGAGGCTTTTGACTGTGTGCATTTTGCCAAACTATGTATAGCCTTGCGAATAATAGGTATTCCAGAACACTTGATTGTGCTCATGAGGAAACGGTACATAAAACAGGAGACAGTCATTTAAACAGAACAAGGCAATACTAAATGGTTTAAACTCACGAAAGGTATGCTCTTTCATCCTGCTTATTCAATCTGTATGCTCAGCAAATAATCTGAGAAAGTAGATTATATGCGGATCAGGGTTGAGAAGCCTCATTAACAGTATGTGACATGTAGAGGATACAGTTTTTCTTGTTGAGAGCAGAGAGGACTTAAAATCTTTACTGATCAAAGACCAAAGCCTTCAGTATGAATTGCACTTTAGTGTAAAGAAAATAAAAATCTTCACAACTGAACCAATAAATAACAACATCATAAAAAATGGAGAAAAGTTTGATGCTGTCTAAGACTTAATTTTGCTTGTCTTTTCTTTACTAGAAGTCCTGGTGTGGTGCTGTAGAGTAAGCACAGACTACTGGTGCTATGGAGCCCTGGTGTGGCGCTGTGGGCTAATGCATCAGACTGAAGAGTCATTTTAATTACAAGGTCGATGGTCCAAGTTCATCAGCTGCTCCTAGGAAACCCTATACAGGGTTGCTATGGGTCAGAATCAACTTGATGGCACTTAACAACAACAACAACTGGTGCTATCTCTGCTGCCTATATCAGGATAGCGTTTATCTGAAGGGTGTGGTGGGAGAGAGAATTTTGGGATGACAATTGGGCAGGACACATAGACGGCATTTGTAACATAGTTAAGGAAAATTTTATTCTTGATTTGATGGTGGATACAGGGTATTATGTTAGCCTTAGTAGAGTCTATTAAGCTCTTTATTTGTGATTTTCTAAATCTGTTTTATTTAGCAACAGATTAAAGGACTTTTACTTTGAAATCATGACTGTCATACAAATATAAAATGACGTATGTCATATCATTTAATTAATTATGTTGTTGTTGTCTAGTGCCGATGAGTCAGTTCTGATTTATAGCTACCATGTATAGGGTTTCCAAGGAACAGATGGTAAGCTTGAACCACTGACTTTGTGGTTCATACCCACCTTGCTGTCCAGCACATTCGCCCACAGAGCCACACCCGGACTCCATTCATTAAGTGGTGATGGTGTGCTGTGGAGTCAGTTCTGACTCATAGTGACCCTGTATAGGGTTTCCGAGGCTATAAATCTTTACAGGAGCAGAAAGCCTCATCTTTCTCCTGCAGAACGGCTGGTAGTTTCAAACTGCTGACCTTGAAGTTAGCAGCCCACCTCGTAACCACTACGCTACCAGAGTTCCTTATTCATTAAGTGGTGGTGGTTGGTAGTTATGTGTTCTGGAGTTGGTTCCAACTCGCAGTGACCCGGTATAGGGTTTCCGAGGCTGTAAATATTTACTGGCACAGAAAGCCTCATTTTTCTCCTGTGGAACAGCTGGTAGTTTTGAACTGCTGACCTTGAGATTAGCAACCCAGCTCATAATCACTACGCTACTAGAGATGCTTATCCATTAAGTTGTTGTTGTTGTTAGGTGCCATCAATCAGTACCGACCCACAGAGACCTTATGCATAGCAGAACGAAACACTGCCTGATCCTGGGCTAACCTCACTATTGTTACCACATTTGAGTCCATCAATGCTGCCACTTGGCCAATCCATCTCATTGGGGGTCTTCCTCTTTTTCTCTGACCTTACCAAACATGATGTCCTTCTCCAGTGACTGGTCCCTCCTGACAAAATGTCGGAAGTATGAGAGATGAAGTTTGGCCATGTTGGCCTCCAGGGAGCACTCTCCGCTGCATTTCTTCCAAAACGGAAATATTGGTTCTTTTGGCAGTCCATGGCACTTTTACCTAAAATGTTGTTAAAACTTATTTGAAGGATAAATCAAATAAGCACAAAATTGACAGAGTAAAAGAATGTTTGAATGAATCTGTAAATTGTTTGAAGCACAGGCATTCTCCACAGATGAAGAGAGAAGTCATTTGAAAATATAGGATACAATACATTTGCTTGTCCACAGACAAGGATTATTTTGCAACACCATCACTGTTCTACAAATGAGCTTTCTCTCTTTTGTAGAGTCGTGACATTGTCTAGTCAATTTCAAAGGTGCATATGCCTACAGGATGATATAATCCTGGAGGCCCCAACATGCTATTTATAAAGGATACCTAGTAATCTCTTATGCTTATTAAAAAGTCATAACATTTTTTCCTCATAAATATAGAAAGATTGTTAAAAAATAAAAATAAAATGTAACACACAGCATTGACACTAATGCCTACACTGAAGCCCTTAGATGGCTGTGAACAGGCCCCTTAGGTTTCAGGTTTTAAGCTTCTAAGTTTGACCAAACTGCTAGTTTGCTGATTATGTAGAAGGGGCTCAGCATAAACATTTGCAACATGATAGTTTTAAATGAAGCTTCTAATCCTGTTTAATTAGTTACCTACTTCTCTTGTTTATAAGCAATAGTATTTAACCTTGACTCCGACATGTCTAAACATAAGCAAAGTAAAATATGAAGTATTTGAACAAGTACTGAGTGATTCCATTAATTGAAGTCTAATGACATGACTTCTGAATTGAGAAGTCTCAGTAGCCCTCAGCATCTGGAGTTCTGGATGGATTTTTTCTTTCTTAAAACATACATGTTAACACAGCTCAGCTCCAAAATCTTATTTCTCCCAAATTCTTCATCCTTGGTTATCCTGTCTTTGGAGACAGATATGATTTATGTGACTTTGGTCCATGCTTTGTACAAAATCACGTGACACTCAAAAGTACCTCCCCTCCCCCTTCTCCTTTGACTTTTTCCCAAGAAAGGTGAAACTTTGTGAATTACACAGCTGGCCAAGGAGTAAAGCATCTCTATGCTGTCTTGACTTACCATCTTATTATTCAAACCTGATCTCAACTGTAGACAAAATTATATTACTGGTCCAACATGTTTCCATTTTCTGCATGAATATTCACTTTGCAAGGGAATTTAAAAAGTGGGAGGAGCCACAGGTTTCTTGCATTAACTAACACCAACTTTTGAAGTCTGGTCTGTATCAAAGCCTTTCTAAAGATGGAGAGATAGTCAGAGCAGAGAAGCTCACCCTACCAACAAAGTCAGAAGTTTTTCCCAGGTAGTTTGATCCTCATAATTTCCATAGAAATTTCCTTCATGGGCCTTAGAACAGTCTATAAAAATTGTTCTTTTGCAGGGAATATCAAGGAGTGGCCATGAAAGAGGATTGCTTTAGATACCAGAAAACAAATAAAGAAGATATACAGTTAAAATTCTATTTATTTATTTATTTGCTTTTGTCACCATCACAGTTTGTCAGCATTTTGCTGGCTCCTGTGTGTGCCAAACTATAATTTTCACTATTTAATGGTGAAAGTTCCAATCTTTTGTGGTGGTGGTATGTTAACCCAGATACCCAAACGTGTGCACATCTTTTACCCCAAAGGTGTTATTTTCCTAATCCAAGATGCTTTTTTCATTAGGTGAAGTTCTGGTCCACACTGATAGTAATTAATTGTTCACATTCATTAACCTAGTACTGAAGCCAAATCTATTTGGAGATGAGTTAGTTTTCTGACCCTTGTTTATCTCTGTTCTCTAAAAGTGGCAATTCTACAGACATAAACAGGCAACAGAGAAGTTGAATTTGACTAAATAAGTTCTAGCCCAAAGTTTTTCAATGATTACTAGGCCCATAAGATTCAGGAATGAAGTAATAAAAAATTGAAATGTGAGAAAAACAGATTTTTTTGTGTGTGTGATTTTCTTCCTCATGTATTCTCTGGGTGATTTTGCATCTTTGCCCTTCTGGTTGTCTCTTCATGGACTGCCTTGCCAGATGCCTCTAACTGCCTAGAATTACTTTTATTCATTCTTTGAGTTCTTTCTCGGTAATTAGCAACCCTCAAAATGAACCTTGTAGAGTTAGTTAAGTGAAATTAATGATTTGTTCAGTGATTTCTTCTAGCACCTCTTTGTCTAATGGAGCATTATTTCAAGGTAGTACAGTTTGAATTTGTATTATTATCTTTCCTACTAATCTGTGAATTCTTTGATGTTTGGGACTATGCCTGGATAGAGGTTTTTTTTTTTCTGACTCAGTGTGTGTTTCTTAACATAATTGGTAAAAGGTAATGATCTCAGAATAACAGAAAGTCTTGTTGGTTCATACCTGAGTTTGCCAAGCAGGTCAGTGTTTTGAAATGATCAGATGCAAACTTTCTGATCATTAAAGGGGGAATTTTGATAATATATAAAGACCTTAAAGAAGAAAGTGAAAAATCCTTTGGAAGTGCAACTCTGTTGTACAAGAAATGTTTGATTTAGTAGTTTCTATACCTACATTTTCCACAGTTAAATGGCCAAGAGAGGCTGCAAGTACCAATAAAGATGCTACAAAGACCTGTCCTGTGTTCATGTGTATGTTCATGTGTGAGTGTGTGATATTATGGGTTTTGATATTATGGTCTCATTAGAGAAGTGAATGACTTTAAGAAAAAGCACAAGTCATAGAGCTTGTAAAATACGGCAGGTTCCATTTATGGTAGTGATTTAGTTGTTTGAGTATTTTTGTTAATTTGTGTGTAGGTGAGTTCTATCACCAGTGTTTCATAGGTTTTTATTGACTGGCTCCAATTCAATTTTTCTTGTATGACATCTATTAATTTTTACATGTAGGATGGAAGGCTTTCCAGTAAATTCTTTTGGATATTTTATAGTAGAAATACATACCTGCAATGTATAACAAAAAGAAATACTTGCTAAATGGAGGAAAAAGTCACAACTCGGTAAATGGAATGTTCCCCAAATCTTCTGTTGGAGTGTTGGAGCATCTCTTAGTTATAGTTGAGGTCAACTTCTGTCACATTCCTGAAGAATTAACAGTCCTAATCCCTTTATGAAATAGACCATTTATGTTTAATATTATGTCTTACTTGTTTTTCTCACAGCCCAAACTCTTAATTATCTGTGTGACTGTGTTTCCTAGCCAACCATGCTTTCTGGAGGGCCATGTATATATTAGGCATTCCACAAATGCAAGTGGTTGATTGAATGAATCAAAGTTAGAATATTATCATTACTCTTGGGAGAGATAGAAATGTGACAGGATTTATCCATCACCAGCCACCTGTGGTCCCACATGGAAGTTGTTTCTAATAATGTTTGGCATATAAAGGGAGCCTTGATAACAGTTATTAAAGTGCTTCGTAGCTATCCTCAAGATTGGCAGTTATAACCCACCAGGCAATTTGCAGGAGACAAATACAAATGCATCTATCTGCTTCCATGAGAATTTCAGCCTTGGAAACCGTATGGGGCAGTTCTACTTAATCCTATAGAAGCACTTACTTTGAGTTAGATTTTATTTGATATGGGTTAGGCTTTGTTTTCAAAGTATTAATATTATTCTCACAACTGCCATATAAAGGAATTACTTCTATTATCTCAATTTTATAGATTAGGAAACTGAAACTGAAAGAGATTGCACAAATTGTTCAAAGTCTAATAATTAATAATGGTCAAAGAACGGAAGTTCATAACTCTAAAACCCATGATCTCATGCTATATACCTGCAAATTTGGTTGGGTTGTTATGATTCATAATCACTTATTGCAGTGTCAGTGTGTGCATTTAAAAACTATCAATTTTCAGTGCTACTTGCTTGTTGTTGTTGTCAGGTGCCATCGAGTCAGAACTGACTCATAGTGACCCCATGCACAGCAGAACCAAACAATGTCCGATCCTGGGCCACTCACTACTGCTGCCACACTTGAGTCCATCAATGATGCCACCTGGCCAATCCATCTCGTTAGGGGTCTTCCTCTTTTTCTCTGACCCTCCACCTTACCCAGCATGACATCCTTCTCCAGCGACTATTTCCTCCATACACTTGCTTAGGAGATATCAACACTGCACACTGAATGTCATCACAATTAACTGTATGCAGATCAAAGTTTTGAAAGATTATAGTATGCAGTCTTCATTGGTTGAAAATTAAGACTTCCTCAATGGCCCACTGGGGGACTTACTTTAACCAACCAGAGATGCTGTTGTTGTTAAGTGCAGTTGAGTCAGTTCCAACACATAGCAACCCTGTATAGGGTTTCTGAGGATCATCTGGTGGGTTTGAACCATTGTTCTTGCAGGACAAACTGACCTTGCAGTCTAGAGCATTATCTTGCAGCACCACACAAGGTCTTGAGCCATATCTAAGGAGACTTCAAAAAGTTAGTGGGAAACTTCCATTTTCTTTAAAGTTTTTATTGTGAATTATGTGGGTTTACATGGGAGAACATCAGTTTTACATTCATCCTATCGTAGATCGTTTCATTGCAATGATTACAATCCCCTCCATGCATCATCAAATAACCAAAGGGTACATTGCACTGGCCCACCCCCTGGCTGTGAGCATACAGTCCCTCTCCCTCCCTGAGTCCAGTGTCCCCTGCTGCTCCACCTGTCCACTTCATCATCTCTGTCCCCATCCCTGGTGTCAGTGCCTCTCTGGGTAGGGCCCTGCTCTCCGTTCTTCTCACTTGATGGTCCCAGGGATCTCCGCTCCTGGGCTGCAAAATCAATTACTCCCCTCCTTTTGTCAAGAAACATCTACGTCTACATTTCCAACCCTCACAGTCAGTCCTGATGGCATTTATTCACTATTGTACAAGAGTCTTATCCCCATTTCCTTTCACCAGCCCGTTCCCAACAGATTGGAAATTGTTCAGTGCACATTCTACCTACCCCTTCCCCATCTGGAACTAGGCTCCCTCTTGAAAGCTTGTAAGCCAGTCACTTCTTGCCTTTATCGCCCCCACCCCATTTTGGGTAACTAGTGTTTAAGTTGCCCTTCACTGTCAACCCTGTCTACCAAGAGGGTGGGAATGACCCTCCCTGTAAAGATTTGTTCCCTTTTTAGAGCTACTACATGCATAAGAATAGGTAAAGTTCATCAAATGGTAGCAGGTTACTCTTTTTTTTTTCCCCCATCTTCTTTCTTCTTCTAGTCGAGTTTTGATCATCAAGCCATTGAAGCCAGGTCAAGTGGGTACTATCTGAAAGTATGGGTGTTCTTGTGCATTACCCCTCACTTCATATCAGCTGGACACTTCACTCTATGTCACTGCCTCTGGGCCCAGAAGTCCCTGGGTCTTCCCGTACTGCTGGCCATCAAGATCTCCATCCAGGTTCACAGGAGTCTATTGAATGTAGTTGGACTTAGCTCCCAACTTCATTGCTGTTTTAACCCCCTCTTTCCATTATTGGTGACCAACGTGGTCACCTGCCAGACCACATGCCTGCTTGAGTCTTAGTCTTGGAAGGGAGTTTTCTCTGAGGGGACCTGACCACTTGTCTTGATGGCTCCCGGGTGAACAACTTGCTTGTTCTTACAGTAATCAGTCAGACTACCATTATTGTTTCACATTTTTCCTGCTGGTCTTTCTTTCATGAAGTACCTTCTGTTCTTCTAGCTGCTTCAGGCTGGTCTACTCATCCTCTTCAGTGGAAATTTCTCACTTCAGATGATTCTGGATGGGGTTCTGGATTCCACAGGAAGCCTCTTTCATTGGGCAACTTCTAGCTTCCTGTAAGGTATTCCAATCAGTTATAGGCTGAAGATAGATTTACAAGCTTTCTATTGTGATGTTTCTGGCTATTCCTCCCCCATGGTCCTCAAGTGTCTATTTTACAGTGGTAGGCAAGGGAAACTAAAACTCAAAAGACAGCCAAGCATCTTAACATTATTCCCCTCTTTTACTCATTCAAACCATATCTCAATCCCTGTATCCCAGATCCCTGTTGTTCCAAGGTTGTGCATACCTCATCATTTACCTCTGTCTCACTTAGCCCATGCAAACCTGCCTAACTGTTCTCCCATCAGCCTTGTTCTTCCATTCCCATCCCTCTTCTTGTGTATTGCCCCCCCACCCCAGCACCCAAGCTATCCTGTGTCTATTCCCTACCCTGTGCTGTATCTTCCTCTCCCTCCCTCCCTCCACTCTTCTCATCCCATACATCCTGGTGATCAGTATATATATATATATATAATTCCCCTCCCCCCTTTTATGGTGGGTTATTTTTCTTAGTCTTTTACAATAATGGTCCTATGTATTATTTCTCCTTTTGTATTATTTCTCCATTTTCACTCAGCATAATGTCCTCAAGGTTCATCCATGTTATGTGGTGGCTAACAGCTTCCTTGTTGTTTTTCAAGGTAGTGTAGTATTCCATTATGTGTATGTACCACAGTTTGTTTATCCATTCTTCAATTGATGGGCACTTAGTCTATCTCCATCTTTTTGCTATTGTAAATAGCACTGCTATGAACATTGGTGTGCATATATCTACTCGTGTTATGGCTCATATTTCTTGTGGGTAAATACCACGTAGAGGAATTACTGGATCATAAGTTATTTCTATTCTAATCCTCTGAGGAAGTGCCATATTGCTTTCCAGAGAGGTTGGACCATTTTGCAAACCCAACAACAATGTAGGAGGATCCCAGACTCTCTGCATCCTCGCCAGCATTTATTGTCTTCTACTTTTTTGATCTTTGCTGTTATTGCTGGTGTGAGATGACATCTCATTGTTGTTTATATTTACATCTCTCTAATAGCTAGTGATCGTGAACATTTCTTGGCTACTCGGATCTCTTCCTTGGTGAAGTGTCTGTTCATGTACTGTGCCCATTTTTCAATTGGGTTATTTGTCTTTTTCTTGTAGAGGTGTTGTAGTTTCCTATATATTTCAGAAATGAGTCCCTTGTCTGATGTGTCGTTGCAAAAGATTTTTCCCATTCTGTGGGTTCCTTTTTTACTCTTTTGGTGAAATCTTTTGATGCACGTAAGTTTTTAATTTTTAGTATATCCCATTCATCTATTTTGTCTACTTTTGTTTGTGTACTTTTCAAAATGTTTGGTAGCCTGTGTATGCTCCGAATTAGAGCCCCCACATTTGTCCTGATTTTTTCATTGATGACCTTCATAATTTTGGGATTCACATTTAGGTCTTTAACCCATGCTGAATTGGTTTTTGTATAGGGCATGAGGTAAAAGTCTTGTTTCAATCTTTTGCGTATCACTTTCCAGTTCTGCCAGCACCGTCTGTTAAAGACACTATCTCTTCCACATGCAATTTACCTAGGCACTTTGTCGAAAATCAGTCAGCAGTATATGGATGGGTTTATTTCTGAATTCTCATTTCTGTTCCATTGATCAATGTATCTTTCATTATACTAGTACCAGGCTGTTTTGACCAGTATAGCTATATAGTAAAATTTGAAATTGGGGAGTGAGAGGCCTCCAACCTTGTTCTTCTTCTAAAGCAGTGTTTTGCTTATCCTGTGTCTCCTTCCTTTCCATATAAAGTTTGTAATTGTCTTTTACATCTATTTAAAGAATGTCAGTGGAATCTGGATTGGGCTTGCATTATATGTGTAAATTGCTTTGGGTAGTATTGACAGTTTCACGATGTTGGGTCTTCCTATCAAGGAACATGGTATATAGTCTTCCACTTTTGTAAGTCTCTTTTGGTTTCTTGTAGTAGTGTTTTGTAATTTTCTTTGTATAGGTCCTTTGTTTCTCTGGTTATGTTTATTTCTAAATATTTCATCCTTTGGGTGTCTATTGTAAATGGTATTGCTTTCCTAATGTCCTTTTTAGTGATGTCATTTTTACTCTAGAGGAATCCAACTGTTTTATATGTTGATCTTATACCTTGCCACTTTGCTGAATCTTCCAATGAAGTCTAGTAGCTTTTCTACTGAGTTTTTGTCATTTTCTGTGTATAAGATCATATCATCTGCAAATACAGAGAGTTTTATTTTCTCTTTGCCAATTTGGATACCTTTAATTTCCTTAGCTTGCTGTCTAGCTCTTACTAAGACTTCCAGTACAATATTAAATAGGAATGGTGACAAAGGGCATCCTTGTCTGTTTCTCATTTGCAGAGGGTAGGCTTTCAGTTTCTCTCCATTGAGCGTGATGTAGGCTCTTGGTTTTGTATATATGCTCTTGATTATGTTGAGGAATTTCCCTTCAGTTCCTACTTTGTTTCGTGTTTTTATCAGGAATGGATGTTGGATTTTGTCAAATGCCTTTTCTGCATCAATCGATATGATCATGTGGTTCTTTTCCTTTTTCTTATTTATATGGTGGATTATGTTGATTGTTTTTCTAATGTTGAACCATGCTTGCATCCCTTTTATGAAACCCACTTGGTCATAATGTATTATTTTTTTTTATCTGTTGGTGGATTCTGTTGGCTAGGATTTTGTTGAGAATTTTTGTGTGTATGTTCATGAGGGATATTGGTCTATAGTTTTCTTTCTTAGTGATGTTCTTCTCTGGTTTTGGTATGAGGGTTATGCTTGCTTCATAAAAAGTATTAGGAAGTTTCCCATTTTCTTCTATATTCTGTAATAATTTGAGTAGAATTGGTGACAACTCTTCCCTGAATGTTTGGTAGAACTTACCAGTGAAGCCGTCTGGGCCTGGACTTCTTTGGTTGGGAGATTTTGATGACCTGACCAATTTCTTCTTTTGTTATGGGTCTGTTCAAGTTTTCTGCTTCACGCTGTGTAAGTTTAGGTAGGTGGTGTTTTTCTTAAAAATGCATCCATCTCTTCTAAATGTTTGAATTTGTTGGAGTACTACTCTTCATAGTATTCTGTTATTATCCTTTTGATTTCATTTGGTTCTGTTGTGACATTGCCCATGTGGTTTCTAATGTGAGTTATTTGTGTCTTCTTCCTCTTTTCTTTTGTTGGGTTTTCCAATAGTTTGTCAATTATATTAATCCTTTCAAAAAACCAGCTTCTTGTCCTATTGATTCTTTCTATAGTTTTCCATCTTATTTATTTCTGCTCTTTTCTTTTCTTTTGGTGACTGTAGGTTCCCTCTGTTGGTCTGCTTCTAATTGTTGGAGATGCTGTGTTACTGTGTTAATTGTGGTTCTTTCTTCTTTTTGGATGTGCACATTTATGACAATAAATTGTTTTCTCAGCACCACTTTCGTGTTTTCCCAAAGATTTTGTATGTTGTGCTTTCATTCTTGTTGGTTTCTAAGAAATTTGTGAATTCATGTTTAATTTCTTCTTTTGCCTAGTCAATTTTCAGCAGGGTGTTACTCAGTTTCCATGTGTTCTACTTTATTTACTTGGTCTTCTTATTATTGATATCTAGTTTTATAACATTGTTGTCTGAAAAGATGATTTATAGTATTTTGATGTTTGTAAATTTATGGAGGCTTGCTTTGTAACTTGGTCAATTCTGGAGAATGTTCCATGTGCACTGAAGAAGACTGTATATTGTGAGTTGAATGCTCTGTACACATCTATGAGGTCAATTTGTTTGTGTTTAGTTCCTCTGTAATTTTGTTGATTTTCTTTCTGGTTGTTCTGTCCGTTTTAGAGAGTGGCATGTTAAAACTTCCCACTATAATTGTAGATTTATCCATTTCTTTTTTCAATTCTAGTAAGGTTTGCGTCGTATATCTTGCTGTGCTCTTTCATTGGGAGTGTAGATATTTATTATGGTTATGTCTTCTTGTTCAATTGACCTTTGATCATGAGTTAATGTCCTTCTTAATCTCTTATGCTTGTTTTTGTCTTAAAGTTTACATTATCAGTGATTAGTATTACCACTCATGCTTGTTTATTGTTGCAGTTAGCTTGGTAAATTTTTTTCCACCCTTTAACTTTTAGTCTGTTTTTGTCTTTTTGTGTAATATGTGTCTCTTGCAGGCAGCATATTGAAAGGTCTTGCTTTCTTATCCATTCTGCCACTCTCTGTCTCTTCACTGGTGCATTTAATCCATTGACAGTCAATGTAATTATCGATAGATATGAATTAATTGCTGCCATTATGTTAATTTTTTGGTAGTGCTGTTTGTTCCTTGGTTCTGCATGCCTTTTTGTGTTGGGTTTGTGGTTTTTTTATGCACTTTCTTGTCAGTTTCTTCTTAGTTTTCATGTTTGCTTGGAAGTTAATTTTCATGGTAAATTGTGAAGTATTAACTTTCTTTGGGGTTACCTTATAGTCTATTAACTTTTCCCTCCATTTAAGACAATCTCTATTGTATCCTGTAATCTATCTGACCTCTTCACTACCTGGGTCTCTGTTCCTACATTTTTCCTTTCTTTGACATTGTTATTATTTTGATCTTCAGTTGACCTCCCCTTTCCTTTGAATTTGTTCTTGTAATTTTGTTCTATTCTAGACTCTGCTATATGTCATCTAATTTTCAGGTGGCATTGCCATGCCTGTCAATCTTTGGTTGTTGTCTGTTCTTCTTGGATTTCAATCCAAAGAACTCACTTTAGTATGTTTTGAACTGCTGGATTGGCTTTGATAAAATCTGTTAGCTTCTGTTCATCCTGTCATGTTTTGATTACTCCATTGTATTTGATTGACAGTTTTGCTGGATAGATGATTCTTGGTTGGCATTTTTTTTTCTTTAAGGGTTTTGTATATGTCTCTCCATTTCCTTCTTATCCACATGGTTTCTGCTGAGAAGTCAGAGCTTAATCTGATTTGCTTGCCTTTGTAAGTAACACTTCTCTTTTCCTTGGCTGCTTTAGGTTCTCTCCTTGCCTTTGATTTTGGAGAGCTTGATTATTATATAATCTTGGTGATTTTCTTTTGGGGTCTATCCTTCCTAGGGTACGTGCAGCTTCTTGAATGTTTATCTTCTCATCTTTCAAGCTATTCTGGAAAATTTATTTTAGAAGTTCTTCAGTTATCTCCCCTGTGGACTTCTGTGATTCTTCCTCTTCTGGAATGCAATAATTCCTAAGTTGTTCCTCTTCATGTTATCCAGCATGAATCTTAGACTCTCTTCATATTTTTTTAATCTTTTTTTTCTGTTTGCTCCTCTATCTTCGCAGTATTGAGAGATTTGCCTTCTAGCTCACTGGTTCTGGCCTCCATCTCTTCAATTCTGCTCCTTTTCCCTTTCAGTGTATCGTCTATTTCTGATATTTTATTATTAATCATCTGGACCTATTTTTGCAGGTCTTGAATTGTTTCCAAAGTTGTATCGATCTTGTTTGATTGTTCTTGTAATACTTTCCTGATTTCTTCCCTGTTTTCCTCTTCCCCTTTTCAGAGCATTTGAATTTGTTTCCATAGTATTCTTTTGAATTCCTTCTCAGGTAAATCCAAAACCTGCTCTTCCTCTTCTGGAAAGCCTTTGTCTGTCTCCAGTTCATTTGTCTCAGTTGCTCTTTTCTGTTTTGGGACATATTTTGAGAACTTTTGTTGTATTTTCTTGGTAATTTCCAATAGTTATGTGGTTTTTTTTAATGCTTAAATGGATGTTTGTTGCTGTGTTATTAAGCTTCCTGGGTGTCTCCTGGTGGATATGATCAGGAGATAGGCTTCCCTTTTCACATGTAATACTTAGCAGCTGGTATTGGCTCTTTTCTCACTGGTGGAATATTATGGAGTATGCTTGTAGCTTGGCTATATGGCCACGATTGCTATCTCTTCTTGGGTAACATAGGGAGAATGGGCTCCCACCTCCAGGAAAAATGTGTGATCAAAAGGACCAAAAGCAGAAGAAATATAAAAGCAGAGACAAAACTCACCATTTTTGAACAAAAATAAAACTGTGGCCGACTGGCCAGTTGCTTTGCTATACAGGCAGTGTTTGTGCACTGTAGAAGCCTCCAACTGTGGGTGAGGGTGTCCACTTGCTCAGGCCACTCTTCTAGTCACCACAGTAGAAGTGTGCAGATAGGTATTCAGAAAGATTGCCTACTATTTTTATCTCTGAAGGTCAGTTAGGTATCTGCGTGTGCACAGCGTGATTCTTGAAATAGTTGCATCATTTTATTTTGGGGTTTTACAAATTGTTCATATGGTTTGTCTGTCAGAATAAACCTGCTTTTATCTTGCTGGATAGGCCAGAGTAAAGGGTCCTGCACAAGTTAACTCTAGGGCAGGGACCCGGAGGCAGAAGTCATAAGCAGCAGCCAAAAAATTTGTCCTTGGGACCGATGGAGCTCTTTCTCTCTGTTCTGTGGGAAAAACTGTGGGCTCAACCCTGGACTTTTGGGGGGGTGCACACCCAACTGCCTGAAAGTGTCCAGGCTGGGCAAAGAAGGCACAACAAGGATGAGGAGGGAAAAATGTGTAGAATCCCCCCACATTTCCTCTTGCAAATGTCCCTGCAACTCTTTTAGAGCCAGTTCACTGTGCTGATCTGGGTATAGTACCACTGTCTGAACTCCCCCCGTGCAGGGTGGCCTCAGAGGGAGTCCTGTGTCTTGACCAATTCCTAAATCACAATATTTTCCTTTATATCGTGATTTTTTCCACCAATGGGTGCGGAAAACTGATGCCCTGCACCTTATGCTAGATCCTGAGTGCTGGTGCTGTTCCATTAGAGCAGCTTCTCTGTGTTTTCAGCCACTCCCCCACAGAGCCTGTCCTACCTGATTCTGCTCTGCTGCTTCCAAAACTTTCCATTATCTTTTACTTCAGTTTTTGAAAGACTTTTTGAAAACCCTAGTATTGACTTATGGACTTAATTGCCCAGTGTCCTGGTGTGCCACTGTGGTACAAGCACTGTAGTAATAACCATAATGCCATCAGTTCAAACTCAACAGCTGCTCATTGGAAGCCCTATGCAGGTTTGCTATGAGTCAAAATTGACTAAACAGCACTTAACAACAATAGCCACAAGAGTTGTAGGAGTCCTGGTGGAATAGTGGCTTAAGCATCGAGCTGCTAACCACAAGGTCAGTAGTTCATATCTGCTAGACAGTGCTGGAGAAAGATACTCTGTTCTTTTCAAGATGTATAGCCTTGGGCATCCTATGGAGCAATTTTACTCCATCCTATAAATTCTCTGATTCAGAACTGAGATTGGTTGGTTCTAGGGTTGTAGTTTATACCCATAAATTAACATAACCACTGTACCTACCCTTTCTTTCTAATGCTTAAAAAGCCCTAACTTCTCCTACCCTCTTTATGTCTTCTGCTCCTCAACAACTATTCTGTTAAGGTCTTGCCTGCTATGTGTGACTGGCAAGGTCATAAACTCACCTACTTTTTTTGTTTAAGTTCTGGTTAACTTTGGTTTATTCTTTGATTGTTGTTGTTGTTGTTGTTGTTGTTTAGTGCCGTTGAGTCGGTTCCGACCCATAGCGACCCTGTACAGGGTTTCTGAGGGTGTAAATCTTTACGGGAGTAGAAAGCCTCATCTTTCTCCCGCGGAGTAGCTGGTAGTTTCGAACCACTGACCTTAAGGTTCGCAGCCCGATTCGTAACCACTACGCTACCAGAGCTCCTTTGATAGTGCATAGTATTTTGAGAGAATATTCCAGAAGGCCACTTACTACTTGTATATTCCAAAGTCTAGATTTAGAAAGACTACATATACTTTCAATATAGGTCAAATTAGATCTCTTTTCTCTAGAGTAGCATAAGCCCATGTAGATGAAGACAGAATGGTAACTGTAAATTATTAACAAAATGATATAGATAATATATTAAACAATGCAGAGTCTAAGTTCTACATAAGAGTCCAGTAACTCTAGGATAAGTAGTGGAATGTTAACCACAAGATTGGTGGTTCAAGCCCATTAACTGAGAAAAGATGAGGCTTTTTGCTCCCACAAAGATTTACAGCTTTGGAAATCCTAAACAGGGTCATTAGGAGTTGAAATAAAGACATTAACAACAATAAAGTTATGTATAGAAATGTCCAGTAATAAGAAGTAGGTCATCAAGAGTTTACCTAATGAAAGATGCAGTCTAGCATCTGAGCTGGTCTAGGTTCAAGAAGAAGGATGAAAGTAAGATCAGCATAAAGTCAGGATAAGGAAGTATGTGGTCAAATATACCTCAACTCGCTCAATTTAAAAAAAAAATAATTTCTCATGTCAGTCCTCCTCCCCATAGCAGTTTCTGCTTCTCTGTTGGATTTGATAATTCATTTCAGTGGCCATGTAGAACTCACATCCCATATTCACAATTATTTGCTTTATTAGGGAAGTAACTGGTTACAATTTGGGATCAAGATCAACTTGGAAGTAACATGATACAACTCAGGTAACAGGATAAAGTTCTTCAATCAGGGAAATTTTCGACCTTGACAATTTTCTGCTTCGTCTTGGCCACGCCTATAGACAGGACTTCTCTAGGCTATGTCTACTGCTAGTTGTTCTTTCAGCAGTGCCCACCACTAGGTTTTCTCTCGGCCTCTAACGTCTTCAGGTAAGGTTTATATCTCTTTAGATTCACAGGTAAGTGCCTGGAAGCACCCAAATCTCTCAATAAGTCACCTGCCCAAAGGTGCTCAGATCTCTGTTCATTCTATAGGCTAGCAAGTCTATTGCAGCTGGTTTCTACTGCTTGTGCTGCTGCACTGTCTTGTGCTGTCTGGAGCCTTCTCAAGCCATCTTTAGTGTTACAGGTCTGTCCCTCATGTATGTAAAGGATTCTCAGTGCAGTGACCTTGGGTCCAAAAAGTGTGCTTCAGTCACTTCTTGATGATAGAGAGGTAATTCTCAACCTCTATAGGATTGATTCTTATGTAAGGAAACTCCATGTCAGTTTTATGGTATGACTTTCTCACCAGGAATACAAATATACCAATCTCCTGGCTAGACCATAATTCACCTAATTGGTGTAATAACTGACCAATTACTGCAAGGTCACTTAATCCTCTTGGGTGATATTATACATCCTATTGGCATAGTTTCATTTTTTACAAAAATAGTGCATGTGTTACGGTTTTGTTTTGAGTTTTAAAACTGTGCCTCTCCCCTCCTTCACCCTGGCATGTTATGTAAAATGTGGTAGTGTGACCAATTCCTGCTAGGTAGGTATAACAGACTGATTACAGGCAGCTCAACCAATTATTTTTGACAGTTATAAACAAAGAGGCCATATAAAAAGAGAAACCCATTGTAATGAAAAAACCTGCGGGGGCTCAGATTTAATTTGCCATTGATTTTTAAGTTATTTCTATACCGGAGCTTGGTGGTACTGAGAATATTTGGAAACAGGTCTATTAAGTAAGCTAAAATATTCCACTTGCCTCCCACTCCCAAATTATTTGAGTTAGTCTAGATATCTGGAGTGCCAACTTTTCATGCATAAGCACCCATGTAATTGCTTTCCAAATAATTGCAAATTCAATATTTGGCAGTCTGTATTACTAAGGCTTTCACTACCAACGTTATGTAGAAAGTGGAGTATATGTGTGAGTTTATGAAAGTGGTGAAAATATGCAAAAACACATATGTATGGATTATAAATTTCTGCATTTTTATACAAAAATATTCTATGAGGGTGAGTCAAAAATTACCTGGTTATATTAAAATATATCATTAGTCCATGACTGATGACAACATTAAGTGTGCACATGAAATAATTCTGTCAAATAATTGAGTGACAATGGATTATGTGGCAAATCATTAACACATCAGCCAAGGCTCTGCCTGTGAAATAATCCACAAAAGACTTAGGTTTTGATAAGATCGTGTGAGATGGGTACAGGAACAACTCATAGAAGATCATAAACAGAAGCATTTGAGTATCTGCCAACAAAATTTGGACCAATACTTGAAAGAAGGTGAAAGTGTCTTTAAAAAAATTGTTACTGGTGAGGAAACATGAATGTATCGCTAGAGTCTGAGTCTAAACAGCAGGATACGGAATGGAAACATCCATAATCATCAACAAAGAAAAAGTTCAAACGTCAATTATCAGCTGGAAAATTGATGCTTAGCAGTTTTCTGGAATTCTCAAGGGCCAGCAGTGGAACACTCTCAGGAAAAAGGTTTTTAACAGTCTCTGGTGCTTCTTACAGTGAGATGCTCAATGAAGAACTAAATTTAAATTTTGGAATAAATGTAGAGAACTGCTCTCCAGTGGCATTGTGATCTTGCATGACAACACACTTCTGTATACCTCTGCCCACACTGTTGACACTCCACAAAAAGTTCATTTTGAGTTGTTACAGCATCCCCTCAATAGTCCTTGATCTCATTCCACTGAACTTTCACCTTTGATGAAGACATGAAGACAGTGGTATATTTGTGCCTCACAGCTCAGCCCAAAACATTTTTTTAAATAAGGGAATATGAAAGTTTGTTGACAGATGAACAAGGTGTACTGAAAAGCAAGGGAATTATGTTGGAACATGATGTAATTGTTTTTCTAATAGTTGATTAAAATAAATTCTACAGCCAGAGTGCAGATAATTTCTGACTTGCTCTCACATATAAATATTAAAAAGATGACACCGAGAGAAAGAACACACTTACGTAACTCTCTTCTGCACATTTTAGGGAGGTGAGCTTTGGTAGCATAGTGGTTATGAATTGCACTCCGAACAGCAAGGTTAGCAGTTCAAAACTACCAGCTGTTCCATCGGAGAAAGATGGGGCTTTCTGCTCCCATAAAGATTTACAACCTCAGAAACGCTATACAGGGTTGCTATGAGTTGGAACCTGTTCCACGGTGCATAACTACCACCACCACCATTATTATTTTACAGATTTGTCATCCCTGTAGATCTGATATCATTGTCTCATGAAGAGTCTCTGGTCAATGGATTTTGAATGGTTTGGGTGAATATGGCAGATTGAGAATGGGGACAAGTGGGTAAAAACTGTAATTTTGTAGAAAACAAAAAAGAACTTCAGAGACTTTGTTCTCCAGTTTATGATGTAGAAGGAAATGGTGCCCTTCACAATTTGTTATTCTTTGAAGCTGGTGTTTAAGAGATTATTTTCCCCTTTATCTTAGAGAATTTTCAAATGAATGTTACCAAAGACACTCTTAAAATCAAAAGAAATACTATGCTGCTTGAAAATTGATTTGTCACCAGGACTTTTAGGCTAAATATTTTTCAACTCTGATAATTGCTTGACTGTAATATTCTATATGCTGAATGTTAGGAATATGCAAATTATATCATTGGGAGCAATGAACTTGGAGAGTGTCTCTTGGGGAAAATACTCAGCTGCATCCCTCATGGATATAGATCATTACTTCCAATTATACTTATATACCTTAATTGTAGCATTTGGGTTGTGCTGGGAATGGAGAAAAGTAACTTTCATGCTGAGTCAACTGATCACCAGGTGTTCTGCTGGTGATGCTTGAATGGATCTGTTTTAATACTCACGGCAGTCTTGAGAGGCAGGTTTTCTACCTGGGTTTATAAATTAGGACATGGAGGCAAACAGAGGGCAAGGAACTTAATACATGCACAATCAACTTAAACAGTTTTCATGACTGTTTCAACTTCTTAACTTTTCTATAGCAGTGATTCTTAAGCTTGTGTAAGCCTTAGAATCACCTAGTTGTTATTGTTAGTTGTTACTGACTTGATTTTGACTCTTGATGTCACCATGTATGTGGAAAAAAATTACTCTTTGAGTTTTCAAGGCTGTGACCATTTGGAAGCAGATTGCCAGCTTTGTCTTCTGACATGCCTTTGGTGGTTTAGAATACTTCACCTCTCGACTGAGTTAAGTGTTTAGCTGTTTGCACCCCCATGAAGCCTGAATCATCTGAGCCATGCATTGTCCACCTGCCATCACAATGATTCTGATTCATAGTAACCCTGTATCAGGTTTCTGAAGCTGTAAATCTCTACAGGAGCAGAAAGTCTCACATTTTCCCCATGAAGCATCTGGAGTGTTTAAACTGCCAACCTTGCAGTCCAGTTCTTAACCTATGACACTGCCAGAAATCCTAGAATTTTTTGAAGGGTTTGTTAAATACAGTCAGCTGTTCCCTATCCCCAGAGTTTGTGACTCAGCAGGTATCTGTAGATTTACTTTTGTAAGAGGTTCTCGGGTAATGTTGATGCCAATGGTCCTGGGACCACACTTTGAGAACGAGGATACTATGTTGTACTCTAGGATCTCTAAACCCATTTCAGTTGTGCCTGTTAACAAAAAGTGAGTGTTCAGAGCCTGACAGACCTCTTGAAAACTGGACAATGTTGTACTTTGTATACCTTAAATATGGGTATACATGCCCTTAGGGAGTGAAGTGGTTTGGCTGTTGTCAGAGCTACAGGGTAAACATGGTGCATCTTCAAGGAGTGTTGGTTTTCTTTGATAGGAAATAGTTTGACATACTAATTTCTATATTAAAACAAACACACAGCTGAGTTATGCCATGGAATACAAATTCCTATGAATTTCTAAGATAAAACTCAAGATTTCAAAGGAATTTTGCCTTCTGGTAGACTGCTTTAGGCTATGCTTCATGTCTCACAGGGTACATGTTTGCTCTCCTCTGGCGGTAAGTAGATTTAGCTGGGGAAAAAGGTTGTTTTATTATATCAAATACTTTTTTAAGTTGGGAGTTTTGGTCTCTGAATTCAGATTCTAGTCTTTCCATGACCTTATAGTGAGCATTCCTCGGGGTCCACTCTGAGGATCAGGTATGTCAATCTTTTTCTGAGAATTTATAGACACCCTGGTGTTATGTGTCATTTTCTCATAACACTGGGTACTAGAAACTTCATTTTTAAAAATTTCTTCTTAAGGATATTAGACACAGTTTAAGCCTTTGTCTTCAATGAAGAACAGAATCAAAAGTCAATTTGGGATATTTATTCCTTCACTCTGGACTCTAGAAAAACTTGGGATAGATGGCACATACGTGTGTATACACCCACATACCTACACATTGTTTTTGTTGTTAGGTGCCATCATCGAACATCGAATTGGTACCAGCTCACAGTGACCCTATGCACAACAGTACGACACACAGCCCGATCCTGGGCCAACCTCACTACTGTTGCCATGCTTGAGTCCATTGCTGCTGCCACTTGGCCAATGCATCTCACCGGTGGGGGGGGGGGGTCTTCCTCTTTTTCTCTGACCCTCCATCTTACCAAACATGATTTCCTTCTCCAGTGACTGGTCCCTCCTGACAATATGTCCAAAGTATGAGAGATGAAGTTTGGTCATCCTGGGCTCCAAGGAACACTCTGGTTGCACTTCTTCCAACACAGATCTGTTTGTTCTTTTGGCAGTCCATGGCACTTTCAGTATTCTCCTCCAACACCATAACCCAAAAGCATCAATTTTTCTACAGTCTTCCTTATTCACTATCCAGCTTTTGCATGCATATGAGGTTATTGAAAGTATCATGGCTTGGGTCAGGCGCACCTTAGTCCTCAAGCTGATATCTTTGCTTTTCAACATTTTATAAAGGTCTTGGGCAGCAAATTTGCCTAATGCAATATGTTGTTTGATTTCTTGACTGCTTCTTCCATGAGTGTTGACAGTTGATTCAAGAAGAATGAATTTCTTGACAACTTCAATCTTTTCTCCATTGATAAGAATGTTTTTATTGGTCCAGTGGTGAGGATTTTTGTTTTCTTTACATTAAGATGCAATCCATACTGAAGGCTGTGCTCTTTGATCTTCAACAGTAAATATTTTCGTATGCTTCACTTAATGAGTCCTACTCTTTGGTATATCCAAAACCAAACCCACTGTCATGTTGTCATTTCCTACATATAGTGATCCTGTGTATGTTTTCTGAGGCTGGTACACCTTCATGGGAGCAGAAAGTCTCACCTTTGTCCTGCAAACCTGGGTTTGATCTTCCAAACTTGTGGTTAGCAGTCCAGTGCTTATCCTACCGATTCGTGAGTCAGGAGCTTATTGTCCAAGAATGTGTTATTCATTTGAAGTGAGTGACTGTATTCTTTTGACATCAGGTGTGAGTCTGGATATTTTCTTTGTGCCACCAAATTGTGACTCAGCTTAGGACACTGGCATTCACTCCCCCTGCCCCTGAAAGATATTTCACTTCTAGGGAATAGCAGTAAACTGCTGGTCTGGACCACATCTAGCCCAACACCTGTTTTTGTATGACCCACAAGCTAAGATTGAGTTCAAAGCTATAAGTGGTGGAAAATAAATCGAAACACAAATTATATTTTTAGCCATATTAAAAAGTTAATAGTCATGTTTAGTGGATTTAAACAAACTTTTATTGGAATACAACCTGCTTGTTCGTTATATATTGTGTATGGTGACTTTGACAGTCCAGTAACACAAATGAGTAGCTGTGATAGACAATGTGTCACTCACAAAATCACAAATATTTGCTATCTGGCTTTTGTAGAAAAACTTTACAGATTCATGTTCTGCACTCTCATTACTAAAGGCAGGTGCATTTTTGCAATTTGGTTGCCTGCCTGCTTAAAGTAAGTGACCCTTTCTTTCCAAGATCAGATGAGTCTTACTCTCATCTGTCTATTCTTCCCCAAGGAAAGCTCTACCACCCACTGCCATCAAATCAATTCTAACTCATATTGTTGTTGCTGTTGTTAAGTATTCAAATTGATTCCAACTTATAACACCCTGTATAGGGTATTTGAGGAGCAGCTGATGTGTTTGAACCACCTGCTTTGTGGTTGGCAATTTGGTGCTTATCCTACAGTGCCACATCAGGACTACAAAAGAAAATGACCCAGGGTTTCAAATGCTGTAAAATCTCTATGGGAACAGGTAGCCTCAGCTTTCTCCCAAGGAGTGGTTGGTGGGTTTGAACTGCTGAACTCTTGGTTAGCAGCCTACTATCAGTTTACCTAAAGTGGATAGGAATTGTTTGAATGACAGCTCTTTGCCCTCAATTCAACATTTAGAGAATTCTTAAAACATGGTGTTTAGGTTTAGATCTTTTTGAGATGAGGAATATAAAAGTGATTGTTATTCTTTCCTCTGCCAGTAAATAAAGCTTCCTAAATAAATATATCCATAAATTTCTTTCTTAATTCTGAAAGCTTTGGAAGAAGTAGCTTTGAGAAAATAGTGATGTATGAGATTGTGGGATTTGCCGTTTATCCCACTGTATGTAACGCAAAGCAAGGTACATTAGATAAAGGAATAACTTGTGATGAAGATGGTAACAGCTTTTGATTTTTTCTTTCTGTAAAGGAGAAATTTACTCACTTACTCAAAACTGTGTCTCAGAATTTTCCAGATAGCAGAGCCTGAATGAGGACTCATAGTCTATTTTGAACAGTAGTCCAGAAATTTGGAGTCAGAATCCAGGGAAGGAAAAACTGAAATAGAGAAAACGCTGCAGCAGGAATACTGTTCACCTCCTCCCTTTTCTCTCTCACCCCTTCTCTTTGTTTTTCTCACCTCTCCTTTCATATTTCCCTGTTCCTTCTCGCCTCAATTCTCCTTCCCTCTTTACATCTTATCCTTCTTCCTCCTTTTTCAAAATGATAGCAGATTTGTTGAGACACCTACATACACTACAATACAATATAGCCATTTAAAGTGTACAATATTGTTTTAGTTGTGTGCTGTGGAGTCGGTGCCAACTTATCTAGGGTTTCTGAGGCTACAAATCTTTACAGGAGCAGAAAGCCTCCTCTTTCTCCTTTGGAGCACTTGGTAGATTTGAACTGCTACCTTCTGGTTAGCAGATGTCCAGTGGGTAAGCCATTAGGTCACCAGGGCTTCTTACAATGTAATAGTTTTTGCTATATTTAGAGTTGTGAAAATATTAACACTAGTGGTTTTTAGAATATTTCCATCATCCTACAAAAAAATCACAGTCCCATCATTAGTTGCTTTCTGTTTCCCTTCAACTCCCTCCAAGCTCCTAGAAACTACTAATCTTTCTCTCTGGACATATCCTGTTGTTGTTGTTAAGTGCCATCGAGTTGATTCTGACCCATAATGACCCTGTAGAGGGTTTCCGAGGAGCAACTGGTGAGCTTGAACTGCCAAACTTGCAGTTCAAACAGCTTTGCAGTCTGGGGCATTAACCCACAGCGACACACCAGGACTCTGGACATTTCCTGTAAGTGGGTTCATATGATGCATGGTCTTCCATGACTGGCTGTTTTAATTTAGCATAGTGTTTCAAGATTCATCCAAGTTGTAGCTGTAGCAGTACTTTGTTTTTTGGTCAAATAATATTCCGTTATTAATATGCTATATTTTTATTTATCACTTGGTGGTTATTTGAGTTGTTTCCCTGTTTTGTCCACTATGAGTTATGTTATCATTAGCATATGTGTCCTAGTTTTTATATGTACGTATGTTTTCATTTCTCTTGGATACATAACTAGAAATGGGATTTGTATGTCATATCATATCTGTTTCACTTCTTGAGGAATGACCAGACTGTTTCCTAAACCAGACTGATTTAGGAAATTTACATTTCCACCAACATTGCTTAATATTTCCAATTTATCTGTATCCTCTCTTATTGTTTAGTGCCATTGAGTCTGTTTTAACTTTTAACTGTTTTGACTCATAGAGTGTCCATGGAGTGGCTAGGGGATTTCAACCACTGACTTTAAGGTTAGCAGTACAGTGTTTATCCTTAAGTGCTACACCAGGGCTCTATAATCCTCTCTTTTACTGTTATTGTTAAGTGCTATGGAGTGAATTTCAACTCATAGTGACCCTGTATAGGGTTTCCAAAGCTTTAAATCTTGTGCAGGAACAGAATGCCTCATCTTTCTCCCATGGAGTGGGCTGTTGTTGTTAGGTGCCATCAAGTTAGTACAGACCCATAGCGACCTTATGCACAGCAGAACGAAACACTGCCCAATCCTGAGCCAACCTCACTACTGTGTGAGTCCATCAATGCTGCCACTTTGCCAATCCATCTCATTGGAGGTCTACCTCTTTTTCTCTGACCCTCCACCTTACCAAACATGATATCCTTCGCCACTGACTGGTCCCTTCTGACAATATATCTAAAGTATGAGAGGTGAAGTTTGGCCATCTTGGCCTCCAAGGAACACTCTGGCTGCAGTTCTTCCAAAACAGATCTATTGGTTCTTTTGGAAGCCCATAGCACTTTCAATATTCTCCTCCAACACCATAACTCAAAAGCATCAGTTCTTCTATGGTCTTCCTTATTCACTGTCCAGCTTTCACATGCTTGTGAGGTTATTGAAAATACCATGGCTTGGGTCAGGTATACTTTAGTCCTCAAGCTGACATCTTTGCTCTTCAACACTTTCAAAAGGTCTTGTGCAGCAGATTTGACTAATACAATATATTGTTTGATTTCTTGACTGCTGCTTCCATGGTAGTTGATCCAAGTAGAATGAAGTCCTTGACAAGTTCAATCTTTTCTCCATTGATAAGAATGTTGTTTATTGGTCCAGTGGTGAGGATTTTTGTTTTCTTTACATTGAGATGCAAGCCATACTGAAGGCTGTGCGCTTTTATCTTCATCAGTAAATGTTCTAAGTCCTCTTCACTTTCAGCGAGCAAGGTTGTATCATCTGCATATCACAGATTGTTAATGAGTCTTCCTCCAATCCTGATGCCACGTTCTTCTTCATACAACCCAGCTTCTTGGATGATTTGCTCAGTATACAGGTTGAATAAATTCTCAATCTAGTGCTTATCTTATGGAGCCACTCTGCTCTAACATATCCTCTCTTGTTGTTGTTAAGTGCCATCATGAGTAATTATTAATATATCTTTTCTTTTTTAGCAATCCTAGTGATTATGAAGTGATATCTCATTCTGATTTTGAATTACGTTTTCCTAATGACTAATGAGGGAAGCATGATGGCTTTATAAATTAGCACTAGAATGCAAACCACAAAGTCAGCAGTTTGAGTCCCCAGACACTCCATGAGAGAAAGATGAGGCATTTTGCTTCCTTAAAGATTTAAAGCCTTGGGGTCATTATGCATCAGAATCAACTGGAGACCACTTTATAGCATAAGGGCAGGGCAGCAATGACTAAGGAGGTTGAGCATCTTTACACATTACCTTGGGTATTTCTATATCTTCAGAAAATTGCCTAATTGGCGCTTTTGTCCATTTAAAAATTGGGATAATTTTACTTCTATTAGTGATTTATAAATATGCTTTATATATTCTAGGTTCAAGCTTTTTTTTAAATCAGATACAAGATTTTCAGTTTTTTTCTTACATTCTGTGGTTTATCTTTTCACTTTCATCATTTATTTAGATATTTAAGCTCTCACCACTACATTTTTATAAGCTGGTGAACAATGACATTATTTCTCCCACAGAACTATAACCACACATTCCCAGACAGTAAAAATATAGAGTTGAACTAACATTAATGTACATCACCATTTTATCAATTACATAATAAAATAAATTATCAAGTATCCAAACTTACACAGCTCAAAAGGCATATAAAATTTAGTCTGCTCAATTCATTAGCAGAAACCCATTTTGTTTTTTCAGGAGGTTAGAAAGAGGAAAAAAAATCACACTTGATACAAAGTTGGCAAACAACTTCCAGTTGATGAGAAAAAAATAGCAAGGAATTACAACATTTAAGATTAAGAATAGTTTTAGCTATAATAACAAAGCATCTCTGCCTCTTAGATAATATTTACTAATGAGCATATGCTACATGTTCTGTACAAGACAAAAGCAACATTTTCCTGAAAAGAATTTAATAGTTCATTTCCTTTCTTTATTCCTGTCCTCCTTGTTAAGTTGTGGGCCAAAGGGCAAACATTAAATTAACTGTAAGACTTTTTTATATTATTATTATTATTATTATTATTTTGGTGTGGAGACATTAAAAATATGTGCTTCTGTACTATGTAGGTTTTTTTTTCAAAATGAAATTTGTAGAAACACATTAAATAATCATTGTTAAACCTTGGTAAAAAAAAAAAAAAAATCCCAACAAAAATCAATGGTTGAGCAAACCTGATATATACTGGTACAAATGTGGAGATGTAAACACAATCTATCAGGTAAATAACCATATAGGTTCTATCATCAATGTTTGAAATGACTGAAGGAATAAACTACATAAAGGTCTAGTGTTCATAGTTCCTGGGATTTTTTAATTCTGTATGATACTATAAATATATAATTATTTGCTGGGTATTTTTGGCACCTAATCATGATAAATTTCTTATATATTGATAAGATTCTGGCATGGGAATAGATTTAAAATCTTACAGAAGTACTGCATGATTTCAGGAAAGGTCAACTGGTACAAATGATAAGGATATTTTAAATGCTGAACAGTAAGAAACCTTTGCTAAATGTCCAGAGAGGGTGATCATAATCCAAACATGGAGACCGCTTTTCTGTCAAGCTTGTGGCCTGGCAAAACGCCTTTCAATACTATTATGGAAGCTTTATTCATCAAGCTAACATGTTGATAAATGTGCATGAAAAACTAGGTCCTGTCTCAAGTTCCGCTTCCAAAGTAATACATCAGGCACCATTTTATTGAATGCAACAGTTGTTTCTATGACCATTAGAGTCTTTGAAGCTAAAACACATTTTAGGATGATATTTGTACAAATACAAAAGTTGCTTGCTATTAAAAGCTCCACACTCTTTTGTCTTATGAGCTGTATGGCATCTTCATATTTCAGTCTACCTTCAATTAATGCTAGGGCAACGAGCTCTCCCAAGCCCTGTAACACAGTGAATAGCAGTACAACAGCCAGGTTCTTCACAAAACTTAGTTTTTATAAGACTTAACCAGTCATCAACAATCTGGTTGGATAGCAGTGCACCATCATCCAAAGGCCAGTCAAAACCATGAATGCCTTCTTTTTCCATAAGAGTGGTGTCATAAGTTGCTTCACATACTCTTACTATTGTGGAAACTCCATACTTCTTAAGTTCCTCTATAAATTTATTTAAGGTCACATTGGTTGGATTGGGTGTTATAAGAAATCTCATGTTCTTGTATGTGACTTTCATAGGAGCTAGATAGTTCATTCAATCCATGTTAATATAGTTTTAAAAAATTCAATAGGGTTATGAAAGAATTTAAAAAAATGAATACAGAAATTATGTAAGAAACTGAAGTCTACTTCAGAATACTCCACTGTAGGTCAGAACTCTTGAAATTTGTTCTGGGGATATCAATTTAACACTTCTGTGCCCAGGTTAACTACTCTTATGGGGGCTTCTTTCTTGGTGGAGTCATAATGAATTTCTACAGTTCGCTTGTCTGCATAGAAGTTGTGCTGTGCCTGGTAGTAATCTCCACTGGCCTTCAGAAACTCCATAAATGTGTGACCAAGAATACCGTATAACTCAAGAATATGTTTACACATTAAAGATTGTGGCCTAATTGTACAGCTGGTTCTCAAGACGTGGTGGCAAAAGCGGCAGCTATATTGGCAGTGGCTGCAGGGTAGGAGGTGGCGAGGTCACCAGGCTCTACCATGCAGTGAGCGGCTCCCAAGAAAATGAGTCACCTAGCCGGCCCTCAGCAATAGGAGCCAATACTCACTATAGGCTCCAAGGCCTTTTCACTTTCTTTTGAAGCACAATAGTTTTTAGTTTTGATTAAAAAACCCTGATTTATGTTTTTCTTTGCCATTTGTGCTTTTGGTGTTACAAATCTTGAAGGCTTTACACAGCTTGAGGTCTTGAAAATTTACTCCTATATTTTCTTCTAGGAATTTTACAATATTAGATTTTATATTTAGGTCTATGATCCATTTTTAGTTAATTTTGTATATGGCACCAGGAAGCATTCCTATTCATTCATTTTTTCTCCCCAGAGCTTTTATATTTGAGTTTATTTTTCATTTAACTTTAAAACACTATTATTTAGTTGATAGGAGTCCTGGAGTGGCGATGTGGGTTAATGCGCCAGACTGCAAATCCATTTGAATTGCCAGGTTGGCAGTTCAAGTTTACCAGCTGCTCCTTGGAAACCCTATACAGGATTACCATGGGTCTGAACCGACTCGACAGCACTTAACAACAACAACAACATAGTTAATTATTAAAACAAAAACAAAAGTAAGTAGTGAGTATATTAAGATTACAGTACTCCACTTACTCATCACTGCATACAAAATACCAGCAGTGAGTGTTATTCACTGGCCGCCATATTAAGAGGTCTGGCAATGAACCCTACCTCTGGGGTGATGGTCACCATCTTCATACGTTTCTCCATTGTAATGGCGCCATCTTTTCTGGTTGGGATTAAAGCCCACCAGTTCTACCTAATCCATGTCATCAGTCTCTTCTGCTTACTTCCTCTCAGGTAGGACTTTTCCCAGTAAAGACAATTTATCAGGTGACAGAAAATCATTCTCAGGAAAGTTTACCTTAAATTCAATGATTAGGTGCCCCTTTTCATATGGTCTACTATAAATTTGCATACCTTCATTTAGCACACATTTGATATCTTCATGCTTGACAATCTGACCTGGATGAGAGGTGATGACTATGGTTCGGTTGTCAAGCGTGGATATCCACTTTTGGAAGCCATGTAATGCTTCAACCAGCCACATGTCCATATGCATGAAAAGGTCTTCACCCATCTAGTAAAAACAACATGGTCCTTCTGATCTAAAACAATAATTATATCGCCTGGCTCCAGTCCTGGCTCTTGGTCTCCTTCAGCTTGGAATGTTATCTTCTGGCCATCTTTCATGCCTTTGTCAATATGAACGTCTGGGATCTTCTTCTCTTGAACTATCTTCCTTCCATTGCAACTTTTACATCTATCTTTAGGGCTGAGGCGTTCCCCATGGCCCTGGCACTCCATGCACACAGACTGAATTTGCTGGACGATTCCAGGTCCTATCTGATGAGTTTGTATATGCATCCCATTCCCTCAGCAGTTAGGGCAGCACTCTACTGCTCCTTTCTTATCACCTCGGCCTTCACATTTGTCACATATCACATTCTTTTGCAGAGCTAGTTTTCTTGTTGCTCCATTATATAAATGTTATAGTGTTACTAAGAGTTGTTGATGCACAGTGTTTTTTTTCCTCTCCTTTCTCTCTGCATCCTTCAACCACCTCCAAAAAACATATCAAAGATGTCCATGGGGAAACCAAAACCATCACCTGCCCCACCCTCTTTGATGGCCTCTTCTCCTCCTTTGTCATACATTTCTTTATTCTTTGCATCAGAGAGCACTTCATAAACTTGAGAAATCTATTTAAACTTCTTGCCTTCATTAGGATTCTTATCAGTATGGTACTTCAAAGCCATTTTCCTGTAAGCTTTTCTCAACTCTTCCTGGGTGGCACTGGGTTTGACCCCCACAACATCATTGTAGGTGGTTTCTTTCACCATTTTCTACATTTTCACCATTTTAATAGGCAAATACTGGTGTGGGAGAGTGAGAAGGAGTGCATTGCTGTGCACACTTCGGGCAGCTGCTGCTCCTCCACCTCTCATGAAGCGTTCTGCAAAGTCCCTATTCATTTTTTTGTATGCTAATGATAATCCCAGAATTATTTGTTGAAGAAACTATTCTCTCACCATTGAATTGTCTTGGCACTATTATTGAAAATTCATTGTAAGTATACATTTATAGTATGGAATGTAAATTTCAAGATGAGGCATCAGTACATTTCAGGAACTCTAGGAGTCAGGGCCACCCCTATAGGTAAGTTACTTGTTCCTGTTGAGACTTGCTTAGGCCTAATCTAGAATGGACCATTTCCCGATCAGGTCATAACGGGTAATTCCAGATACATAATTACTTGGTTCCTTGAGTCAGCTATGCTTCTGTCCGTTGCTGCTGCCACTGTGCCAATTCATCTCATTTAGGGTATTCATCTTTTTGGCTGACCCTCCACTTTACCAAGCATGATGTCCTGCTCCAGGGACGCATCTCTCCTGATACTACGTGTGAAGTATGAGAGACGAAATCTGGCTGAACTGCTTCCAACACAGAATTGTTAATTCTTCTCACAGTCCACAGTACTTATAATATTCACTTCCAACATCATAACTCACATGCATCAATTCTGTGGTGATGGGAAACAAGTAGTGGGAATTGTAACAGTATCTAACCTCCCCAGTATGCTATTCTGCCCTGATGATACAAGGAAGTTTAAGAAACCTCCTGGTTTCAGAACTCCCCTAAACACAAATATGTACTCTCAGGATTAGCCACAATTTTAAGGGGATTCAGATCATATGATCCCTGGTATGGTGCTATAGGATAAGCACTGAGCTGATAATTGCATGATCAGTAGTTGAAACCCACCAGCTGTTCTTTGAAACCCTATGAGTAAGAAACAATTTGATCTAAGTTACTAAAATTTAATGAACTTGACCTATACTTATGGATGTAGTAACTCAAAATACCAACTGAGAGGGAAGGAGCCTTTATATCAAGTATCAATCCTATCCTCTCTATATACAGGGTTAATAGGGATGGGCAACTTAGACATTGGCTACCTAAAATGAGGGGGTGATAAAGGCATGAAGTGGTTGGCTTACAAGTTTTGAAGAGGGAGTTTAGTTTAAGAGTGTGCAGGGCAAGATAAAATCCCCACTGAATAGTTTTCATCTTGTCTAGACAGGTCTGGTGAAAACAGTTGGGAATAAGATTCTTATGATTCAATAGTGAGTAATTGTTATCATGACTAATTGCAACTGTCACAACTGTAAAGGTAGAAGTTTTTTTTTAACAAAAAGGGGGAAGTAGTTTATCTTACAGTCCAGGAACAGAGGACGCTAGGACGATCAAGGGAGAGAAGCGCATGAGTGGAATGTGGAACCCTATCCAGGGAAGCAGTGACACCAGAGATGGAGGCAGAGATGAGGACATGGAGAGAGAGAGTAGCTGAGGACTCTAGACTCATGGATAGAGAAAGACTGAGTACTGACAGCCAGAAGGCAGATTTGGAGAATGTGCCCTGTGGTGGTTTAAATTATTATATATTCCTGAGTGTTTTTGTGTACATTTCCGCCCCCCAAAACAAACAAACAAACAAAGAAAAAATCAGAGGGAATAGAAGCAAATACTGTTGAATAATGATGAACAGAGGATATTGTAATCACTGCAATGAAACTATGAGTGCTAAATGGATGTTCTACCATGTAAATTATCACTCAAATAACAATAAAAAACTTTAAAGAAAGAACAAACTTGGTGGCACACAACAACAGCAACAGCAGCATCTCATACTTCTTGTCCTTTGGGATAAATAAAAAACAAAAATAAAAGCCAAAGCATTGCATTTAAGACAATTCCATCTCACAGTGACTCTGTGTTTCAGATAGAGCTCCATAGGATTAACACTGACCACAATTTCACAGAAGTAGATTGCCAGTTCTTTTTCCTGTTGTTGTTGTGAAGTGCCGTCGAGTTGGTTCCGACCCATAGTGACCATGTATAGGGCTTCCAAGGAGCAGCTGGTAAGCTTGAACTGTCAATCTTGAAGTTCAAATGGCTTTGCAGTCTGATGCATTAACCCACAGCGCCACACCAGGCTTTTCTTAGGGGAACACTAATTCCTTATTCTTTCTTGCTCTCTTGTATTCTGAAATTTTGGCTGCTCTCTTTCTCAGTTCAGAGTTTAACTCTTACTTAGGGTATTGAAGCACAAAGGTTAATGCGCTGGACTGCAATGTTGTTTGAACCGCAAGGTCAGTTGTTCAGGCTCACCAGTCCCTTCTCAGAAACACTATACAGGGTCGCTATGGGTCGGAACTGATTCAACAGCACTTAACAACAACAACAACTCATTCTAGTGTTGACTAATACCTGGATCTCTTCTCCTAGGCATATGTGAAGTGTAATTTTCAGCCTCTGTATAGTTTGTTGTTGTTGTTGTGAAATGTCGTCGAATTGGTTCCGACCCATAGCAACCCTGCATAGGGTTTCTGAGGAGCAGCTGGTGAGCTTGAACCACTGACCTTTCAGTTCAAACGGCTTTGCAGTGTGGCGCATTAACCCACAGCGTCACACTAGGACTCTGTATAGTTAGGTAGAGCTATTTGACTTGTTCCAGTCAATTGTCTGTTGTGAGAATGTAGGATATGCGCTGAACTGCTAACTACAAGGATTCCTTGGTTCAAACTACCAGCCACTCCTTGGAAACCCTGTACAGGGTCACTATGAGTTGAAACTGGCTTGAGGACCAATTAACAACAACAATATCAACAGCCAATTGTCTATGGGCAGACATGAAGTGTGTCACATTTGGGCTAAGGCCATGAAGATCCCAGTTAGGACTTTCCAGCTTTCTTTTCCTTACCTTGACCACGTTGTTGTTGTTAAGTGCCATCGAGTCGGTACCGAGTCACAGTGACCTTATGCACAGCAGAACGACACACTGCCCAATCCTGGGCCAACCTCACTATTTTTGCCCTGCTTGAGTCCATCAATGCTGCCACTTGGCCAATCCATCTCATTGGGGGTCTTCTTTGATCACATGGGAGCCATATATTCTAGATGGCAGTGTTACAGGATGCAAGTAAATTGCCTTGAAGAGCCAGTGGGATCAGATCATAAAAAATTCTGAGAAAGAAAAAAAAAATGTATTAAATCATGGAACTTTGTCCATTTGCTTATTACAGTAACACAACTTAAACCATATTCTAATATAAGAGGAAAAATGGCCTCTTGATTAGTTTTTAGTTACTAATGCCTTTTGTGTCATAACTAGAACAATTGTCTTTAAATCTTTGTTGTTGCTAGTTACTATCTATTTCATTCTGACTCATGGTGTGTCAGAGTAGAACTCGTCTGCAGAGTTTCCAAGATGTTGACATTTTGGAAGCAGATTGCCAGGCCTTTCTTCCAAGGTGCTTTGAGTGGATTCTGACAAAATCATTTGGATTATCCAGAAATTAAACTTTCCTGCTTTCTTGGAAGTTGGGATAGCCCACACAGGTAGTGCCCTTAGGAACCCTTTTGGACAGAACTCTTTTGAACTAGGATGTTTGAAAAATCTAGCTAGTAGAAGTCACCTTTGAGTGAAACAATGTTTCAAGTAAAACCATTTTGCCTTGGGCATTGTGAATGTTTTTGAAGAATTCAGCCAGTTTCTGGAAACAGACGTCAAGTGTCAGACTAGGAGCTAGGTGCAGGGTAAATTAGTAATTGTTTTAATTGTTCTTCTAGACAATGCTGTATGAAAATACTTGCTGGCCACAAATTTGTTTCTCACTTCTTTTTTAACCTTTTTTTTTTTTTTTTCCCCTGTGGCAATACCAATAAGATTTGGCCTAGAATTTTTGAAGTTCTCATTTTCAAGAATATTTCTGATCTCTAGTTGAAATGTTACCTTGATTTGCACATTGCATATTCAATAAATGTCAGTGCTATGACTGACTTGATATGATTGTTGTTTTGATAGTTGGAAACACCAACCTTTCAGGAAGTTGTTGGTGTTGCTAAGTGCCATCAAGTGGGTTCCGACTCAGATTTGTGGACCACTTAACCATCTGTGCCACTAGGGATTGGGCCCCCTTTAGGTCTGGCTGGCTGTGCCTGCAAGTCAGTTCTGACTTACAGTAACCCTGTATATGATTTCCCCGGCTGTAAATCTTTATGGCAGGAGAAGGCATCATCTTTCTCCCAAGGAATGCCTGTTGGATTTGAACTGTTGACCCTGAGGTTAGCAGTCCATCTTGCAACCTACCATGCTACCAGTGCTCTTTTAGGTCTGTTGTTGTTGTTGTTAAGTGCCACAAGTCAGTTCTGACTCATAGCAACTCTGTAGGGTTTTCAAGGAGTGGCTAGTGAGTTTGAACAGCCAGTCTTGTGGTTCAAACTGACCTTGTGATCTAGTGCATTATTCTTCAGTGACATACCATAACTCCACCTTTTAGTTCTAGGACTGTTAATTTATATCTCTTAATACTGGAACATAAGACACACTTTTTATTCTCCATTAATTGTTTTCCATACAGTAATACTTGGTAACTCATAAAATTTCATATGCTTTCCCATGTTTCTTTCTTTCCCATTGCCTATGCAGAAGGTAGATTTCATAGTGGTACTTAAACAAAAGGCAGTATTGTTTTCATAAAGATGATTTTATTGGTTCCACAATATATACACAGCATTTAAAAATATACCTATTTTTAATTTGAAATTAATGTGTTCAGATTTATTAAGCAAATGTATCATTAATTTCTCAAAACACATGTTCCCCACTCTTTCTAGCTTTTGAATTCTGCTGGCTTTATTTATGTGTTGCTCTCAGTATATATAGAGCAATCCCATAGAATGAATTGTGTTCAGTGACTAAAAACTTTCCCCCACAAGGAGTTTGAAGTTTGCAAGCACGTCACCCAAGACAGGAATAAACACCAAGTGCTGTATGTGGGTTGGGGTTGTTGTTTCTGGAAAGATCAGTGGAAAAGGTGTGTTTTTAGCCTAGTGACACACAATTGATGTACTGTTACAATAATTTATCATGTAAAGTGAGACATTTAACAATAAAACAAGCCATTAGGAAGCCACTGGTGAGTCATTGCAGCGGTCTTTTCTGTTTTAAGGATGGCCTCAACCTTGTAGCAGAGAGTGACATATAAAGAAATGGCTTACCCTTCAGGAGCTCTCTGCATGGCTTAGGCTAAACTATTTTTTAATGCTTTTATACGGTCCCTGAAGCAATCACAAGAGGGCAGAGAAACACATAACTGTCAGCTTCCCGTAGTCCTTTACCACCTCTAGTATTAGCTCTCCAAGAGATTGCTGAAATTGTATTTCTCAGTGATCATTTAATAAAAACTTAAGACTCTTCTTTTAAACCATGAATTTCTTTCGCCCTCAAAGGACAAACACTGAGAGCTACGAAGGTGTAGGCTAGAGCTACGAAGGTGTAGCTACAGAGTTTATGGCTATGGCTCAGTTCTTGAATAATGAACTGACAGCTTGAAGTGAGTATGTGTGGTGTAGTGGAGACATTCGTCCAAAGGAAATGCAAGCTCAGTGAGAAAGCTGGATACATAGAATGGGAAAGGGAGTTGTAGGGAGTCTTGGAAGTTACTGAATCCTTGGGTAGTAAATGCAGTTAACTTCTTAGGTTGCTAACTGAAGTTCAGGTATACCCAGAGATACCTTGGAAGAAAGGCCAGGTTATCTACTTCCAAAACATTAGCCATTGAAAGCCCTGTGGAGTACAGATCTACTGTGATACATACAACACATTGCCTTGTGTTAAAATTAACTTTGAGACCTAATACTGGTTTTGAGAATTACAGGAATTTACCATTTGCACCCTGGATTTAGCCACTACTAGCTGAGAGATTTGGGACAGGTAACTTAACTTCTCTGAGCCTCATCTTCACATCAGTAAACTGCTGACAAGAATAGTGCCTTCCAAAAGGACTGTTAGAAATATTGCTTTGAGTACCTGGGTGGTATAGACATTTAATGAATTTGATTGCTAACCAAATATTAGAGATGCAAGTCTACCCAAGGGCCCTTAAAATAAAGACCTGGCAGTGCACTTCTAAAAACTCAGCCATTGAAAACCCTCTGTAGCCTATTTCTTTTAGGGTCCCATTGCCATGAATCAAAATCAATGCATTGACAGCCATTAAATGTATCTTATAAAGTAACCATAGTGCTCCTTGGGATCCAGGATGGCATGACTTCACCTCTCATACTTCTGACATACTATGAGAGGGAATGATCCCTGGAGAAGGACATCATGCTTGGTAAAGTGGAGGGTCAGTGAAAAAGAAAAAGATCCCCAGAAGAAGACCCCAGTGAGATGGATTGGCACAGTGGCAGCAACAATGGGTTCAAGTGTAGCAGCTATTAGGAAGATGGTGCAGAACTGGGCAGTGTTTCCTTTTGTTGTACGTAGGTTCACTGTGAGTCGGAACCAAATCGATGATACTTACCAACAATAAAACACAAGTAATTGGGTATAGTACTGAGCATAATACCTAACAGCAACCTCAACATTAATAATGAGTCATACACTTCAGTAACCATCTGATGAGTGTTTTACATATTATCATATAAAACTCTCCATTGTCAGTCTAACAAGGTCCTGCAAGGTATCACTCCCACTTTGCAAGAGAGAAAATTGATACTAAGGAAAGTTCTGTGACTTACCTAAGGACTCACAGTCTTTCAGATAGTCTATATTCAAGCCCACTTGTTTTAGCTACAAAAGCTGGTCTTTGTACTCTCCTGTTCAAAGAGTCCTGGTGGGGCACTGTAGGATAAACGTTGGACTGTTAGTCACGAGGTTGGCAGTTCAAACGGACCAGTTTCCCTTGGAAATGATATACCGGGTTGCCATGGGTTTTAGCTGACTTAATGGCACTTTACAACTAAGAACAAATAGACAAGACTTCCAGTTGGGGGCGGGATAAGAGACTCAGCAAAGTCTCTTCAGTGGAGGCTCAGAAAAGCTAGAAAAAATGCTTTACTGGGTCAGTCCACAGCTTTAAATTTAATATAAAGTAAAAGGAGCTCTGGTAGCGTAGTGGTTATGAATTGGGCTGCTAACCCCAAGATTGGCAGTTTGAAATGACCAGCTCTTCTGTGGTAGAAAGATGAGGCTTTCTGCTCCCGTAAAGATTTACAGCCTCAGAAACCCTGTGCAGGGTCACTGTGAGTCAGAACCGACTCCATGGCACTTAACAACAACAAGAACAAGGGGAAATAGTTTCAGGGGCTTATCAGTGGACAAATCTGACTGGGCAATAAGAAATGCGATACTTTCTGAATCAATTGGGACACTGCTTTAGGCCCACATGCAGTCTTCGCAGAGGTCAGAGGGCGGGGCCACAGCCAGCCTACTAGAGCAAGAAAACCACCCAGCCACTTAATTATGGAAAAAGAGGTGTGGCCTTTTATTGTTTTCTTTTCCTTTTTTTTCTTCCGCTCTGATGCTTTCCATTGTTATATCCTCTCTGCCCAGCCTGAATGTCTTCATGCAGGTGGGAGTATACCCCCTAAAAGGTACAGCATTGTGCCCACAGAGTATTATTTTCCCACAGTGCAAAGAGAAAGCAGCTGAAAGCCCCAGTTGGCTCCAGAGGGCTAATTATCTGGTGGGTTCTTATGACATCTGACTTTGGGATTTAGCCCAGAAGTCTGCTTGTCTACTTGAGTGGGAACTTTTCTTCCTGCCTTTTCTAACAAGGACAGTAGATCTGGCCATATAGCCAAGCCGTATTTTCACCCTGTAAAACCCCAACAAAACAGACAAGAGCCAACACCAAGTACTATATACAAAAACAGTGTATAAAACCAACACCTGGTACAAACACATTAAATGGAGAGAGACAGTCATTTTGAGAAGGACGCTATAAATATTCAGAGACCCAACGGATTGTCAGCGATAAAAATGTGAACAATCTTTCTTCCACTCATTTCTCATTCTCTGTCTGTACACCTCCACTCCAGTTACTAGAGGGGATACCTGAGCAAGTGGATACCTCCACCCAAGCCTGGAGGTTTCTACTGTGTGTGTACACTAATAGCAAAGGCTACTGGACTAGTTTGCTACAGTTTTTTTTTTTTGTCTTTTTGATCTTACTTTTTTCTTTGGGGTGGGAATTTTCTCTTCCTCCATTACCCAAGAAGAGACAGCAGTTATGGTAATATAGCCAACCTATAAGCATACCTTATAATATCCTAACATTTGGGCAGAAACCAATACCAGTTACTGGTATTGGCTACTATATGTTATATAGATAGCCAATACTTGCTAAGATTACTTGTATTTAAGTAATAACAGATGTGAAAAGGCAAGCCTATCCCCAGACCGCATCTATCAGGACACACTCAGTAAGCGTAATGATATAGCAATATGTTGTTGTTGTTAAGTACTGTGGAGTTAGTTCCAACTCATTATGACCCTGCACAGGGTTTCCAAGGCTGTAAATATTTATGGGAGCAGAATGCCTCATCTTTCTCCTGTGGAACCGCTGGTAGTTTTGAACTGCCGACCTTGAGGTTAGCAGCCCGATCCATAGCTACTATGCACATACATTCATTTAATTATTGAAAACACATCTAAGTACTGATAATGTCCAAGAAACAACAACAAAATATCTTTGCTCATGTCCTGAAACAAAAAGAGTAACTGAGACAAAGGAGCTGATTGCAGATGTAGACTTCCCATTAGACGGAGAGCAGGCTTTGGAACTGCCTGAGAAGTAATTCAGGAGAATGATATTGAGGTGCATCCAAATGCTCCACAGAAGGGAGGAGGGGAGGAAAATAAGGAAGGAGTCAGGAAAGTGCTACAGTAACAATCAAATAAGATAGATAAAGCATTGGAAATAATTAAAAACCTGCAAAAAGAGGTCCAAATGATTGATAATAAAATATCTTAAATAGACAATACACTGAAAGGGCAAAACAGTAAAATTGAAGAGATGAAGCCAGAACCAGTGAACTGGAAGACAAAGCTCCTAATACTACTACGATAGAAAAGCAAGCAGAAATAAGGATAAAAAAAAATCTGAAGGAAGTCTAAGATTCATGTTGGACAACATGAAGAGAAATAATGTAAGAATTATTAGCATTCCAGAGTAGGAAGAATCACCCAAGTCCACAGAGGAGTGCTGGAAGAATACTTTCCTAACATTTTGAAGGATGAAAAGATAAGTATTGAAGAAGCTGAGTGAAGCCCAGGAAGGATAGATCCCTAATGAAAATCGACAAGACATATCATAATCAAGCTCTCTAAAATCAAAGACAAGGAGCGAATCCTAAAAGCAGGGAAAAGAGAAGTGTTACTAACAAAGGCAAGCAAATCAGATTAAGCTCTGATCGCTCAGCAGAAACCATGCAAGCAAGAAGTCATTGGGGTGACATATATAAAACCCTAAAAGAAAAAAGAAAAAAAAGCCAATCAAGAATTGTCTACCCAGCAAAGCTGTCATTAAAGTAAGATGGCACAATCAAAACATTCCTGGATAAACAGAAGCTAAGAGACTTTGTCAAAGCCAACCCAGTGCTTCAAAACATCCTAAAGGGAGTTCTTTGGACTGACAACTAACAAGAACAGAAAACAACCAGAGATTGACAGATGTGGCAACACCGCACAGAACTCAGTCGACAGAAGATTCCAGAATAGAACAAATTTACAACAAATTCAGAGGACCTGGATGACTGGTCAAAGATAAAAATAATTACAATGTCAAAGAATGCAAAAATACAGGAACAGATATCCAGGTGGTGAGGAGGTCAGGCAGATTGCACGATAAAGTAGACTCTCTTAAATGGAGGAAAAGCTAGTAGATTATAGGGTAACTTCAAAGAAAATTAATACTTCACAGCATACCAAGAAAATGAAGATACAATAATATGGAAACATTAAAGCTAAGAAGAAACTGACAAAGAG
>NW_006408548.1:10205436-10207967 GCF_000296735.1 Chrysochloris asiatica | reverse complement strand
GACAAAGATACAGAGGAACTAAACAACACAATTATCCAACTTGAACATATAGATGTGTACAGAGCATTCAACCCAACAACAACACAATACACATTCTTTTCCAGGGCACATGGAACCTTCTCTAGAACATATCATGTGGTAGATCACAAAGCAAGTTTGCTGTGAATTGAAACCAACTGGATAACACTTAACAGCAACAACAACTATATATCAGGGCTCTGGTGGGGCACTGTAGGAGAATCACTGAACTCCTAACACAAGGTAGGCAGTTGAAACCCACCGAACACTCTTAACAACTGTGTACTGGGTCACTGTGAGTCAGAATTGACTTAATGGCCCATACCAATATGACCACCAGCAACATTATAATTTAGGAGTTGTGTTAGGGACTGAGGTTATGGAAAGACAAGGAAAACACCACCAAATAGTTATACCTGCCCTCAAAGTCTACGCAGAAGAGAACTGTTGTTATTAAGTGCCATAGAGTCAGTGCTAACTCACAGCGACCCAGTTTAGGGTTTGAAAGCAGCAGCTGGGGAGTCTGAACATGCCAACTTTGTGATTCAAACTGACCTTATGTCCTTTTGCTTATCCTATAGTACCACACTAGGAAGAGAAGTAGATATGTAAAAAGATGAATTGTCTTAGGGTGGGTTGAATGCATTTGACATTAGCATCAGAGAAAAGAATTCTTGGGTGGATCACTGTATTAGCAGGTTTCTTAGTGGTAAGCAACAGAAATTAACTGTGGATAATTTAAGCAGAAAGGAACTTACTGCAACTATATTAAGTAGCTCCTAGAATTGCCAGGGAGCCTGGAAAGTCAGGTAGACAAAATACCCATTGCTGTCAAGTTGATTTCACATCATAGTGAACTATACAGTAAAGTAGTACTTCCCATAGCATTTTGTAGTCTGTTTATGGAAACAGAATGCCATATCTTTTTCAAAAAAAGCTGGCTGGTTGGTTTGAACCTCTAACCTTTTGTATTTAATGGTGGTACCATCTTAGTTGACAGAATGTTGTTTCTGTTAAGTGTCATCGAGGTGGTTTGACCCATAGTGACCCTGTAAAGGGTTTCCAAGGAGCAGCTGATGAGCATGAACCACTAACCTTGCAGATCAAACCAACTTTTCAGTCCAGCACATTAAACTGCATCACCACACCAGGACAGAACTGTTGTTGGTAATTACCATCAAGTTGACTCCGACCCATAGCAACCCTATATAGGGTTTCTGGGGAGCAGCTGGTGAGGTTGAACCGCCGACCTTATAGTTCAAACCCACAGCGCCACTAAATATAAACAAGATACATCAAACAAAATATCACCACTGAATCAGTTTGCTAACATGACCTTGCTGTCAGCTTTGAACAGCAGTGTGCTATTTTTGAACTGCCATTACCATTAACACTAAATGCTATCTGTAATATCCTCCAGACTAAATGCCATCGACAGGTACATCATTTCTGCACAACTAAGGTAACCTGCTTTTACCATAGTTGCAAAGGAAACTGGAAAACTGATATTTTGTCAGCTTTTTTAGATGGAGGGAGTCCTTGGGTGGTACAAATGGTTAACACATTTGACTGCTATTTGAATTCATACAGAGGTGTCTGAGAAGAAAAATTAAGTGCTCTACTTCTGAAAAATCAGTCATTGAAAACCCTTTGGATAACAGTTCTAGTCTGACATACTTGGTAAACAACTCATTAGCAACTGGTTTACTACTTTGTAGTTGGATCAGGTTGTGTTTTCCACTAAAATTTAGAAAGTAAGGAATTATCCAAAAGGGATTTAGATGCTAGTCATTCAGAAACATATGCTGAAGACAATCGAAGATTATGCTTTCATCTTTGTCAGCTTTGCTAAACTAATGTTGTTGTTAGGTGCCATCTAGTCGGCAATAACACATAACGCCCATATGCACAACAAAACAAAATAGTGTCTGTCCTACTCCAAACTCACAACTGGTGTTAGGTTTGAGCCCATGACTGCTTCCACTGTGCCAATGTAGCTCACTGGTGGTCTTCCTCTTTTCCTATGACCCTCCACTTAACCAAAGATGATATGCTTCTCCAGGCACTGTTCCCTCCTAATATAGCTGAAGAGAGACTAAGTCTCACCATCTTGGTTTACAAAGAACGTTCTGTTGTACTTCCAACACAGATGTATTTGTTCTTCTGGAAGTCCATGGTAATGTTAATGTTCTCCTCCATCACCATAATTCAAATGTATCAATTCTGCTATGGTCTTCCTTATTCACTGTCCAACTTGTGCTTGCATATGAAATTATTGAAAATACTATGGTTTGGGTCAGGAGCACCTTTGTCCTCAAGGTGACATCTTTGCTCTTGAGCACTTTAAAGAAGTCTTGTTCAATATATTTGCCAAGTGAATACATCGTTTGATGTCTTGACTGCTGCTTCCATGTGTGTTGATGGTTGACACAAGCAAAATGAAGTCTTTGACAACTTCCATCTTTTCTCCATTTATATGGATGTTCTTTATTGGTCCAATTGTGAGGAATTTT
>NW_006408548.1:10191042-10199863 GCF_000296735.1 Chrysochloris asiatica | reverse complement strand
TGGCTGCCTTTAATTTCCCTGTGTTGCTGTATACCTCTTGCTGAGACTTCCAGCACAATATTGAATAGGAGTGGTGACAAAGGGTATCCTTTTTTGGTTCCTGTTTGCAGAGGGAAGACTTTCAGTTTCTCTCCATTGAGAGCAATGTAGGCTGTTGGTTTTGTATATGTGCTTTACAAACTCCAGGAAGGATAGAATCCAAAAGAAAATCACCTAGACGTATCATAATCAAGCTCTCCAAAAGCAAAAACATGAAGAGAATTCTAAAAGCAGCCTGGGGAAACAGAAGTGTTAATTACAAAGGCAAGCAAATGAGATTATGTTCTGACCTCTCAGCAGAAACCATGCAGGCAAGAAGGAAATGAGACATATATAAAACCCTTAAAGAATAAAACTGCCAAACAAGAATTGTCTACTCAGCAAAACTGTCAAGCAAATACGATGATGCAATCAAAACATTCAAGATTAACCAGAAGCTAAGAGACATCTTCAAAGCCAACCCAGAGCTTCAAAACTTCCTAAATGGAGTTCTTTAGACTGAAAACCAAAAAGGACAGCCAACAACCAGAGATTGACAGACATAGCAACACCACCCAGAACTCAGTAGACAGATAGCAGAGTCCAGAACAGAACAAAATTGTAACAACAAATTCAGAGACCATGGGAGGTCAAAGATCTAAATAATAACAATGTCAAAAGAAGGGAAGAATATATGAATAGAGATCCAGATGGTGAGGAAGTCAGGTAGATTGTAGGATACAATAGACTGTCTTGAATGGAGGGAAAAGTTAATAGACTATAGGGTAACCTCAAAGAAAATTAATACTTCACACCATAACATGAAAATGAAGATCCAAGTATAACATGGAAACATTAAAACTAAGAAGAAACTGACAAGAAATTGCACAAAAAGCTTGAACTCAACAGAAGAAGGCATGCAGAACAAAGGAACAAGCAGCATCACAAAAAAACTAACATGACAGCAGTTAATTCATACCTATCGATAATTACACTGAATGTCAATAGATGAAATGCACCAGTGAAGAGACAGAGTGGCAGAATAGATAAGCATACAAGACCCTTCAATAGGCTGTCTGCAAGAGGTACACATTACACATAAAGACAAAACAGACTAAAAGTTAAAGGATTGAAAAAAATATACCAAGCTACTTGTCATAAAAAACAAGCAGGAGTGGCAATACTAATCACTGATAAAATCAACTTTAAGGCAAAAACCAGTATAAGAGATAAAAAATGACACTATCTCATGATTAAAGTGTCAGTTGAGCAAGATGTCATAAATATTTATGCTCCCAATGAAAGAGCACCAAGATATATAAAGCAAACCCTACTAGAATTGAAGAAAGAAAAAGACAAGTCTACAATAATTGTGGGAAATTTTAATACGCCACTTTCGAAAAGGGATAGAACAATCAGAATGAAATGCAACAAAGATACAGAGAATCTAAACAGAACAATTAACCAACTTGACCTCATAGATATGTACAGCGCATTCTACCCAACATCATAATACACATTCTTTTCTAGTGCATATGGATCATTCTACAGACTTCACTATGAGTTAGGCCACAAAACAAGCCTCCATCAATTTACAAACATCAAAATACTACAAAGCATCTTTCAGACCCCAATGCTATAAAACTAGAAATCAACAATAGGACAACCAAGGAAATAAATTCGGATACATGGAAAATGAATAATACCCTGATGAAAAAAATTCTCAGTAAAATCCTAGCCAACAGAATTCAGCAGCACATCAAAGAAATAATACATCATGACCAAGTGGGTTTCATAAAAGGGATGGTTCAACATTAGAAAACCAATCAGTGTAACCCACTATATAAATAAGAAAAAGGAAAGGAACCACATGATCATATGGATTGATGCAGAAAAGGCATTTGACAAAATCCAACATCCATTCCTGATAAAAACAATCAACAAAGTAGGAATTGAAGGGAAGTTCCTCAACATAATTATGAACATATATACAAAACCAACAGCCAACATTACTTTCAATGGAGAGAAACTGAAAGCCTTCCATTTGCGAACAGGTACCACTATTAATTAAATACCACGCACATGGAAAGACTTCTCCAAAAGAGTAGGAAAAATTTTTGGCAGTAACATAGCTACCAAGAGATTAATCTAAAAAATTTATAGAAAACTTTCAATTCCTCAACAATTAAAGACAAATAATACAATTTTTACATGGAAGAAGATACCAACAGACAATTCAGCTAAGAAGACAGTCAGTCAGCAAATATTTAAAGAAATGCTCATGATCATTAACTATTAGAGAAATCCAAATCAAAGCAACAATGAGATACATCTCATCCAAGCAATTAGAGTAATCATTAAAAAAATTAGAAAATAACAAATGCTGATGAGGGTGTGGGAAAACTGGTACTCTTATATACTGTTGGTGAAACTGTAACATGGTATAACCATTATGAAAAATGGTTTGGTGATTCCTTAAAAAGTTAGAAATAGAGATGCTTTATGACCCAGCGATCCCACTACTGTGAATTATTCATTGTATCATTTATTCACCGTAAGGAGCTCTGGTTACAAGTCAGGCTGCTAACCTCAAGGTCAGCAAGAGGCTTTCTGCTTTTCTAAAGGAAACCCTGTACAGGGTCGCTATGAGTCAGAACTCACTCCATAGTACAGTACCACCACTACCATTATTCACAGCAGCAAAAAGATGGAAATAAGTTAAGTGCTTATTAGCGGATCAATGGATAAGCAAACTACAATACTTATACACATATGGATACTACACTGTGTTAAAGAATAATGATTAATGCACCAATAATGTACTTGGGAGATACTGTACTGAGTGGAATAAGTCAATCTTAAAAGACCAAATACTGTATGAAACCATTATTATAAAAAGTCAATAAAAGGTTTACCCGTAGAAAGGAAAAATCTTAGATTGCTACCAGGAATGGGAGAAGTGGACAGGAGAAGTCACTAACTAGATTTGTTGTTGAGTGCCTGTTGCGTTTATGTGTGGATACATAGGTAGATAAGAAACCTGCACTGATGTGAGAGGGAATATTGGAGGGAGTACATTTATGAGCATACACAGACTTGCTGTTGTTGTCAAGTACTGTTGAATTGGTTCTGACTCATAGTGACCCTTTGTGGGGTTTCCAAGGCTATTAAATCTTTGCAGGAGCAGAAAACCTCATCTTTCTCTTGTCGAGCAGCTAGTGGGCTTGAACCATGGCCCTTGTGGTTTGCATTCCGGAGCTTGTATGGAGCCACCACAGCCCCATATATAGATTTGTTGTTTTTAAGTGCTGTTGAGTCAGTTCCCACTCACATGAACCTATATATGGTTTCTGAGGAATGGCTGATGAGTTTGAACTGCCGACCTTGAGGTTCAAACTGACCTGGTGGTCCAGTGCTTATCCTACAGCACCACACCAGAACTCCATATGTATTAGTATGTGCTGCAAATATGAACAGACCCAGGTATATAGAAGAGCATATATTGGGTAAAGTTATGCAAACCTATTCGCCGTAACCAAACATCTTGAGGGATTGAGTCACTGGGCTTAAGGGCTTAATACCACAGTCTCAGGGGACATCTAGGTCAACTGGTATAACCCAGTCCAAAAAACTGTTTTCTATATCCTGCTTTAACGTGTAGTGACAAGGATCTTAAAAGTTTGTGAGCAGTTATATAAGATGCAACAGTTGGTCTCTCCATATATGGAGCAAAGAAGAATGAAGGATATGAAAAACATCTCAAAAACAAAAGCAAATAGACCAAAGAACTAATGAACTATACAAACCATAGCGTCCAATACCGTGAGACCAGAGAACTAGATGATGTCTGGTTGGCTGCCACTACCAACTACTTTCCTGAGGACCACAATAGAAAGTCCTGGACAGAATGGGAAAGGAATGTAGAATAACATTTTAAATCATAAAAAAGTCCACAATTACTGATATTCTGGAAACTGCTGGAACCTCTGAGAAACTAGCCCTTAGACATCCTTAAAACCTGAAACTGAATCAACTCACTGGGGTTACCTTTCATCCAAACAATAGAGAAACCTACAAAGTGAACATTAACAGCGGTGAGGACTGTGCTTCTCTGAACAGTCAATCCTAGGAGATCAAAAAGGGAGCATTTGCCTAAAAACAAAGTTAAGATGACAGGAAAGGCAGGCAAGATGACTGAATAGAACTAAGGAACCCAGGGAAGAAAAAGGAAGACAGCTGCTAAAGTGAAGGGATTGAAACTCATATCTGGAAACAAAATATGTATAAATTGTTGAATGTGAAACTAATTTTCTCGCTAAATTATCACCTAAACCACAATGAAATGTTAAAAAGAGGGAAAAAAAATAGTTTCAAGAATCTAAAACTTTGGGGGATTTCAGTCTTAGAAAAAATTTAAAACTCCTTTTCCTCTAAATCCCCTATATCTCTGTATCATCACAGTATTACTAGATTCATATTAAATGATATTAATATGACTGGAAATCCATTATAGTATTTAAAAATTGGCCAGATAAGGTAAAATATTTAATTTATTTTGCATCTGCTGTGATGCTGAAAGCTATGCTACTGGTATTTTCAGTGCCATCAGGGTCACACATGGTGGACAAGTTTAATGGGAACTTCCAGAGTAAGACAAACTAGAAAGAAAGAGAGGTGGACCACTTGTGAATGATTAGCCACTGCAGGCCTTTTGAATAGTAGCAGCACAGCAGTATCTAATATCATGCCTAAGATGAGCCCTTCAGTTTGGAAAGCACTCAAAATATGACTAAGGAAGAGCTAATTAAAGTAGGGTTGATATTAATGATGTGAATGGAGGAAAACTTTTGGGACCATCATTTTCAGATGGGACATTGTAAAAAATGAGAATAGTCAGCTGCAGACATCCATTAGTAATCTGAGCATGCAAAGTACAAAGTATGAATGTAGGAATATTGGAAGTTGTTAAAAATGAAATGGAACATATAAAGATCTATATCCTGGGCATTAGTGAGCTAAAATGAAGTGGTATTGGACATTTTTAATTAGCCAGTCATATGGTTTCCTTTTCTGGGAATGACATATTGAAGAGGAATGACATTACATTCATCAAGTAAAAGAGCATTGCAAGATCTTTCTTGCAGTACATTGCTGTCGGTGATAGGATAATATCCAAACACCTAAGGAAGACCATCAATGCCTCTATTATCGAAATTTGCGTTGTTATTGTTATTAAGTGCCGTTGAGTCGATTCCAACCCATGGCAACCTGGTATAGGGTTTCCAAGGAGTAGCTGGTGAGCTTGAACCACTGACATTGCAGTTCAAACAACTTTGCAGTCTGACGTATTAGCCCGCAGCGCCACACCAGGACTCCTGCTGTGTATTAACCACTAAAACCCAGTGATGATGAAATTCAAGGATTCTACCAATTCATTCAGTCAGAAATTGATCAAATGCACTATCAAGGTACAGATGATTACTGGTGATTTGGAAACAGAAGAAGGGTCAATAGATGGAAAGTACAGCCTTGGTGATAGAAACTTTGTTGGAGATCATATGATAGGACTTTTTTTCCTTCCATTGTATGTTCAGTCACTTTTAAAAGACATACACACATACACACATACGTCATGGATAATTTGATAGCACCAGTGATGGGCTCAGGCATAGCAACAATTTTGAGGTTTATGTGAAACTGGACAGTGTTTCGTTCTATTGTGCATAAGGTCACTATGTCAAACAACAGACTCGACAGCACTAACTACTACAATTTCAAATAGAATGAAATGGATTATGGACATGGTGGGATAATAAACTTGACATGATTTTCAGAGAAAAATTCTCAAAAAAACGTAATAAATATAATTGTAGTAGTATGTGTAAGCTTGGCTAGGCTATGGTTACCAGTGATTTGGCCAAACACTAGTCTAGTTGCGGTTTCATATCTAATCTAATCTAATTTAGCACCACTTGACTGTCAGTTTGTCATACTATGGTGACTTGCAAGTTGATGTGATTCTGGAAGCTATCCCACCGGTGTTTTAAATACCAGCAGGGTCATCCATGGTGGGCAGGTTTCAGATGAGCTTCCAGAAAAAAACAGATTAGGAAGAAGGAGTGATGAACTACTTCCGAATATTTAGTCACTGAACACCATGTGAATAGCAGAGAAACACGGTCAGATATAGTGCCGGAGAATGAGCCTCTCAGGTTAAAAGCCAATCTAAATGCAACTGGGGAAGATCTACCTCCTCAAAGTAGAGTTGACGGTGTTGACGGAAATGGAGTAAAGCCCATGAGAACAAAGCCTCTGGGACCTTCATTTGCTGATGTAGCACAACACGAAATGAAGAGAAACAACTGTAAACATCCATTAATAACAAGAACATGGAATGTATGATGTATGAGTCTAGGAAAATTAGAAATTGTCAAAAATGAAATGGAAGTTATAAACATCAATATCTTCGGCGTGAGTGAGCTGAAATGTACTGGCATTGGTCAATTTGAATCTGACAACCACATGGTTTACGGTGCTGGGAATGACACATTATGCAAACCCAATCTCCTACAACTGAAGAGAGTGAAGTAGTTATCCAGTGTTATAATGTCCTTTGTATTGTATTATTTGTAGGTTGATGTCAAGTCCAAGGAAGTTGAAGGTCATGTCTACAACACATTTTTTCTTTGTAGGTACTAACGGTGCTCCATTGAATACTAAGTAGAGGGTGATCAGAGAATTTAATGACATTAAAAAAATCTTTGTTAAAACTGGGGATGTTTGCCTTGTAGGAAAAATAAAATTAGGGGAGTCTTGATAACAGTATTTTATTTAAAGGACTTTTATGTAGAAAAATGAAATTGATCAAGTTTGTGTTGTTCTAATAGGTGGTAAAAATTGTTATATAACAATGCAAATGTCAATTCAACAGGAAGGATTTTCTAACTGTTAGAACTGACTGAAATTGGAATGGAAAGTCTTAAGAGGCAATGACCGCCTGTGATTGTTAGTGTTCAGATCTATAACTGACAGCTCTCCAGGAAGGGATTCTTCGATGTACGAAAAATTGCACTGAATGGCAGTGTAAAGATTTCTTCTACTCAAAGGTGTTCTGAGGCTATGCATTATATTTTTGGTTTATGTTTTAACTTCAAAGTCTAACTTTTAATATCTCGGAATTACCTTTTTGATATTGCAAGATGCCTTGGTGAATATTGTAAATAGAATCCATTGGGAGGAGACTAGCTGCATTTGGCTGGTTGTTCTTTGATAGGTATTAGCTATGATTGACATTAACAATGACATATATATGTATCAGACTCTATCTGTTTTTATAAAAGTTGCTTTGTATTGTATATTATGTCTTCATTCTTTGAAAATGTCAGTCTTTTAACTTTTCTTAGAATTAGTTTTAGAAATTTATAAAAGCCTTTATTCATTGAAGTTTAGTATGATTTTAAATAACTGGAATAAGAATATTAAATTTGAATAGAATTCTAATTTTAGGTGGTTCAGAGTCTGTATATATAAACTTCATTGTTCTTTCTTTCTTTCTTTGGATAGAGGATATTGAGTCAGTTCTGACTCATAACAACTTCATGTACAACAGAGCAAATCACTGCCTGGTCCGGCTCCACCGTGACAGTCTTTTCTGTGTCTGAGCTATTGTTGTAGTCATTGTGCTAATCCATCTCTCTAAGGGTCTTCTTAGTTTTTGCTGACCTTTACTTTATTAAGAATGATGTCCTTTTCCGTTCTAAAGTCTCACCATCCAAGACTCACTATCTTACTTTCAAAGGAGCATTCTGATGTACTTTCAATAGTACATAGTACACTCAACATTCTTTACCAATACCATAATTCACAGGCATCAATTCTTCTTACATGTTCTTTATTCATTATCCAACATTAGTATGTTCATGAAATGATGGGAAATACCATGACTTGGGCCATGCTTACCTTAGACACCTTTACATTTTTTTTTTTTAACACTTTAAACCAGTATTTTGCAGAAAGTTTGCTCAATGCAATATGCCATTTGTTTTCTCGATTGCTGCTTCTCAGAGCATTGATTGTGGATACCAATAAAACAAAATTCTTGAAAATGTCAATATTTGCTCCATTTTTTCTGCTGTTGCTTATTGGTTTGAAACATGAGTGTTTTTTTTTTTTTTTTTTTTTAATTTTGAGATGTAATCTGTACTGAAGGTCTTTGATCTTCATGAGAAAGCACTTTAAGTCATCTTCACTTTTGGTAAGCAAACTTGATAGCCAAGACCTATAGGTAACATTCTCTGGAAACTTTGTAATTTATATTCATATCATAATTTCAGTACATTTAACAAATGTCTGCCCTTTGCATGATATACTTTTGGTTTCTTTATGTGCCTCATCTAACTTAATCCTCACATAAATCTTATAAAATAGATAACAGTCCCATTTTATGGATAGAGAGATATAGGTTCAGAAAGCTTATTGCTACTGCTGTTTTCCCATGTTGATTCAGAAGAATTTTAACAATACTTCTCATGTTGTCATAGAGTAGAGAGATTGATTGAATTAATAAGAATTCTAACTTCCATTCCATCTTTTCTCCCACCTTCAAAAGCAGACATTTCAGGAGTCCCTCTTTTATACGTCTCATGCCCTTTTTTAACCAGCCACATGGTGTGGCACTGTGGGTTAATGCGTTGGACTGCAAAGTTGGTTTGAACCTCAAGATTGTTGGTTCAAGCTCGCTAGCCACTCCTCAGAAACCCTATACAGGATTGCTGTGGGTTGGAACTGACTCGACAGCACTTAA
>NW_006408548.1:10174188-10190942 GCF_000296735.1 Chrysochloris asiatica | reverse complement strand
TTTTTATCTGAAAAATATATGAGGCATTTTTTCACTTATTTTTTCTGCCCACAATTTTCACATGTATTAGTTCTAAACACTTTTTGTTGTTGTTGTTAGAGCCTGAAGAGTTGATATTCTGACCTATAGCAACCCTATGCATACTAGCTGCTCCTCAGAAAGCTATACAGAGTGACTATGAGTTGAAACCAACTTGATGACACTTAACAACAACAGTGTACAGCAGAAGGAAACACTACCTAGACCTGCAGACATATTGTTCGGGTCTTCATCTTTTTAACTGATCCTTCACTTTATCAAAAATGATGTCTTTCTCTAGGGCCTGGTCCCTCCTGACAACTTATCCAAAATTCCAAAGAGGGAGTCTAGCCATCTTTCCTTCTAATAAGCATTCTGTCTGCATTTCTTCTAAGACAGATTTGTTTGTTCTTGCAGTCCGCTGGCACTTTGAATATATTCTTATTCCATGCCATAATTCAAATGCAGTAATTCTATGGTTTTCCTTATTCATTCCCCAACTTTCATATGTATATGAGGTGATGAATATATCCTGGCTTGGGTGAGGTTCAATTGTCTTTGCTATTCAGTACTCAAAAGAAGTCTTTTGCATCAGATTTGCCTAATGTCATTTGATTTCTTGATTGCTGCTTTCATAAGCATTGATTGTGGAACCAAGCAAAATGAAGTATTTGACAACTTCAATCTTTTCTCAATTTATCATGGTTTTGTTTATTGGTCCAGTTGTGAAGAGTTTTGTTTTCTTTATGTTGAAGTGCAATCCACACTGAAGGTTGTCATCTTTCATCTTCATCAGACAGTATTTCAAGTCCCTTTCAAGTCAAGTAAGCAAGGTTGTGTCTTATTAAAGCCATTCAGTATCTTCTTGTCATATTGCAACAATTGCCTCTTGCTCTATATAAACATTCTTCTGATCACAATTAAGTGGTCTGGAATTTCCATTCTTCACAATGTTACTCATAGTTTGTTGTGATCTACACACAGTAAAACACAAGTAAAAATTTTTCTGGTGCTCTTTTCAGCCAAGATTCAACTGATATCAGCAATGGTATCGCTAGTTCCATGTCCTATTCTGAATTTGCTTAGAATTTCTGGCATTTTCCTGTCAATGTACTGTTACAACAGTTTTTAATGATCTTCAGCAGCATTTTACTTCCATGTGATAATTATGGTATAGTTTGATGATTACTGCATTTTGTTGGGTCACCTTTATTTGGAATACACTCAAATACAGATCTCTTCCAGTCCATTGGCAAGACACCTATCTTCCGAATTTCTTGCCATAAAGAAGTGAGCTCCTACAGTGCTTCATCAGTATGTTCAAACATTCTGATTTTTATCTGTTAATTTCTAGGGCTTTACTTTTGTTCTCTGCCTTCATTGCAGCTTGGAATTCTTCCTTTAATACACTTGGCCCTTGCTTATATGGTACCTCTTGAAAACAACGAATGTTGATGAATTATTTTTGTTACATTACTGTGTGTATTCCTTGATACTGCCTGCATCATTCTTTATTTTATCCATAGAATCCTTCACTATTACAAGATCAAGCTTGAATTTTCTCTTTAGTTCTTTCAGCTTGAGAAATGCTGAGTGTGTTCTTTCTTCTCTTTTGGTTTTCTAACTCCAGTTCTTTGTACATTTCATTATAATTCTTTGTCTTTTCAAGCTTCCCTTTGCAATTTTCTGTTCAGTTATTTTGCTTCCTGGTACTTTAGCTTCTTTATATTCATTAACAAGTTTCAGAGTCTCTTCTGACATCCATTTTTATATTTTCCTTCTTTCCTGCCTTTGTAATGAACTTTTGATTTCTTCATGTAAAACATTCTTGATGTCATCTCACAACTCTTCAGATCTTTTTAGTTATTAGTGTCTAATCCATCATCTATTCTTGAGGTGATCTCTAAACTCAAAAGGGACATAATTAAATGTATAATTTGGCTGTTGTGTACTTATTTTAATTTTTTTCAACTTCAGACTAAACTTGCATGTGAGCACTTTATGATCTGTTCTGTAGTTGGCCATTGATTTTGTTTTGCTTGATGGTTTAAGCATCTTTGGAGTCTCTTCCCACAGATATAGTCAGTTTGATTCTTGTGTATTCCATTTCTTGAAGTCTAAGTGTATAGCCGCTGTTTATGTTGAAAAATGGTATCTGCAATGAATAAGTCATTGGTTTTGCAGAATTGTACCATCCTATTTCCAGCATCATTTCAGTCACCAAGACCATATTTCTGAACTACCAATCCTTCCTTTTTGTTTTCCACTTTCATATTTCAGTCCCCATAATTATCAATGAATCTTGACTGCATGGTTAATCAGTTTCAAAAGAAGTTGGTAGAATACTTCAATTTCATCATCATTGGGTTAGTGGGTTGTGAGTAAATTTGAATACTAGTGCTATTAATTGGTCTTCCTTGTAGGCATTTGGATAGTCTCCTATCACAGACAGCATTGTACTTCAAGATAGATCTTGAAATTCTCTTTTAATGATGAATATTACATCATTCCTCTTCATTTTGTTTTCATGGCATAATAATTCATATGATTATCAGATTCAAAATGGTCAATGCCAGTTCATTTCAGATCACTGATGCCTAGGGCATTAATTTTTATGTGTGTCATTTTATTTTGAACTTCCAATTTTCCTAGATTCTTGCTTTGTACATTCCATGTTTTGATTACTAATGGATCTTTGCAACTTTTTTTATCATTAAGGTCAACTCAACATTGAGGAGGCAGCTCTTCTTCCCTAGTCATATTTTGAGTGTCTTCCAACCTGTGGGGCTCACCTCCTGGCACATATAGTGCCAATATTTCCCTCTTATTCATAAGGTTTTCAGTGGCTAACCATTCATAAGTTGTCCACCTCTCTTGTTTCCTAGTCTGTCTTAGTATGGAAACTCTACTACAACTTTGCACCCTGAATGACCCTACTATATTTAAAATATCAATGTGTAGCTTCCAGCAATGCAACAACATGTCATCCATTCCTACAGTACAACAAACTGTCAGATGAATGATAGTCTAAACTTTTAAGATTACTTTTAAAAGCTAAGATTTTAAATTTCATAATCAGGTGAGCCTAAATTCTGTCATGTTTCCAACTTTGGGCAGTTCCTCTCGCTTATCTCTAAGCCTTATCATAAACACTTGGTCCATCAACTGGGACCATTTGTTGGAGTCCACAGTGTTTCTGATTTCCATGGAGAATAATCAAAGAAAAGATCATAGGGTCACTGAAACAAAAAGTGACTTAGGAAAAACCCATTTAGAGGACTACACATAGCAAGAACAAATTAATTTGACTGTAGGAGTCCAGCAGCTAATTTGTTGTATTTCTGTGGGATATTGACAACCATGGATAAACATATTACTGAAAAGTTTTTTTGCTGCAAATATTATAAAAGGCATTCTGCAGCTAGAGTAGATTTCCCACCTTTGTGTTTGTTCTAACCATGCAGGATTATCCATTGATTTTGCAGCAAGAAGCACACAGAATACCATCAACAGCCTTTGATTGCCTCCTTCACTTGTTCACAGCACAGGTCACAGGAAGCAGTGAGTTTACTTATCAGGATATATTAATTCATCCAAGTGTCTAAATATGCACCAAGTTTCTTGAGATAAGATGATGACATGTTTGTAACAGTTTTCTACAATGCTCTTGTATATATCAGTGAATTTACTTTCCTCGTAGGTTAAATCCTTTGAGAACCATTCTCACTGGATGCCTTTCTGGAAAGGGACCAAAGATAATATTGAAATCATTAATTTTTATTAGATTGGGGACTGTTAACCACATACTCACATATTATGCAGTGAAAAGCTCTCTTTCTTGTTCAGTTTTTCTTTCTGTCTTCTCCTTAACTATGTGCTTGCTTTCGTGGCATTCCTCACTTCACATCGTTTGGTGTGAATAAATAGCTCAGAAAATCAGAGAAAGGGGAGGTTCTCTGCATGCTGTAATTCTTTAGGGATACTGATGGTAATAAGTAAAAATTAAAAAATGTGTGTGTGGTGTGCTAAAGTTCAGTAGAACAGTCTCCAGCCAAAAGCCCAGTGCTTACTCAGAGACATGGCTCTGATTGGATGCAGAGCTTGGCAGAAATCACTTTTCAGCTCAGACATAGGATGGCGACAGAGTCTCATTACGGTAATTTTATTTACAGAGCAGCCTGGTTTCCTGTGCTGTGAGCTGGGTGCTTATTCAGCTGCCTTGGCTTCAGTGGGTTTGCTGCACAGCGTATTTTTGTTTCTGAACCAGTTTGGCCCTGAAAGGATGTCTGGCCTCTTTTCACTTTCATAGCTCTGAAGAAAGCCACAGAAGTTTCCAGCAAGCCAAAACCCACGACTTGTGGGGCCCTTCATCATGCAGTGTGAATGGCTAGTGGAGGGTGGGTTCTAATCTAGAAAGAGCTCCCTACATTTAGAAGCTTTCAATGCACAGAGGAAGAAAGCGTTTATTGTTACTGAATGTGACAGTGACCTCCCAGGGCCATACCTCTGAAGAAGGGCTTATGGTTAATGATCTATTTAGGGCTAATGGTCATAGATCTATTGCTTTTTTACTTATTTGGTATTACATGACATGTGGACTAATTGCTCCCGATGGTACTCCTCCAGGATGCTCCGTGTTAGTACTTACTTACAAGCATTACAAATGGAGTGAGAAAAGCTTGGAATATCAGGATCTGATTTTGGGCTGCTACTATTTCTTGTCCATTTGCTCACTCCAGTACTACTGTACTTACTTACACATTACATAGCACCTACACATATCTTTTCTCACATAAGCTGCCCAGCAGATGCATGCAGCAGGTGGAGACAGTGATGATATGCTGGGAAGCTCAGAGAAGACTTATGCATCTCACACAACTCAGAAGCACTGGAACTAGAATTTAAACCCAAGTAACTTTTTTTGTTTTTGTGTTTCTCTCAAGAATGATCCTAATTAAAATTTAAAAATTGAACTATATTCTGAGAGCTTCAGAAATTACTAAGTCAGTCATGAGAAACATTGCATTCAATTTTGGAAAAAAAGACACTACAATTTAGACTTTTCTGTGATCACAAGAAGATTCTGATGATTGCTAGAAAATAAAATCATAACCAGATTTAAGCTTACATGAGAAATTAAAATCAATAAGAAAAATAGTTACAGAAGACAAAATTGTATTTGTTTGTATAACTGCATTAAGTGCAGTATAAATAATAGTGACAGGTTTCTTAACCTAAGAGTACTAGATCTGTAAAGTCTTTAAATAGTCTTGTTTTTATGATGCTGGATTTCCTTGTCCTGAGAGTTGTTGTGTTTGCACTTTAGACTGTAAAAATACACTTATTTGTGTACATATGTTGTTGTTATGAAGTGCTGTTGAGTCAATTCTGACCCATAGTGACCCTGTATAGGGTTTCCAAGGAGCAGCTGATGAGCTTGAACCACCGACCTTGAGGTTCCAGTGACTTTACAGTCTGACGCATTAGCCCACAGTGCCACACCAGGAATCCAGTGTATTTATTTGTTAAACAAGAGCTATCGGTTAGAGGTACTTGGGGACAAACTCATATTTTTTTTAACTGTAGCATTTTGCTCAAAAGAAATTTTCTTGTGTACGTATTGTTGTTGTTGTTGTTAAGTGCCATCGAGTCGGTTCCGACCCATAGCGACCCTGTACAGGGTTTCCGAGGGTGTAAATCTTTACGGGAGTAGAAAGCCTCATCTTTCTCCCGCGAAGCGCGCTGGTAGTTTCGAACCGCTGACCTTACGGTTCGCAGCCCGATTCGTAACCACTACGCTACCAGAGCTCCTATAGGCTATGAAAATTGTTTTTGAACAAAATGCTACAGTTAAAAAAATATGAGCTTGTCCCTAAGTACCTCTAACCTATAGCTCTTGTTTACCAAGCCCATGCTATTGCGGGGTACAGTGCTAAATGCTTCACTTGTGTTGATTTTACAGTGAATTACCAGGCAGTGGTTAAAGTGCAGATTCTATCCAGAGTTTGATGACTTGAATCTATCAGCCATTCTGAGGGAGTAATATAAGTCATTCTGCTTCTGTAAAGGTTTACAGCATTGAAACGCCTATAGAACTATTCTACTCTGTACTATAAAGTTTATATGAGTCATAATTGACAGAAGTAGGTTTGGGTTGTTTTGGTTTGGGTTTTTTTTTTGGTATGCCAGGCAGCTTGCTAAGTGCCATTAGTGTGATAAAGTAACCAAAGCCAAAAATAAAGAATTTAGTTAGTAACCCAGCAACAGAGGATGGAATGAAAGCCTAAATCAAAAGTCCATGCTTGTCACCTAAATCTCCTGCAGCCATTGCCTCAGGCATTTCTGGCAAAATCTCCTGCCCCTAAAATTTGCTTCCATCCATCTTCTTAGCCCAGAACTTCTTAAATACTGCAATTATCAGGAAGTGAGAGAGACCAGAACCTCCCACTCTCATTTTCCCCTTCCTTCAATCATGCCAAAAGCAGGTTCTTATTGGAATATATCTGAAATGCTAAACTTTTAATTTGTTTTAGTGCAGGCTTAGCAAAATGGAAACTTTAAACAATTACCTTACAAAAATAAAGAAAATAGGGAAAGGGGAAAGGAAAAGAAAGAAAAACAAGCATATTCTTCAGTGGGTAGATGTATTAAAGGCTAAGATGTTTCTTTTACCCCGAAAGATCTGAGTTATTGCTTCAATTTTCCACTTCTCTTTTAATGAACAGACATGGCCTCATTTTTTGAGAGTGTTTTTCTACCAATATTGTTCTCATGCATTTGAAGTTTGAAATTGTCGCAAGTAGACTGTTGTAAGATCTTTTACTTAAGGGCCTGTTGTAAATGTATTTTTAAAAGAATCATTAAAATCTGCATACTTGACTTGGCAGTCTTAGCATATACTCACATAATTTCAATGGTTTGTGGGATGATAGAAAACTGAGTAAATTAAGACTGAAACAAATGGTTTACACTAAACATCATTGTAAATGTCATTCTTCTGCCTCCTCCACCCAAAAAAAAGAAAACAAGGGTTTTGAATAGTGCACATCCCACTTGCTATTTAAAAAATATGAGCATCCTGATTTTTCTTGGACACTCAAGTTTAGTTTTCATTTTTTCCAGATTTTTAAGCTTAACAAATTCAAACAAGATATTTTAGAGTCAATTTCTTCAGCAGCTGCAATACACACACATTTTTTTTAATCTGTAACATTTTGCTAAAAAACAGTTACCTTGGTAGAATCATCAACCAGAAAATCAGGACTTATAGGGAGAGAACTACAGCCAGATGGGCACCACAGTTGAGTGGCAAAGTGTTTGGAATGTAAAGAAGAAATTGTAAATTTTATAATGGGGAATTAGATAAATGGTTTAAATTTGTGATCCTCATTTTGTTACTGAGCCAAAGACAATTCTTTGTGTTTGCGTCCTATTACATCTTCCTTGTTCTGCTAGATTTCCTGGTAGATGGAAAAAGTGAAAGAGGTATTCACAGTACAGATTTGCTACTAAGTTTACCTAACATCTCATCTTTTACCTTAATAGGTTGAGTATTTGGGTTTTTATATGCAAATGATCAACCTGGTTAATGCACTCAGCTTTAGCAGACAAGACTGGAGGTTTGAGTCCACCTGGTGACTAGTTGGAGTCCTGGTATGGCACTGTGGGTTAATGTGCTAGACTGCAAAGTCACTTTGAACCACACGGTGTGCGGTTCAAGCTCACCAGCTGCTCCTCAGACACCCTATACAGGGTCGCTGTGGGTCAGAACCAACTCAACAGCATTCAATAACAACTACAACAGTGACTCCTTGGAAGATAGTTCTGGTTATCTGTTAACAAAAAAACAGTTGGAATCGACTGGAGGACAATTGTCTCCTTAGCATCCAGCAAATAATGATAAGTATTTTTGACTACATATCCTCATATGTATGATAGAGTCCAAAAGTTTGCTTACATGCATTTACCATTAATGGCTACAGATTTTATCTGATGGAGGCCATACAGCCAAGAAAATAAGCCTTTTATAGAGTCCAGGAGCAGTGGGCGAACCTCTGAAGAACACAACAGAAATTATTCCATTGTTTCTTTCTCCTTATTAGTCAAAATATCACAATTAAGATTGAGGAATATAATACAGAGAGAGCGTAAGGTTCTGAGTCCTGCCTTGAGAGGGCAGCAACTTTGATTTTGAGTGAGGCCTTAAGCTCAGTCAGAAGATGGTAAATTAAGCTCCTCCCACTGTACCCTCCAAATGCAAAATTGATGTCTGAACCAGTAGAGTAGGTGAAGAAATGGTGGTTTGCATTTCTTTTGCATTGGTTGGCCATCAATTTAACAATTGACAGCTGAGTAACGGTTTTCTGCCTGGCCAAGTATTAATTGCTGGAGACAGTGAACTAAATTGATATAATTCTGTTTTCTATGCAGTTTTTTGAAAAATATAGATACAAATTGTGCCAAGTCCATGATAAAGTCATGTAGAGTGATGGAAGTGTGTATAGTAAGAACACTTAGCCCTACTATGGGGTGAGGAGGCCTTGAGTCTTCCCAGAACAAATGATACATGTTCTAAAATTGTGAAGTTTGTCAGGCCAAGGGAATCCTGGTTATTAAGGTGGACTATCATCTCCCTAAAGAACTCTGCTTACGTAGTGGTTGTGAGTCAGACTGCTAATCTCAAGGTTAGCAATTTGAAACTACCAGTGGTTCCACAGAAGAAAGGTGATGAGTCTTTCTGGTTCCCAAAAGATTTACAGCCTTGGAAAACTTATACAGGGTCACTATGAGTCGAAACAGACTCCATGGCACGTAACCACCACCATCATCTCCCTTAAAATAATTATCTAGATGGCAGAGAGGGTGAAAGTGCAGTGAGGAGCTCCATCAGCAAGAACACAGAATATCAGACCAAGCAGGCTCAGGGGATGATGCCAGAACTCTGAACCACATATAAGGAATATTTAGAAGGTTGGAAGGCTTACAGCTATGGGACTTTGTAGCAGAAGCAAAAAATCCATTGCTTTCAAATTCAAGACACTCAGCTGCTCCAGGAGCCACCATTGTGGGAGTTCCAAGCAGGCGAAGGATCAGAGCAGCCACAGATGCCTGACAGAACTGTGGAGATAAAGTTGTAGACATTCTTTTTAAAATTTTGTATCTATTCACTGGTCTCTTGAGTAACCACAGGGGGTGCCTGAGCAAATGGACACCCCAACCCCACCCCTAGAAGGTTCTACTAAGCATGTGCACAGATTTCCTTGAAATTTAAAGTGACAGTTTCCACTTAAAACCAAGCTAAAGTGCAAAAGGGCCACAGCCGGCCTTGAAGTGTTAATCACTAGGAAAAAGGCCTAAACAGGGGTTGTGGAGTGGGACAGGCAGACTAAAAAAGAATAAGCTGAACATTAAATCTTGAGTTAAGTCACAATGACCAACAATGGCATCTTGATATTTCTCAGAAGCAAGAAGCCTATATCTTGATCACATCTACCTGGACACAATCAGAAACCATGAAAAAAAAGAAACAAAATACATACCCATCTAAGTATTAAGGCCACAGATAACTCCTGAATAGGCCCCCCAAAAAACAGAAACAGATGACCGTATCACCACATGTCCAGAAATGAGATAAAGTGATTGAGGCAAATGAGCTGGAAGTAGACCTACATTCCATATTGTAAGATGGGCAGGCTTTGGAAATGCCTGAGAAGGAATTCAGAAAAATGATTATTATAAAGTATATCAAAGCACTATACAATGGAGTTGAGAAAAATAAGGAAGAAGTCAGGAAAGTCCTACAGGAACAATCAAATAAGATAGATTCAGCATTGGAAACAATTAAAATCCTACAGAAATAGGTCAAAATGATTAATAATAGAATATCAGAAAGGGCAAAGGAGGAGAATTGAAGAGATAGAAGCCAGAACTAGTAAGCTAAAAGATAAATCTCTCAACACTACTAAGATAGAAGAGCAAGCACAAAAAAGGATAAAATAAATCTGAAGAAGGCCTAAGATTCATGTTGGATAACATGGAAAGGGATAACTTAAGAATTATCGGCATTCCAGAACAGGAAGAATCACACAAGTCCACAGAGGAGATAGATGAAGAGCTTTTGGAAGAAACTTTTCCTACCATCCTGAAAAACAAAAAGATAAGCATTCAAGAAGCTCAACAAACCCCAGGAAGGATAGACCCTAAAAGACAATTACCAAGACATATAATAATCAAGCTCTCCAAAATCAAAGATAAGAACAGAATCTTGAAAGCAGCTAGGGAAAAGAGAAGTAACATATAAAGGTAAGCGAATCAGATTAAGCTCGGATCTCTCAACAGAAACCATGCAGGCAAGAAGGCATTGGGGATGTATATATAAAACCCTGAAAGAAAAAACTGCCAACCAAGAATCCTCTACCCAGCACAGCTGTTAATCTGATATGATGGTGTAATCAAAAAGTTCCAGGATAAACAGAATCTAAGGGATTTTGCCAAAGCCAACCCTGCTATGAAAAACATCCTGAATGGTGTTCTGTAGACTGAGAACCAACAAGAATATACAACAACCATAGAATGACGGACGGACGTGGTAGCATTACCCTGAACTTAATCAACAAATGAAAGAGTAAAAAACAGAATAAAATTATAAGAACATAGGATCTGGGAGGTCAGTCTATTATCAAAACAATTACAATGTGAAAGAAGGTAAACACAGAAGAACAGAGATCTGGTGGTGAGAAGGTCAGGTGGATTGCAGGATAAAATAGACTGTCTTAAATGGAGGGAAGAGTTAATGGAATAAAAGGTAACCAGAACAGTGGGGTTGAGTTTGGGGGTTTAGTTCAGATGTTGTGGAGGGCAATACAAGAAGGGAGACAAGGTGGAAGAACAAGATAGATAGGGGAACACTGAGACAGGTTTGTCTCAGTGGGACAGAGGTAAATAGTGATGCATGCTCAACCTTGGAACAGCAGGGCTCTGGGATACAGGGATCTAGGCATAGTTGGAAGAGGGGATATAATACAAAAATGCTTGACTGTCTTGTGAATACTGGTTTCCCTTGCCTACTATTGTAAAATAGGCACTCACGTGTGGTATAAAGGAATGTTGGGAAAGTTGATTACAGAAAATTTTAAGCCCATCTTCAGCCTATAACTGATTGGAATATCTAAAAGGGGTTCTAGAACTTGTCCAGTGAAATAGGCCTTGTGCAAAGCCTTTACAGAGTATAGGACCTTAGGTGGAATCTTAAGTCCAATCCAGAAGTTTGTGAGGTGGAACATTCCCACTAGCAAGTACAAGCAGACCAGCCTAGACAGCTAGAGCATCAGGAAAAAACCAAAACAAAAATGTCAGCACGACTGGCTACAACAAGAATAAGCAAGCTGTTCTCCAGGAAGCCATTAAGGCAAGCAATGAAGTTCCTTCAGGACAAACTCCCTCTAAGACTGAAATTCAACAGGAACACAAGAACAGGCATGTAAGCTTACCTACAGGAGGAAACTTAGTGCAAAAAATATTACAAAGTAGCAAAGAAACTATCATGAAATTCCTGCTATTCTGTGTCATCTAAGAAATTCTCTGAATTTCTGTGTTTATTTGTATTCAGGCTTTCTGTGATATCAGGTGCTAGACAGCATTCATTAGGTTCCAATCTTCTCAAACAAGTTGAACAACTCACAGCATTTTTTTATTACTGAATATCACATCAGCTTTTAAGCAACACAAAAGTATAAAAAAGTATTTATTCAAATCACTAAAAAAAAAAAAATTGCTGTTGGACAATTCTGGGACTATAGTAGAATATATTATCAGTAGTGGCAACTTTTAAACTATTGGTTAATCTTTAACCTGCTGCTTCAATACAGTACATTCAAATGTTAACTAAATTGTTTCATTGAAAATGTATTTGCTTCAGTTCAGTTAAAAAATGTGTATGCATTAAATTAATCATGTGATTATATTACATCAATTTGCATATGGAATATATTTTCATTATATTTGATTACTTCATGGGGAAGTTACATCATATTTAATTTGATGGTGTGGCACTGTGGGCTAATGCATTCAACTTCAAAGTCATTTGAACTGCAAGGTTGGTGGTTCAAGCTCATCAGCTGCTCCTTAGAAACCCTATACAGGGTTGCTATGGGTCGAAATCAACTCTATGGTACTCATAAACAATAACAACAACAATGTAACTATTATATTAACTTATATCCACAACTGTAGGGGTTAAAATGCAAACACATATTTTGGGGAAAATAGTTCAATCCATAACACAGTAACTGTTCACTCTTCTGGAGCCTTTGGAACTGTATATATTGAAGTATTGGTAGCTTTTCATTTAGTGGCGGCTTTGGAATGTTTCTGTCTTAACTATTTTACTTATGATATTTCTCTCAGTTTTATAGTACTATATTAAAAGAGTATAAGAATTTCATGGAGAACTCAGAAAATAAGAAAATTTATATATAATACTTATATTTAGTTTTAACCATGGTCAGCATTTTTACTCTCTTGCAATAGTTTGAACTTTTTTTTTTCTCTAAGTTTGGATTTTAATATATCTGAGAAAAGTCTTGATGGTAGTGTGTCATGGAGTCAGTTCCGACTCATAACGACCCTGTACAGGGTTTCCAAGGCTGTAAATCTTTACGGGAACAGAAAGCCTCATCTTTCTCCAGTGGAACAGCTGGTAGTTTCAAACTGCTAACCTTGAGGTTAGCAGCCGGACACGTAACCACTACACTACGAGAGCTCCTTATCTGATTCAAGTAGTCCCTGATTTATGGCATATTCAATTTACTTGCACTTACTACCATTTTTGTTTTGAGTATTTTATTGTTAGTAATATGTACTACATATACTTTTTCAATGCATACTTTGCTGATATCATTAGCAGAAGTTTATGCACAGGTGTTGAATGTTATAATGTATATGGATACTGGTAATAAAAGGCATAATTGAAAAAAAAATGTAATGATGTATTCAACATCCACCAGAGCCAGCTGACGAAATAGTTGTAGGAACAGCACCCTGTCATAAATTGAGGACATCTGTATTTTCTAATCTAGTTTTCCTATTTAACATGCCATGAACATTACCTTATTTTTTCAGGAATAAGTTTAGCAGAATAGCACTCTCTGCCATATAGATGAAGGTATTGAGACATTCCTGTATTGTAGGGACTTTTATTAATCAGAGTACAGTTTAAACAACTAAAACAGAGACACCTCAATATTTAGTTACTCAAATAAGCTACAGCTTATTTTTCTCTCATAATAAAGCAGGTCTGCATGTGGTTCAGGCTTTATGGGTGTCTTTTGTTCGTGAGCTATTCTATAAATGCATTGAGATATACCATTATTGCTAGTTTCTGACTCTTCCTCTGTCTCTAAGGGTGTTACTGTCTCTGTATAGTTCAAATCATTTCATGAATACCATGTCCTTGTCCTTTATGTAAAAAGCAAGGTGCTTCCTTTATGAAACTGTCATCTGATAAAACTTGAGAATGCTAGTGCTGTTACAAAATAAAAAAAGTGAGAGAGAATAGATAATGGTAGCAATTTATTATATCTTTTACAGACATATGGATATTTCTATTATAAATATATCTCATTTACTTGTCTATAAACATATTTATATTAATATACATATTTAATAACTGACCTGAAACAAATGCAAAATAGGTAAACATATATGCATGCTATTGTAACTTTGATACAGACACAGTGCTTTCAAACAAGGGTCAGTCTTGGTTTATTATCTTTGGTTTAAAATGATGTATAGTCATTTACATTTTTTTTCATTAAAGTTTTTATTGTATACTGAGTGATAGTTTACATAGGAGAACATCGGTTTTACACTCATCATTTCATTACAATGATTGTAATCCCCTCCGTGCATCATCATTCAACAGTATTCGCTTCAATTCCCTCTGTTCTTTGTTTTTGTTTGTTTGGATTTTTTGGGGGAATGGGATGTACACAAAAACACTCAGTAGTATATAGTCATTTAAACAACCAATGGGCACATTCTGCAAGCCTGCCTCTTGACCGCCAACACTCGGTCTTTCTCTTTCCATGAGTCAAGAGTCCTCAGCTGCTCTCTCTCCCCATGTCCTCATCTCTGCCTCCATCTCTGGTGTCACTGCTTCTCTGGATAGGGTTCCACATTCTGCTCATACTCTTCTCACTTGATGGTCCTAGGGCCCTCTGATCCTAGGCTGTAAGAATAACTACTCCCTCCCTTTATGTTACAAACATTCTACCTTTACAGTTGTGACAATCACAATTAGTCATGATAACAATTAGTTACTATTGGATCATAAGAATCATCCCCATCTCCTTTCACCATACCTGTCTAGACAAGATGAAAGCTATTCAGTAGGGATTCTACCTTCCCCCCCCCCCCGCACACTCTGAAACTAAGCTTCCTCTTAAACACTTGTAAGCCAGTCACTTCATGCATTTATATCCCCACCCCCGATTTTCAGTAGTCATTGTCTAAGTTGCCCATCCCTATCAATCCTCATACAGAATAGGTAGGTTGAAGACTGCTTCCCTCTCAGTTGCTTTTTACAGCTACTGCGTCCATAACTATAGGTCAAGTTAATCAAATTGTAGCAGTTTACACTGTTGCTTTATCAATTTCTTTATCTTCCTCTATTTGAATTCTGATCATCATACCATTAAAAAAATTATCTTTTAGTTGAGTAGTGATCATAAAGATATCAAAGTTAGGTCAATTGGGTACTATCTACAAGTTTGGGTGTTCTTGTATGTGTCCCTCACTTCATATCATCTGGATTCTTCACTCTCAGCTATAGTCCTCCATAGCTATATCCTTGTCCATAGGCTCAGGAAACCCCAGGTCTCACCACAATTCAGACCGGCCAGTCCTTCCTCTTCTCTCTATAATCTCCAGGTAGACAGGGATTATAGAATGTGGTTGAACTCAGCCCATATCTTAATTGCTGCATTGCCTCACTTCCACTCACATACAGTCCAATGTGGTTGCCAGCAAGTGTACCTTGCTGCTTGTGTGTTCCCTTTGGGTTTCAGTCTTGGAGGGGGGTTTGTTCTGAAGGGACTTAATTGCTTGCTTTGAAGGCTCTTTGGTGAGCAACTTGCTTGTCCTTGTAGTATCTAATTAGACTGCCAGTTTGTTTTTGAGTTTGAGTTGTCCTGCTGGTCTTTCTTTCAAGAGATATCTTCTGTTCTTCTAGCTCCTCCAGGCTGGTCTGCTTGTCCTTTCAGGTGGGAATGTTACACCTCAGAAGGTTCTAGTTGGGGCTAAGGATTCCACCTAAGGTCCTATATACTACCAAGACTCCACAAGAAGCCTAATTCATTGGGCAAGATCTAGAACCCACTTAAGTATTCCAGTGAGTTATAGGCTGAAGACGGGCATACAAGCTTTCTGTAATCATGTTTCCTGATATTCCTTTTTATCCCACTCAAGTGTCTATTTTAAAATAGTAGGCAAGGGAAAATCAATATTGATAAGACAGTCAAGCATCTTAACATTATTTCCCTTATTTTACCCATTCAGACTATGCCTTGATTCCTGTATCACAGAGCTCTATTGTTCCAAGGGTGAGCATATGTCACTATTTTTCTCTGTCCAATTAGCCTATGCAGACCTACCTAAGTGTTCCCCTATGTACTTTGTTCTTCCATACCCCTCCTACTTCTTGTGTTCTTCCCTTACCAACACCCAGACTATGATGTGTCTGTCCCCACCCCTGTGCTCTACCATCCCTTCCCCCTCCCCCCTCCCTTGTAGCCTACAAAAAATTTTCCTTTCCCTTTTAGTATGGGTAAGTTTTCCTTAAGCATTTGCAATAATGATCTTATGCAATATTTGGATTTTTGAGACTAATTTCACTCAGCATAATGTCATCAAGGTTAATCCATGTTGTAAAGTGGTTTTCAGATTCCTTGTTATTCTTCAAGGTAGCATGATATTCCATTGTGTGGATGCACCAAAGTTTCTTTATCCATTCTTCCATTTACAGCCACTTAGATTGTTTCCATATTTTTGCTATTGTGAACAGTGCAGTGATAAACATTATTGTGTATATATCTACTCATGTACAAGCTTGTATTTTTTAGGCATGTACCAAGTAGACTGATTGCTGGGTCATGAGGTATTTCTATTTCCAACTTTCTGAGAAAGTGCCATACTATTTTCCAGAGAGGGTGGACCATTTTGCATTCCCACCAGCAATGTATGAGGGTCCCGGTCTTTCCACATCCTTGCCAGAATTGATTGTCCTCTGCTTTTTTGAACTTCACTGTACTTGCTTGTGTGAGATGATTTTCATTGTTTTTTTTTTAATTTGCATCTCTCTAATAACTAATGACCACCACTCATTTATCAGTTTGTCTTACTGTGGTGGCTTGTGAGTTGCTGTGATTCTGGAAGCTATGCCACCAGTGTTTTAAATACCAGCAGGGTCCCCCACGGTGGACAGGTTTCATATGAGTTTCTGTTGGGGACCTGCCTCAACAGGGGAGTTTGGTTCACAAAGTAGGGAGATCTGGCAGTGAAAGAGATAGAGAAAGAATATACACAAAGACGCGACGAGAGAAGCAAAGAAACACTCTGAGACCAGAGTGGATGCAAAACCGGCAGACAGATCCTCCATGGCCCTGCAAGCAGTAATGCATGCAGGATTTAATCTGCATCCATTTTTTATTTCAGGGAGGGAATTTACACAAAGGAAGAAG